>NC_143153.1:905420-1222234 GCF_041381405.1 Jatropha curcas | reverse complement strand
CATTATGAAACAAAACCTTCTGAATGTCATCAAGAAATTTCTGATATTGTAGATTGACAGTAGGGAAAGAGCCTTTCTGCACAGCTTTATGGGGATATTAGTGTTCTATAGTCTGCTTGCAGTTTAGTTCAACCATTGGAATTCTTTTCTTACTGATATATGCACAGGAATTTTGATTCATCAATTGATTGTAGGCATATAATTAAGTTTTTTGGAAGATATCTTGTGTGTTTAGCTTGCAATGGTGAATAATTTTTGCTTACTAATCCGCTTACTGCAAGCAAAATTCTACTCTTTTTATATTAATCTTGATTGGTTTAGATTCATTGAATTGATTAATCTGTATCTTTAAGAATAGGATCCTCCTTGTAGTTGGATCTTTTGCACTGTTAAGTAATAATGCGTTACTTTTGAAAATTAAAAAAGTAAAAAATATGAATAAAAATTCGTTCTATTCTTATTTTTCTTTCTCCATCTTCAACAGCAATAGTTGGATTTTTTTTTTTTTATATATATATATATTTTAAAAGTTGAAAGTTCAATATACTTATTATTTTTTACCAAAAAAGGTGGTAAATTAATCATAAATTCAAATATTATATTTTAAATTAACTTAAATTTTTGTTCGATCTAATGAAAATTTAAAATTTAAGCATCAAATGAGCATTTATAAAAAAACATACAAGAAATTATGGTTGAATATATGAATCAAATCTTAAATTTGTAATTTAATATTGGATAAATGCTCAATTTGATGCATAAATGATATATTTTCACGCATTTTTTTTATCAATAACTGAAATTAATTGATTTAATTACTACATATAACGAGAATTATGAAAGGGGACTTAAAATAAATGAAAAAAACAAACAAAGCAGACAACGAAAAATAAGCAAAATGGAAAAAAGTTGTGATTAAGACGTAATAAAGTTTTCAACGTTTCACACTTGATCCAGCTGGTTGCGAGGAAACTTCTAAGGTTCAAACATATCTCTAGTTGGTCCAAGAAAAGGAATTATAAACTTAATTCTGCCATTTTTATTAAAATATATAATTAATTAATTAATTATAAACATATCTCTAGGTGTGAAAAGGAATTTTTTAGAATACATTAATTAATTGATTTATCAAGTGTGTATTAATTTACTTTTGAAAAACACTATATCAATGGGTGTCAATAAATATTCTTTCTTTTTTTCTTTTCATTTTTTTTTTTTTTTAAAACTTTTCTTGCACTTTCCCATTCTTTCTTCTCTTGAAAGTTAGAACCCAAACAGAACAAACAAATTGCAAATACACACATTTTATCTTTCTACATCTCACAATTATGGAGAATGGTTCCTCGTCTCCTCGAAATGATGCGTTTCCTGCTGGTCTCCGTGTGCTCGTCGTCGACGATGATCCCACCTGGTTGAAGATCCTTTCAAAAATGCTCAATAAGTGTTCTTATGAAGGTTAATTTTCTTGCTTCTTAACTGCTCCTTTTCTTTCTTATTGCTTATAAGACTTGATCAAGCTTGCTTGTTTCCACTGAAACTGTCTATTATAAATTGTTTTTATGTTTTCGTTTCTGGAACACAAGGATGTTCGTGACAGGAAACTTCGATAATGTTATTCAAGGCTGCTATTTGCCTAAAAATATGTTGAGATTTCTTGCCTACATTTCTACTATTAAAGCATTTGACATTTCTCTTTTGGAATGCTTTTGCATACTCAGTGACAACATGTGGTTTAGCAAGAGAAGCTCTGAACCTGCTTCGGGAGAGGAAAGATAGTTATGACATTGTGATCAGTGATGTAAACATGCCAGACATGGATGGTTTTAAACTTCTAGAGCATATCGGACTTGAAATGGATCTTCCTGTGATTAGTCAGTTTTTTGCCAGTAACTTGCAGCCTTTCATCTTGAATTAATGCAGATTTTTATTCATCTTGAAGCTTGTTTCTGACAAAATGTATTTATTTCCATTCACAGTGATGTCTGTTGATGGAGGAGCAAGTAGAGTAATAAAAGGCGTTCAGCATGGAGCATGCGACTATCTCCTTAAGCCGATACGAATGAAAGAACTTCGAAATATATGGCAGCATGTATTCAGAAAGAAGATAAATGTGGTGAGAGACATTGAAATTCTTGAAGGAATGGAAAGTATACCAATGGGGGTAAGAAATGGATCAGACCAATCCGATGATGGGCACTTTTTTTGTGGAGAGGATTTTACTTCAACCAAGAAAAGAAAAGATGTCGAAAACAAGCATGATGACAAAGATCCTGGTGACAATTCTTCCACAAAGAAAGCCAGAGTAGTTTGGTCCGTAGATCTTCATCAGAAATTTGTCAAAGCTGTAAATCAGATAGGATTTGATAGTAAGTGTCATATATATCTTTCATTTCAAAATTTTGGACATTCCATATTGACATGTAATGTTTGTTTGGCAGAAGTTGGTCCTAAGAAAATACTCGACTTGATGAATGTACCATGCTTGACAAGAGAATCTGTTGCAAGCCATTTGCAGGTATTCCTTCTTCTTGAATTTTGCTGTCTATATTCTCTACGAGGGTTTTTGATGTTTAACAAGAAGAGAAATCTAACAGGAAAGATTTCCTTATGCAGAAATATCGTCTCTATTTGAGCAGATTGCAGAAGGAAAATGACTTGAAAACTTCTATTGGTGTGATAATGGATTCAGACTCATGTTTGAGAGATTCTGCTGGTAGTTCTGGTACCCAGAAATCCGTCAACAAGCAGCAGAGCGATGGTAATGACTTGAAAACTTCTGTTAGTGTGATAAAGGATTCAGATTTACCTTTGAGAGATTCTGCTGATGGTTTTGGTACCCAGAAATCAATCAACATGAAACAGAGCGATGCTTCAAATTACAGCTATGGATTTCCTGGACAACCCTGCTTCAAATACAGTAAGCATCATTTATCTTCCAACACTCGCATGTGGCTTACAATTAACCTAAATTTTCCATTTCTGGACAAGATATCAAAGGCTAATTAACCTAAATTTCGATTTCGATCTTATAAATTATTCAGATTATCCTTCAAGTGACTCCTGTCAAAGTGAGGGCACCCAGTCTTCACCGGACATCCTGCATTATGGTGTTCTGCAGGATAGCTTTCTTCTCCACAATGTGGAACCCAAAAGCTATGGAAGTGATCAAGAAGAAACCATTTCAATGGCTGATCCTTGGAAAGATGACGGGGTGGCCACGGTTCCGGAACCGGAATTCCGGAACCGACGGTTCCTGTTCCATAAAATTTATAATCAGAACCAAACTGAAAATTAACGGTTCCGGTTATGGTTTGAAACCGAACGGTTTCAGTTCCTCAATGGTTCTAAAATCGACAGTTTCAGTCAATTTTTTGCCCGGTTTCAGACGGTTCCGACCGGAACTAGAACAGTCGGTTCCAACTGAAATTAGAACCGTCAATTCCCAGTTCCAAAACTGATGGAACCGGAACTGATCCGATTCGGACCGGTTCCGGTTCCGGTTCCCACCGGTTCGGAACCAACGGAACGTAACTTTATCGACACAGTAGAACCCCTTTGAGAGGGTGAAGAATTATATATAGCAATAGCAATGCATTATTGTTTATGTTTTTTTTTTTTAATCTCTAATACTGTAATTCTTTTCTCTTTGTATTATCTATAAATAGACCTATGAAATCATTCATAAACTTTCTCAAAGAAGAAGAATCATATATATTGGTATGAAATGTCTGAAACAGCTCGCCAAACACTTCAAATTATAAATTACATCTATTAAAAACTTAAATATGTAAAATCAATTTAGTGCAATTTCCAATTACTAAAATTGAATCCATTAAATATTTATTATACAATTAAAAAATATAAAAAATTATTATTTCAAAAGTTATATTAACTACACATCAATAAATCATCTTTGAAATTTGAGATACCACCAAATAAAAATTGTAAAATTAAAAGGTATATTTCTACATTTGTCTTGGGCGATTGGGTAATGCCCATGCATTTTTGTGTTGGATGATCAATAATTTACTATTTTGCTACATAATTATTTTTACAATGAAACTTGCTATTAACCTCGTAGATATAAAATATGTTAGTATTTAACAATTTTCATTTTTTTTTTTATTCTCAATATATGATGGATGTTAGTTATAAGCATTCAAATGTATACTTTTTTTATCTTTTTGTTTTGGTGAAGAGTGAAAAATCTCAATTTGAATTCTCTTGATTAAAAATATAACATATGTATTTTTAAAAAGTGGGTTATATGTATTATATTGTACATAATGTTATTCTGATCATCGAGCTTTCTAATGAATAAAAAAATTTTATATTTTTCACATAAAAAAAAACTAGTGTCTAATGACTAATTCACCCTTATGAAGACAACAACTGGCCATTGAAGTATCATTATTCAGCACCTTCCTACCAATGAGGAAAAAAAATAACAGTGAAAACATGAGAACTGAACAAAATAAAAATTTAAAAGAATAAGCAGGTAATGATCAAGCATCTGATGCATCAAAGGTAGAAAACATTAAGTATTGCTGTAAATTCTATCTCTCTACCTTTTTTTTTTTTAAAAGTTTTTAATTAATTAAACTAATAAAATGAAACATCCCACTTAAAGGGAAGTTGAATGGAATTCATGTCATACCCCAAAATCAGAGCTTGATATCATCTTTTAAGAATAAGTCCAAGATAATACGAAGCTTCCTAACAAATTTCTAATAATAAATTTCTATTAAAGAGTGTAACTTTAATCCCGTGATATTCTGGAATTTTTATGAATAATTTATCGTGCACTTAAATTTTCAGGATTTAAAAGTTTAATGTTCTTATTTGTCCAATAAAATAGATAACAAAAGCTATGGAGAAAATGCAAAGACCAAAAAGATTGTCTGAAGAGGCAGTAAAGTTTTCAACGTTTCACACTTGCAAAAAAAGGAATTATAAAGGTTATTCTGCTATTTTTATTAAAATATATACTTAACATTTATTCCGTAATTATTCAATTAAAGAATCATATGCTCATATATTAAGTTTTCATTTTAACAAAGTTTTAGCATTTGAATTCTCAAATGGAAGATTCTTTTTCTTTTTCTTTTTCTTTTTCTTTTTGTTAAATAAAGTTTTAGAAAAAGCATATATCAGGAGGAGGATCATAAAACATTGATTAATTTATTTAAACCAATGGGTGTCAATATTCTTTCTTTCTTTCTTTTCATTTTTTAAAAAATTCTCTTGCACTTTCCTAGTAATATCGTAAAGGCAGAAGTGGTAGAGGTTGCAAACTGGACGGGACACAACTTGGTTTTGGAGACATGGCACTAAAAGTTGTAAAGCTGGTCGTCTTTCATATCGAGCCATTGAAGCAGAAGTGCTGATAGTTCCCCTAATGCTACCAGCTTTTCTTCTCTTGAAAGTTAAAACCAAACAGAACAAATAAATTGCAAATACACCCATTTTCTCTTTCTATATATCACTATTATGGTGGAAAGTCGTTTAACATTTGCTCCAAAAGATGAGTTTCCTGCTGGTCTCCGTGTGCTCGTTGTCGATGACAATCCCACCTGTTTGATAATGGTTTCACAAATGCTCAAAAGTTGTTCTTACGAAGGTTAATTTTCATACTTCTTAGCTGTTTTTACGTTTCTTCTTGCTTATAACGCTTGATCAAAAGCTTGCTTCTTCTCACTAAAATCAGTTTTTTGTTTCATTATATAGTAATGTGTTTTTGACATTTCGGAATGCTTTTGTGCTGTACAGTGACAACAAGTGATTCAGCAAGAGATGCTCTGAACCTGCTTCGTGAGAGGAAAGATGGATACGACATTGTGATCAGTGATGTCAAAATGCCTGACATGGATGGGTTTGAATTTTTAGTGCATGTTGGACTCGAAATGGACCACCTTCCTGTGATTAGTCAGTTCTTTGCAATGCCAAAATCTTTTTTCTTATTTTTTACATCTCATATTTACTCCAAGTGCTTCTGAAAGAATGTATTTATATATGTCCCTTCGCAGTGATGTCTGTTGATGGAAAAACCAGTACAGTAATGAAAGGTGTTCAACATGGAGCTTGCGACTATCTTATAAAGCCAATAGAAATGAAAGAAATTAGGATGTTATGGCAACATGTACTCAGAAAAAGGATATTTAAAGTGAGAGACATTGAAGGGATGGAAAGTATACAGAAGACTAGAAATGAAGAAGATCTTACTTCAGCGGAAAAAAGAAAAGATGTTGAAGACAAGCATGAAGATGAAGGTGACAAGTCTTCCATAAAGAAAGTTAAAGCAGTTCGTTCCAGAGATCTTCATCAGAAATTTGTCCAACCTGTAAGCCACTTGGAGGTATATACATATATATATATTCCTTTGGAAAATAACTAAACAGCATTCACATCATTCTTTAATGTTACAGTCCATGATATTTAAGAAGAAGAGAATTCTTACTGGAAAGATTTTCCTTATGCAGAAATACCATCTCTATTTGAGCAGCTCGCAGAAAGAAAATTACTGGAAAACTTCTATTGGTGTGATAAAGCGTTCAAACTCACCTTCCAGGGTTTCTGCTGGCAGTTTTTGTAGCCAGAAAAACTCAGCCAACGTGCAAGAGAGCGGTGCTTCAAATCACAGCTATGGATTTCCTGGACAACTATGCGTCAATCAGGGTAAGTATCATATATTTTCAAATACCTGCGAGAGCTGGTAGAACACAACAGCTAATGAATATTAAAATATTTAATATTGCCGAAGAGACCCTAATTCCCCGGTATTTTGATTTTGATCGTATGATTGAGTTATTCAGTTTCTCCTTCAAGCAACTCCAGTCAAAGTGTTGGCACTCAGCACTCGAGCAACATGCTGCATAAAGGTGTTTTACATAGTAACTTACTTCCCCACAATGTGGAACCCGGAAGCTCTGGAAGTGGTCAAGAGGGAACTATTTCAGTGCCTGTGGCTCCATGCACAGTATCTTCAACTACTGATATTTCTGATCCTTCGAATTCTTGGAATTCACAAACTAAATTTAGTAATTCTTCAACATCTTCAGGATCAGATGTGAACAATGTTCCAACATTTGATTCTACTTTTCTATTTGTATCAAAACCTGATCAATGACATGCGAAGAAAGTGGATGATCCTTTGAATGCTGATGTGACAAATTTTTCAACATAATGGGACCCATTTCAGGGGGTGAAGAATGACAGCAATAGCTATACATATTGTTTGGATTGTTGTTCTTATATCTAACAGTGTATGAAAAGGAAAATACTTACCAACATTCGTTGCATGGTTCACTAAGTGAATAGTTAATTGAAATTTAAAAAAATTATTATAATTTTTATATTAGTTTATCCTAATAAGCATTAATATATTTATTTATCGAACACTTTTACTTGATTGTCGGTGAGTCTTACTCGTATGAAATTTTTCTTCCTAATTTCAAGCAAAATACTAATTTTTTTTATACTGGTTTTAGTTGGTATAACTTAATTAGCTTACCAATTGAATAGAACGTCTCACAAAAATTTTGTTAATTGACTACAACCTTTGAAGTTTAGTTGAAATTATTATTACATTCTGTGATAAAATTACTAATTCGTCCCCGAAATTTAATTTTTGTTAAATGATTTAGCCCTTCCATTTAAAAGTACCATTTGTGAAGAAATAGAAATTCAATAATGTATGTAAGGAATTAAATATTAACGTTGTATTAAATATTAAGGACCAATTAATCAAATATTGTAGTTATTATTTAATGATGAAAGGAGCCGTTTCTGTATAAAAGTATTAAATAGTTTAAAGAGCTAAGTTTTATGGACAAATTAATAATTTTACTGAATGATAGAGATGTGAAAATAATTTTTACCAGAACTCAAGGACTAAACTGTCCAGTATCCCAAAAATATATTTGCCCCCCATCGGTACACTTGTAATGGTATTAAGAATAGAGTACTACGGTAGGATTGGGCCGATTGCGCAAGCCCAGATATTGGTGTAGAATCTCTGAAGACCTCCCCTAAAGCCTAAAGGCCGGCGGGGAAAAACTTATTCCGATCTCGTCAAATTTGTTATAAGAAATATAACAAATAGTAAAAAAAATAGTAAAAAAAAGAAAATACTAAATAATATACTAAATAATAAATTATACTACTAAATAAATAATTTATACTACTAAATAATAAATTATACTAAATAATAAATAAATACAAATAATAAATACAAATAATAAATGTCCTGTATAGTAAATCAATAAATTTAAATATTTTTATTAAAATTAGAGTATTTTTAACTATACATTTGAAAAAAAAAATGATAAAATCGAAATACTTTTTAAAAATCTTTATTTTCGTTTACTTAGTTTATAAATGGGATGGATTAGGTCGAGGTAAGTTTTTTCGGCTTCAAAATCTCTAAAATTATATTTAACTATTTGAGTGATAAATTATTCT
Organism: Jatropha curcas; assembly: GCF_041381405.1. Classification (NCBI taxonomy): domain Eukaryota; kingdom Viridiplantae; phylum Streptophyta; class Magnoliopsida; order Malpighiales; family Euphorbiaceae; genus Jatropha; species Jatropha curcas. The sequence continues at coordinate 1,213,774 of NC_143153.1, read as the reverse complement.
AAATAAAATAAAGAAAAACACTAAAAAATAAAATAAAGAAAAACAATAAAAAAGAACTAAAATAAAAACGCTAATTCGGTGTTAAATTCCGTGTTATTCTAGGTTGCTTATCAATTCCGTGTTAATTTACTTTAGAAAAACGCTAGTCGGCGTCAACGTTCTTTCTTTCTTTCTTTCCTTCTTTCTTTTTCATTGTCTAAAAATTTTCTTGCACTTTCCCGGACTTTCCTCTCTCAAGTTAAAAGTTAAAACCCAAAACAGAACAAACAAATTGGAACCACACACATTTTCTCCTTCTGTATCTCACAATTATGGTGGAGAATAGTTTCTCACATGGTCGAAACAATGCACTTCCTGCTGGTCTCCGAGTGCTTGTTGTCCATGCTGATGCCATCTGGGTGATAATCCTTTCAAAAATGCTCAAACAGTGTTATTACGAAGGTTAATTTTCTTACTTTGTAACTATTTTCCGTTTCTTATTCCTTATAACACTTGATAAAGCTTGCATCTTTTCACTAAAACTGTCAATATTATATTGGTTCTTGGTTTCATTTCTGTAATATAAGCATTGTGTTTTTGACATTTCCTTTTTGGAATGCTTTTGTGTTGTTCAGTGACGACATGTGGTTTAGCAAGAGATGCTCTGAACCTTCTTCGGGAGAGGAAAGATGGTTACGACATTGTCATCAGTGATGTCAACATGCCTGACATGGATGGTTTTAAACTTCTAGAGCATGTCGGACTTGAAATGGATCTTCCTGTGATTAGTCAGTTCATCTTGAATGCCAAAAATTTTTCTTATTATTTGTATCTCATGTGTATTTACTCCAAGAACTAAATGTGTCTATGCCCCTTCACAGTGATGTCTGTTGATGGTGAAAAAAGTAAACTGATGAAAGGGATTCAGCATGGAGCTTCCGATTATCTTCTCAAGCCAATACGAATGGAACAACTTAGGAATTTATGGCAGTATGTACTATTAACAGAAAAGTTAGATAAGGTCAGAGATATTGAAATTGTTGCAGGAATGGAAAGCATACAAATGACTAGAAATGGAGAAGATCTGAGTACTTCAGCCAAGAAAAGAAGAGACCCTGGTGACATTTCTTTCATAGAGAAAGCCAGAGTAGTTTGGTCCGCAGATCTTCATCGGAAATTTGTCCAAGCAGTATGTCAGATAGGATTGGATAGTAAGTACCATATATATCTTTGATTTCAAAATTTTGGACATTGGATAATGACATTGATTGTCTACCTTAGGCTTGTCATTTACGAGGTTTTGACATGTAAGGATTGTTTGGCAGAAATTGGTCCTCAGAAAATACTCGACTTGATGGATGTGCCATGGTTGACAAGAGAACATGTCGCAACCCACTTAAGGGTATTGCTTTAGAAAGTAACTAAGCAACAGTCACATCCTTCTTTAAAGTTTTTTGGTTTTTAAACAAATAATTAAGAGAATTCTGACAAAGAAAAACTCTCTTTTATGCAGAAATATCGTGTTTATTTTAACAGATTACAGAAGGAAAATTACTTGAGAACTTCTGTTGGTGGGATAAAGCATTCAGACTCAGCTTGGAAAGTTTCTACTGGTAGTTTTAGCACCCAGAACTCAATCAACATGCAACAGAGCTATGCTTATGCTTCAAATAACAGCAATGGATTTCCTGGACAACCACGCTTCAAATATAGTAAGTATCAAAAATTTTCAAATACCTGCAAGTGGCTTTCAACGTTTCCTCTGTTGTCAGGTTGAGGCTATATCATTGAAAGCCATATAAATGATAAAAAAATTCCCATTTTTGGACAAGATTGCAAAGCCTAATTTTGATTTTGATTGTACAAATTATTCAGACTTTCCTCCAAGCAACTCTAGTGAAAGTGTTGGCAGCAACAAGCTGCGTAAAGATTTTTGGTACGATAGCTTACTTCTCTACAATGTGGAGACCAGAGGCTATGAAAGTGATGAGGAGGAAATTGTTTCACTGCCTGTGGGTCCATCCACAATTTCTTCTAGTACTGATCTTTCTGATGCTTCAATGTCTTCAAATTCTTGGAATTCGCAAACTGGATTTAGTAATTCTTCAACATCCTCAGGATCAGATGTGAACAACATGGCAGCATTTGATTCTACTTTCCTTTTTCATTCAATCAAAACCTGACCAATCCTTGGAATGATTGTGCAATAGGTTGTTGTTTTGTAATTCTGTTCTCTTTAAAGATAGACCGAATGTAATTCTGTGAAGGAAATCATTCAGAAATGTATTCATAAACGTTTTGAAAGAACACTCAAAAGATTGGCAATATTTTAGCGTATCCACACGCTTTGTAACGAAATTGAAGAACAGGAAACTATGGTTCAGTTTCTGAAATTTTTTTTTTTTGTGGTGTTTGAATGCAAAATTTTGTAATTAAATGCTTGAATTAATTATTTTGTTACAATTAAGTTCATTTAGCCAGAACTTTCCATTTCTGGACAAGGTTGTTATGAGCTCTTTATAGAACTCGAGCTTAATAGAACTTGGCTATTTTGATTCATTTACACTCTTAAATTTACCATTTCTGGAAAAAGATTTTTGGTATGATAGCTTACTTCTCCACGATGTGGAACCTGGAAGTGGAAGCTATGAAAGTGATCAAGAAGAAAAGAAATTGTTTCAGGGCATCTAGAATATCTTCAACAACTGACATTTTCTGATTCTTTGTATTCCTGGATTCACATTCTGGGTTTGATAGTTCTTCATCTCCAGGATCAGATGTGAACAACATTGCAGCATTTGATTCTACTTTTCTATTTGTATCAAAGCTTCACCTTGGGCCAATTGTGCAAGCCCATACATTGGTGTCAAATGTCTCAAGAGGTCTTCTAAATGCCTCAAAACCTTCAAATTAGGCTTTGGGTTGGATAGTCAATAATTTCTTATTTTGCTACATATATATATTTGTCATTCAGTTATTATACACTCTGTGATAATGGCAGCAGATATAACAATTTTAATCTTCCTTTATAGTCTTAATATACAATGAATGTTGGTGACAGGCACTAACATGTGTACTTTTCACAGCATTAACAGCAAAACAACAAATGGTTAATGTCTAACTCACTCGTATGAACGCAACAATTAAAAATGTTAAAAAAATATGAAAAGATGAAAAATCTGTTAATAAACTTGGCTAAAATATAGGCTTTGGCATATTCCAGAACAATTGGCAATTGCATTATCATTGTTCAGAACCTTCCTACCAATCAGAAGAAATAATAGTGAAAACATGAAAAAATGGGGAAAAAAAAAATAAATTAAAAAAAAGTTAAAAAGAATAAGCAGGTAAAGATCAGCATCTGAAGCATCAAAGAAGAGAGCATTAAGAAGAGCTATATATTCTTTCTCTCTTTTTTTTTTTCAAAAAATAACATTTTACTTATTAAACTAATAAAAAGCAACATCCCACTTGAGAGAAGTTGCATGGAGTTCATGACACCTTGAAAAATAACTCCAAAGTACAAAATGCTAATAAAAAAAGAAGTTCATTCAATAATCAAACTTCTATTAAAATTATAAATTTCTAAAAAAATAAATAATATGTTTTTCAAAGTAACTTGTAGAGAGGGGCATCTACTAATTCTAAAACGAGATTAATTTTATACTCAAAAAGAACGTGAGAATACCACTGAAAATTCAATTTTTATATATATATGAGCAAAATTCATAATACATGAGCTTTTTTAGAATATTCAATCCCTAAAACAAGATATCATCTTTGAAGTTTTCTTGTGTTATCATACTTATCTTTTAAAAAAATATATATATAATTTTTAATATATATTTAACAAATTAAAAACTAGTCCTAATAAAACTCAACTGAGTTTTGGATTGGGTTTTACAGTTCATCCTTCCAATTTGTTAGTCACAAATCATGCTCATCCTTTCTTTCATGTAAAATAATATTTCTCTTTGACATAAAGTTGTTTCTTAGTGGGCATTTCCTTTTAGAGCCATTGAGTTCATTTTTGAATCCTTTCTCTACCCCACTCCTTAAAAGTACCTTTACACCCTAATTATATTATACTTTGAAAGTTAAACTTCAATCAACAAACTCAAATCCTCAACTAAACTCAATAATTACCAAATTAATTACACCCACATTAATTAATCTAATCCTATTTAAGAATAATAAGTAGTATTAAAATCCACCAATAAGGCACCTATAAGTTGTGGCTCAGTTAGCAAAAACACCAATAAGAGCTCTTAAGTTTGATTCCCGCTAAACACACTTGTATTATTAAGCCTAAAAACCTAAACTTTTTATGGTTTACACCAAGACCATGTTTTTAATTTTTACTAATTTACATAAGTAAGAGGGTAACTATATTTATTTATTTCTTTTTCTTTTTCATCTAATATAGTTTAATTAAATTCTTAAAGTGGCTGAAAAGAAACTTCCTCTAGTTGGTATATAACTTAAATGATCCATTATTGGTGGAAGAACAAAATAAAAAAAAATAAATTATTGTGCTTATTTTAAAATTGTGTTTTAATTAAGAAGATGCTTCCTCCCTTATCAAAACTTAATTTGTTGCAAAATGGCATTATAGTGACCTCACATCTTTCTTTTGGTTATCATGGCCTCAATCAACGACATAGATTAACTCTTTCTTCCTAGATTATCAACTAATTAATTTTCCTATCTCTTTCACATACATTCAAAAGCACATTAAAACATTAATTAGTATTATTCTTCCTCCAATGATGGGAAAACATTACCAAATGGATTAGTAACTAAATTCTTTGAGAATTTTAAATTTTTTTTTCTTTTACGTGTGAGCGCTAAGTTCAGAACTCGATAAAATTATATAATTATATAAAATTTATTTATAACGAGACTAAAACATTAAATTTTATACAACCCATGTATGATAATATTAATAATATCATTTTTCCCCGTAAAATAAAAATAATTTTTAATTAAAATTTATTGCTCAATTACAAGATTGGAAAAGGAAAAAAAAAACGCTTTTTGTGAAAAGTTTAATGTCCTTTCATGGTAAGTACTATACATAATAATCAAACATCATGAATAAAAAAAAAAACATGCAAACAAAAGTGACAATGAGGATTAGTAGGATTGATTAATTAGAACCCACTTCTTAATTAATCACCATTTTCATATAAGACCAAAGCGTGTAAACCACGCTCCAATGAGATTTAGACAACAGAAATTATCAGGTTTCTTCCCACTTAGAAGAAAAGAAGATGGTTTGTCGCTCAGTAATTGGAAATGTATGTTTTAAGCTTTTTCTTTTAAGGGACCAAACACTTGTCTATATGTATATATATATATACTGCCATTAAACTGAAAAATATTAATATTAAACAGAACCTTAATCTTCCACAAGTACATAAAGATAGTTTAAATTAAAGGAATTATTGAGAATCAAAAAGGTTTCCATTCTTCCACTATAAATAATTAATGGTTCTTTTTTTAATTAATTAATTTTTAATTCTAAAATTAAAAGAAGGGTTGGGTAAGGATTGACTACTTATCAAACACTTGGATGGAAAGGGAAAAAGAAGTTAACAAATTGCCATTTATGCATCACTTAAAAAGGGGAAAAAAACTATAATACAACTTTTCATTTCGTACCATTTATTTATTAAATTGATGAGATCAATATTTCAAAAGCCATTACCCATCTGCAACAGCCAATTTCAGCCACCTATTAGCGAAGAAAGTTTAGTTATCTTATTGAAGTGATTCAGCGACCGTTTTATCAAATTTAGCAACCAATCTGGTGGTCGTCAATTACTGATAAATGCCAAAGTCGGTCCCTAATATTTTAGCGTTATAGTCTGATGATCGCCTTTCGGTCATTATTTCTATTTTAGTCAACAGAAAAAAGGATTAATCGGTTGCTAAAATGCTAATGCAATGGATATTATATAAATGCTTAAGAAAAGAAAGAAAAACAAAGAAAAGAAAATAGAAAAGAAAGAATAAAATCTTGTCTTGTCTATGCTGGTTCTTGATCCCAACCCAAGTCTACATTCTTTCTTGAATTCATACTCAATTTTATCAAAATGTCTGCACCTTATACCAAAAATGGGAATACAGCAAAACACCCTCAGGGCTTCTCTTTCCTGCTTTTTTCCCCACTAAAGCTATAATGCAACTCCAATAATATTCACCACCTTTTTCTTCATCTTCTTTTTTATCTATGTATTTATTAATTTTATATTGTCTCATTTATCCTGTCCAACAATTTTATTTATTTATTTATTTATTTATTTAATCAATGACAAATGTGATTGTGTGTTCCATTGTTCAATTCCCCCAGAAATTGCGTTTCTATTAATGAATCACTATCCAAACTATACGTACACAAATATGGGTAGAAATCCAATCTTCAAAAGTTAGAGGACCACTAATAAAAGTGAGAAAGAAAAAAAAAAATTAGAAGTTAGGTGATAATATGAACAAATTTAACCTTTCATGTGTTATATTTGAAATTTTACACGAGCGTGTACGGAAAACTCCAAAAGGAAAATTTAACATATGCAAGTAGGGATGAAAGTCGGACGGATTTTCACGAATTTTAAGCTACATGTGATCGTATTTGCTAAAATTTTAAGATCTATGTCTGTTTTAAACTTATTTAAATACACATTTAAATACATGTATCTGAATCCATTTTAAATTTTTACTATTTTCACTCGTTCGAAATCCATTTAAGATACCATTTAAATGAGCCATGAATTTTAACTTATCAAAATCTAAATTCATTTAAAATACATATTAATAATAGGATATCAGCCGATTGTCACAGTCAAATCCACTTAATATAGGCGGGTGATCAAAAATAAATATCTAAGATACATGCCGATTCCTATATTCATATCGTACTCTATATAATAATTTCATTAATCGTAATCGTCTCAAATATATTTATAACTGTATATATTCTTTTAAAATAAATAAAAATAGAATGAATATTTTAAAATATCTGTACCACTTTCATCCCTCCGTACAAGTGTTAAGATTTATCTCAAATTTTCCACTCAAAAAAAAAAAAAGATTTACATCAAATTTAAACGTGTCTCACCAAGCGAGGGACTTAGTATATTACTGTTACACTGTTATTGAAGAGATAAAGACAAACTATACATCTCTTTTTCTTTTTTCTAAATACAAAAAGGCAACTGGCTTGTGCCGTCAACCAGTTTCACTCCAAGTGATAAAAAAGAAGAAACAGAAAAGTAAGGAGAAGCAGCTGGTTACTGGTTAGAGGCTAACGTGCGCGCCACAGGCACCATATTTGCTAGCCGGCGCCAAATATTCGTTGCGCTTCCTTTCTTTCCATTTTTTTATTTTCTCACACTCCTCGCTCTTTCTTCTCTAAAACCCAAACAAACAAATTAAAAACCCACACAAACTCTCTCATTTTAAGACCCCTTTCTCTTCCTCTTTGTCTCTCTCTTCATCTCCTTTTATATCTTACACGCACACTGCGTCTGTCTCTGTCTCTGTTTCTCAATTCTTGAATCTGAGCCGGTCATGATGGAGAGTGGTTTCTCTTCTCCTCGACACGATGCGTTTCCTGCTGGTCTTCGTGTGCTCGTTGTCGATGATGATCCTACCTGGTTGAAAATCCTTGAAAAGATGCTCAAAAAGTGTTCTTATGATGGTTAATTTGCTGCAACTCTGTTTCTTATTATTGTTATTCTTTTCTTATTGCTTATCTAATTCAATCAAGCTTGCTGCTTTTCACACTGTTATTGCTTATTGTGAATTGGGTTGCTTTTTGTTAGATGTTCTTCGGTGTGTATTTGTCAGGTTGTTTTGTGTTACGATGATTTGCTTCATGGGTTTTTTTAGGATAGCTAGCTGTATTTTTTGTTCAAGCATGTGGGCGACCTGAACCTGTAGGAGATCATGTTAGTATGGCTTTGAGAATGCTTTTTTGGGTTGGATTTATTATTATCTTTTTTGTTACTAGTTGAAAATTTTTAATTCTTGGACTTTTTGAGTGAATACTCGTTCATTGTTGCAATCAGGCACTTACTATTGAGAATGCTATGAGACTTGGAAAACTTGGGTTAATTTTTCTTTGCTTATGGAATTTTGACTGTTTAGAGTCACCCATCCTGAGTCAATCCGGAAATTTTCCCTCTTACTGCTGGCAACTGAAATGAGTATCTCCTATTTTGGTTTGGACTAATCAGATACAAGTTGTAATTGACGTAATTTTGCTAGCATTTGAAGATATTTTCTAAAAAGACCGAAGTACTCAGATTAGGAAATCTCATATATCAGGAAAATTTACAAGTTCATGACGTGAAAGTCCTTATCATTAGTTGTGTCGGTTTACTCTAAAAAGATGTTAGATTAATTAACACAAAATGTTTGTCATGGGCTGTGTTTTGTCTCATTATAAGGGTAATTCAAGTCCTTCATCAATCAACTATTTTTTTTTTTTTTAAATAAATTAAAAGGACAATTACATGAGAAGTTCTTGAATTTTAAACTATTTTCTAATTGAATTTTCATAATTGAGTACTGGACTTCTTAAAATGCATCAACCAAGTTCTAAATGAATGATGTTGTTGTCTACCATGCCTTTTGATTTGGATACATGTGTTTTATTTCATTCAGTTTGAATTAAATCAATGGGTTTTGAAAAAGCTCAACTACTCAGTTGGGGCTAAAAAATTCCAGATAATCAAGCAACCATTTGAATACATGTGTTACCATTGTTATGATTACTCTTAGATTTTGACACACAGATTGACTCGTGTAATGCTAATAATAAAAAGCATGCGGACATTAGCTCATGTGCAGCTTTGCTTCCATTCACTTATCTTCTGACCTAAGTATAAACATAGCCACTAGAGATATGATCCAATTGTCATATTAATTCTTGCTTCCTTAGGCTCAACTGAGATTGGATTGAATAATCTATATCCTGGAATGACTAATATTTTTACAGAATCAAGTTGGCATGCTTCAGAAATTCATTTTATTTAGATTGAAACAGAATGAGAAAATAAGCTTGATCTTCATTGGTCCAATGACTTCTATTACTTTTTAATTACTTCAGGCAATATGCTTTAGGCCTTACGGCTCTGCAAACTCTTTTATGTTCTCCTCGTGATTATAACTTTGTTTGGTGAAAGCAATTTTTGTATAGGATGCTTTCTATTTGTTCAATGATATATTTTGCTTTCTATTCCTCGTTACCATGCAATGGAGTTTTTGACATTTCCCTTTTGGAATGCTTTTGATGTGCAGTGACGACATGTGGTTTAGCAAGAGATGCTCTGAACCTTCTTCGGGAGAGGAAAGATGGTTACGACATTGTTATCAGTGATGTCAACATGCCTGACATGGATGGTTTTAAACTTCTAGAGCATGTCGGACTTGAAATGGATCTTCCTGTGATTAGTCAGTTCTTTGCCATTAGCTTCTGGACTTTCATCTTAAATGCCAAAATTTTTTATTATTTTTGAATCTGATATTTACTTGAAGAATCAAAGCTTGCTTCTGACAAAAATGTATTTATGTCCGTTCATAGTGATGTCTGTTGATGGAGAAACGAGTAGAGTAATGAAAGGAGTTCAGCATGGAGCATGCGACTATCTACTTAAGCCAATACGAATGAAAGAACTTCGGAATATATGGCAGCATGTATTCAGAAAGAAGATACATGAGGTTAGAGACATTGAAATTCTTGAAGGAATGGAAAGTATACCAATGGGGGGTAGAAATGGATCAGACCAATCCGATGATGGGCACTTTTTTTGTGGAGAGGATTTTACTTCAACCAAGAAAAGAAAAGATGTTGAAAACAAGCATGATGACAAAGATCCTGGTGACAATTCTACCACAAAGAAAGCCAGAGTAGTTTGGTCCGTAGATCTTCATCAGAAATTTGTCAAAGCTGTAAATCAGATAGGATTTGATAGTAAGTGTCATATATATCTTTCATTTCAAAATTTTTGACATTGGATAGTGACATCCATTGTGGATCTTCATGTATTCGATGAAAATTTCTTGACATAGGTTTGTCATTTATGTGGTTTTCAATGATATAGCCTACATCTTTATCATGCTTCCATGGAGCCATGACATGTAATGTCTGTTTGGCAGAAGTTGGTCCTAAGAAAATACTCGACTTGATGAATGTACCATGGTTGACAAGAGAAAATGTTGCAAGCCACTTACAGGTATTCCTTCTAAAAATAACTAAACAGCATTCACATCCTTTTTTAATGTTACTGTCCATATCGTCTATGAGGATTTTTTATTTTTAGACAGTAAGATATTTCTTACAGGAAAGGCTTTTCCTTATGCAGAAATATCGTCTCTATTTGAGCAGATTGCAGAAGGAAAATGACTTGAAAACTTCTGTTGGTGGAATAAAGCATTCAGACTCACCTTTGAGAGATTCTGCTGGCAGTTTTGGTACCCAGAACTCAATCAACATACAGCAGGGTGATGCTCCAAATCAGAGCTATGGATTTCCTGGCAATAGCTTCCAAAATGCTGAGCCTAGAGGCCATGACAGTGACCTGAATGGAATTGTTTCCAAGAATGCTGCAGAACCCAAAAGGGTTTTAACTGTTGAAGTTCCTGAACCCTGTAAACCCAGGAATTCACAATTGGAATTTGGTCATTCTTTTACTTCTCCAGGATCTGAAGTGAACTTTTCAGCATTTGATTCAAACTTCCCAGCCCGATTTTCATGGTGTGAAATTCCACAGATTCAACTGAAGCAAGAACATAACCCAGTTCACATAGATGATGGGTTCAACCAGCTATCTTTTCCTGGTCAACAACAGCACATCCAACCTGATTATCCACAGCCAGCTCACCCCATTGTTTCTGGTTCTTCTGTAACTGAAAGAGAGATAGGTGGCTCTATTAAAACAAAGCCTTTGTATGATGAATGCAGGCACAACACCAGCCATGTAAGTTCAACAGGAAGCACAATCAACTCCACTGATGTCCAAACCAAGACCCATATGGCAAATCATCAACATCAAACTTTTCAACCCATTTCCATGAACTCATCAACCATGAAAAGTCAAAGCTTCAATCTGAGTTGCGTATCGGACTTGGAATCTTCCCAAAAAAGTATAAATTGGGGAATGCATCCTTCTACAACTTTGGATGATGACTTTCAGGTCTGTTGGTTTCAAGGTGATTGTTATGCTATGAATCTTGGACTCCACAATATTGAGCTGCCAGAGTACTGTGATCCAGGGCTCATAACTGAAGTTCCAACACATTTACATGATGCAGTGAGGTTTGACTATGAGAATCTCTATGATCCAACAGAATATGCTCTAATATAGCAAGGTTTATTTATAGCATGATCTTGCTCCATCTGCCATGGAACTTCATCATTTTCTATTTATTTTAGATGACCTATCTATCAGAGGAGTCTCTTATCTCCTATTGATTCAGGCATTATTTCCTGGACGGTCAAGTCTTGGATGTAGAAACATGTATAATAGGGATGATGACAAACATTAAGCATAATAAGCTTGCTTCTGGAAGTTTCTCTAACATGCGACCTTCTAGTTTTGTATATGTATCTATGGTCAAAACGCACATGTTCGTGCTGCAACTGTCATTATTCCTTTGAAATTTTGTAAACGAAATGCAAAGCCACTAGAAGTTAATTATATCATATTCTCGCAAATCGTATTCTAATTATAAAGTTGAAAGGCATTGCAATTGCTATATATTCATTCTTCTTAACCAGTGCACTGTTCAGGCATCAACAAACCTTTGAACTTCCGCTCAACTGTTTTAAAACAGAAAAAAAAAAAGAAACAGTATCAAATTATGCAACAACAATGCAAAGTTATATTTCATTCAGAATTGCATGAAAGCACATCACTTTTTACATGCACCATGTAACAATATTGCCAACCCTAGATGCAAAAACAAAGCATTCTTTTTATATCCCCAAAACTGCTTACAACTAACTATCCACTAGTATTACCCTAATCTGAATCCCACTGTCACTGCAGGTTTGTCTTTCTTCTTTGTAGTGTGTAATTACAAATGAAAATCTTCATAATCAATAGCCGGGTCAATCAATTCCTTGAAATAGCTTCTCTATGGGAGCTCAATGCTGAATATTTGGAGAAGCATTCTCATGTGCTTTTTTCCTTGTTAGCAAAGTGATCGAGTGAGTTGTGCTTTGGTTACCTTTCGGTACAACACGCTTAGAGCTTTCAGCATTGACTGAAGGCCTTTGAGGATGCTGAAAGCTTGCTTCCTGGACCATATAGGAAGAGGGCTTTCTTCCAAGTTTAGGAGATCGAGGCCGTGTCAATGGAATCTGCAATACATTATAATTCGAAAATTAAAATGCATGCAAATCTAATTTCTGCTAATACAAGCAGCATTATGGTAAGGTTTTACACAGAACCTTCGATTTTACATGCAAATGTGATTTCTCTGCCTCCTTTGCATTGTTTTTCTCTTCAAGCTTCTGAAAGAACTGGCAGAGCAAATGAAACAATGTGTCAAAGCCATAGCATACTTACAGATAAGGGGATAATACAAAGAACCAAAGTTTCTAATCTTGCCTCTTTACGTTTTGCAGCTCTTTCGCCACTCCTAAAGCTAAAAGGAGAAGATATAATTGAAGACCGTACTTTACTTCCACTTGCAGTTGAAGATTTTGTGCGGCTGCCATACAGTTAGTCAAGCATAATTTAGATAGTGCAATATATGGTGCTTTTGTATTTTAGTGCTAATATACAAGCTCCAAAAGAAAGCAAAATAATGAAAACGTCTGAAAAGCTGTTTGCCTAGGCATGCAAATTCGTGCCTTCAATTATGTCTTTTAATGTTTACTCACAATATGAAATCAATAAGGATTAAGCCAATTAGCAAGTTTCGAACAAATTCCTGAGAAATGTTTGAGAAGTGAGCATGTGCATATTGCTTGACTAATTATGGTAAGCATTATAAGTTCAACACAAATATGAACTATCTTTAAATTTAAGTAGCAGATTCTTACTCCCCAGAGATGGCCTGCAATATCCCGCCGGCTATTCTTCCTCCAGAAACTGATTTATTGAGTAGAGACTGACTTCTGCAAGAATACATCTTCAATGTGAGCACAAAAAATATTTAGAAAGGACCAACTTACTAGGCATTGTAGAGCATAAATACCTTCTATCTTCTGACTGGCGATTTATTGAAGGAAGAAGCTTTGATATCCCATAAACAGATGCCTACAGTTTGCAAAAGTAAGTCATCAGCTTGTGTTTATAGATATTTTCTGAGAATAATGCACAGGAGGGCAGTTGTGTGCTGCATATGTAGCAACTGAAAAGTAATCACAAAGAGGAACGGAGATACCCTTGTTGAATTTTGTGGCGTAGCTGAACTCTCTTTTGACATTCTGGTAGAACTTTTGCTCGTTTCTCTTGTGCTAGGAGGCAAATTAATCGACATGTGGACAGGTTTTGCATTTAATCTCTTTCTATCGATCAACTCTTCCAGAGATTTCTTTTTGCTTGGATTGACATTTGTTCCACCCTTCAGCTGTGTGGAATTAACCTGTTTGATAGAAGGCTTCGGGACTTTAGAAGCTCTACTCTGACTTGAAGATTTTGATGACGAATTCATTTGTCTTTTATTACTAGGTACGGCTACATTCTCCTTTTCAGCAGTTTCCTGATTCAAATGGTAATAACACGGAGTCGATAATTTAGCAGAATGCATGAAAAGAAGGCATAAAATTGAAGAATTTACCTTATTGGGCATTTTTGCTTCTTGAGTGGCCAAAATCTTGTCAGATTCCTCAGCATTATCAAGCTGCTTTGGATTTTCAATCTGAATAGAGCTTCCCACCTCAATCATTTCTCTTATCACTTTTTCAGTTGTTTCCACTATTGCATTTTGTAACCTATCCTCTGGATGAGACTCAGGAGACTGAGCTAGTGCATGGACATCTTTTTCCTGTTGTACACCAATAACAGTATTGCCAGTTGCCTCAGCTTCCACAAAATCTATAGGAGTATCCTTGTGAGTTCTGCCCACTATCTCTACTTCAGGAACGTTATTATCTGTAATTTCTGCTTCAGGAACATTATCAGCTGCAGTTTTTGCTTCAGGATCATTATTGGCTGCAGTTTTTGCTTCAGAAACATTATTGGCTGCAATATCTCCCTCAGGAACACTACTAAGTGCAGTATTTGCTTGCTCAAGCAAGGCTGCTGCTTTCATTGCAGCTCTCTGCTTGTAATGAGCTTCAAAATAAGCCTTCTTCTGAGCAACAGAACCTGGCTTGGAAAACTGCTCAACTTCTTCCAAATAGCGATTGTGAGAGAAAGTTGACCACTTTTCCCAAGCTAAAGTTTCCGACATAAATCTCCCAAATGAGATTGATTCAGTTAAGGCACGAAGGGGGTCCCCCTGTAATTCAAAAATTTTCCCAGTGAACACACAGCTTTTATAGTCTTTAATGTTACAGAAACCAAAAAAACATTAAACATAGAGCTGCCTAAAAACTCCAAGAAGATCAATAAGTACACCCATGATAAGCTATTAACCCAAATCAAGTCGCTTACTGCTACAATATAAAGATATTAATGCCAAGTAAAATAAATAAACTCGGATCAAAGGATTTCAATGAAGAAATATTAATTCATACAAGTCCAAGGAATGGCAATTATCAGTATCAATCCGAACATGTCTAATACATAACAGGAAGCACTAAAATCTGCATTTAAACACATAAAAAAAAAGACAAAAAAAAATTGAAAATATGCACCTGTAAAACACCCGAAAGTCCAAATAATCAGAAATACCTGTTTGGTTATTGGGAAAAGTTGGAAATAAAAAAATGGGATAAATTAATTCAACAAATTTTCTGAAATTCATTTGGAATTTCCTAGTTTCAAGCTTGGCACAAAAACAAAAATGCTCATTTCACCCTTATCAACTCAATTTATGGAATTTAACTAACTAACCAAATAAAATTATACCATTTATCAAATGAATTCTAAACTTCAAAAGCATTTATACTAAACAGAGTTAAAGTAAAATATGTATTACAAAGCATTAAGCATTTAATTAAGAACTCAAGTTATTAAAGGACTAACCCACTATCCACTAGCCCTATAAGCACCGATTTACACTCTGTTTGGTCCGATCAAATGGAAGGAAATATCAATTAAATCTCCATTTGCCCATTCGAACCACATGTATTTTCCAAGACCTCTAAATAACCAAACTGGGAATAGAAGCAAACTGATAACAATTAAACCAAAACCCACGAAAGTTTACAAAAGAACTTGTTTTAATAGCCATTACTTAAACATAATAAAATGATAAATATAGCAACATAGAACAAGAAAATTTTTAAGGACTAACCTCTTTGGCTTCACGAGAAGCAGTAGATGGGTGAGAGAATGATCTCATAAGACATGTTGGTTCAGCCATTTCACTCTTGTATAAAAAACGAAACCCTTTCTTTTCAAAACCCTTCTTTTTCTTTCTCTTCTTTATTTATATATATGTTTATTATAAAACTCTTCAGTCTCTTATGGACAACGGCTTCAAGGGCTCTCTGATCGCTCTTCCTTCCACTTTAAATTTGAAAATCTTAAAGTTGATGGCCCAATGGTTCAATTACATGTCCAGGCGAGAAAGACACAAGAAGAGAGAGAAAAGGGTTTCTGTGTATAAACACTGTAAAGTGTAAACTGCTTGAAATTGAAAGTAACTGAAATTTGCAGAGAAAGAAAGAAGCTTTTAGTGTGCAGGCATTTTTGTTTGCCTTTAAAGTGCAGGGTTTTTATATATATTTTTGATTTTTGATACACCAAACAAATTAAATAAATAAATGAAAATACCTACCAAAATAAGTTTTTGGTTGCAACCAGAATATTAACGACAATATTATTCAGATATAAATAATAAATCAGTTATAGATAAATTTTATTCATAAACATATTTAGCATTTTATTTTCTAAAAAAATCCTATATATATATATATTATATATATATATATATATATATTATACAAATCAAATAAATACATTTAACACAATTAAAATATTGGTGTATTTTCACCGAAAATAGAAACAGAATAAATAGCAATAATTTTTTAAATAATAATTAATTAGTTATTATTAATTTGTATAAAAAAAAGATATACACTAAATTTTTTTTTAAGTTTTTGCAAGAGTGTGGAGGATGTGGGGCCCACGTGGAAGCTCCTAACGTCTAGTTCTTTTTTGTCCTCTTGTTTTGGTTCTTTTACAAGTGAAAAATAAGAAAATAAATAAATGAGTGTGTGAAGCGAATGAAATGTGGGCTTATAGACGCCTCACACTCACAGATTGAGAGAATCTGCTTTATTATTATTATTATTATTATTATTATTATTATAGGAAATTACGGTTTGGTCCACCATCGTTTGAATTTGAAATGAGGAAAGGCAGACAAATCAAAGTCCAGTAATAGAGATTAAGCAACGGCTTTTGTCTTCAATTATTGATGACAGAGTCCACCTTTATTTTAATGGACCATTCCACCCTTCTCTTTTTAACGGTAAAATTGTACAAAGTGATTATTATTTTTAATAAACAAACAAACCCTATGGATTATGAATGTTAAGATACATAATATTCAAAAAATACATTTAAATACTTCCAACGGGTGAGATGAGATGATATAAATTTTTTTTTTTAATTAGATATCCCGATTTCGAACTCTAAATGTGAAATCATTTTCAACACTCGGAGAAAATAAACTCTAAACGTGAAGACTTTCAAAACTTAGAAAAAGTGTTTTTACCCCCTTTTATATGTCTGCCTAATGTAAATTCAAACTATTCGAGCCAATGAGCTATGGATACCGAATCATTAAAAAAAAAACATTGTTGAATGTTAAAACCTTGAGTTATATTAGGACACAACCTACTTTTTGGTTCTATTGGATTTTGAATCAAACACTAATTTACTTATAACTTTTAACTTAAAGATAAATTTAACTAAATTAGAAGTCAAACTAAAAGACCATCTATATTAGGAAAAAAGGTTTTATAAATATTGAAAATTCATGAAGATGTGTGATTTATCTCAATCCATTAAAAAGAAAATCTATTTTATCTGGGAAAAAAAATGAAAATTCAGCAATTACGTAGGGTAAAAGTTACTGAAATTCAATTTTTTTATGGAAACTTATTTTTTAGAAATGTAAAATTTGAAAAAAATTATTATAGGAAAGTTAAATATTGTATTGGAATGACAATAAAAGTTTTCCCTTGAACAATAAATATTGTATTATTTAAAATTTCTTTTTTTCTACGAGAATTTAATTTTCCACCGTTTAAAACGAGAAATTACTTTTCAGTATACATAAAAACACTTTCTACACGTAAAGACATAGCCTAGTGGTAATTCATATACAACTTGGCAATATATCTAAATTTGAATTCCCCTTCCTCAATTAAAAAATAAACACTTTCTAATTTTTAAACTTTTTTATTTTAAAAGGCATTGCAAATTTTACGACCAACCATGATATATGATGATGATAGTGATAATAATATAATCTTAGCAAAAGATCAAGATAGTGTCAATTTAATTACCAATATATCATTTTTTTTATCAGTAAATTCAATTTATTTTATTAATATGCCAGGAAAAATTTAACTTATCTAAGCAACAAATACAAATTAATAGGCTTCTAAATACGTCCGAACTTAGCCTAAAATAAGTGGAAAAACCTGAAAGAAAAATTTTAATATTTCATTTGTAGTTTGCACAAGTTGAAGTTGGTAAGGAATCAACATACACAAGGTCACAACCAGAAGTTGCATCTACCAAAATTTTCAAAGCTTGTTGATTTGGATTGGAGACCCCTCCAACTCAATTCATTCAACCAATAAAGAAAAATTAAAGAAAAATTAAAAAAAAAGGCACATTCCTTCTTATATATAATATAAAAAACCTGAAGAAAATTGAAATTTCAGTTAGGAGACATGAATTGCAGTTTTTGAAGCATCCCCAATTTTTCTTTTTAAACGAAGCTTATGGTATTCCAAATGTAGAATAATGGCGGAATGTATATAAAGGATCCAGTGATATTTACTTACATTCGGTGTACGAGTGATCGCATAGGCTTAATTTAATTAAAAAAATAATTATTTATATTACTTTTTTTTACTATATAATTTAAAAATTAAAATGTCATCCTTTAAACTAAAATACTGTTTAAAATTGGTTTGATATATAAATAGATGAAAAAACTTATTTAGACCCGTTCCGTAGTCCACTTATGGAGTAAACAAATGAAATTCATGATTTTCAAAAAAGTGTTCCGACTTTATCATTTTTTTTCTAAATGTATGGTCAGAAATACTCTCGTTTCAATAAAAATATTGAATTTCATTGATTTAGGCTATAGGTAGGGATATAGATTAGATCTAGCTAAGTTTTTCTCGTAAATGGAGAGGAAAAAAGTTATCTAGACCGGATCCATGACTCTACTATAAAATCAAAATATTTTTTAAAAAATTTTTAATTTTATTTATTCGATTCGTATATGGGATACGGACTCGATCTCAATGAGTTTTTTCCTAAATAGATAAGTCCTATCTGTAAAAATTTTTTGCTGCAGTAACTATTGTCTGCTGACTTCGAAAAGTGTTATCTTTTGAAAAATAATTATTTCATTTTTTAGATTTATCCGTCTTCGATTAAAATATTTGAAATGTTTCTGAAATTTACCCTGTTTGGTCATTCTATAAAAAAAAAAAAACACATATTTTCCATTAATTTTAAAGTAAAACGATAAGGTTAACTTTTGTAAACTTCTTTCCCATGTCAGTTGCTTATCTTTTCCCTTATATTTTCTTTCTTCTAGATTTTCAGATCTCGATGATGAAATAATTGTTTTCCCTCATCTTTTCTGGTTCCTTCACGCATCCAAAAATATGCCTCAGATCTGCTTCACTCGTTAATCAAATGATCGAATAGAAATGTATTTTGCGGAGATGCAAAGAAGAAGGGATAGCTTATCTTCTACAGCACTAAACGAAATAGGTGAGAGTCGTTCTTCTTCTTCAGCTG
Organism: Jatropha curcas; assembly: GCF_041381405.1. Taxonomy (NCBI): domain Eukaryota; kingdom Viridiplantae; phylum Streptophyta; class Magnoliopsida; order Malpighiales; family Euphorbiaceae; genus Jatropha; species Jatropha curcas. The sequence continues at coordinate 1,194,668 of NC_143153.1, read as the reverse complement.
ATTTCGTTTCAATATATCGAAGTCTTCCTCATTATCTCATGTCCTGCTTAGACTATTGGGCTATCTTTCATAGAGGACGATATCCTCTTCTTTTTTCGAAGGCTGAGATGGCTCGGCTTTTATCAGCTGAAGCTCTGATACCGGAGAAAGAAGGGGAACTCATAGATAATGTAGCAAATAACGTTATCGACGAGTTAATTCATCTAGGACCGCTGAGAGAAACATACATATATGGAGATGGGCCTTGTATTGCCTTTAATGAATCATATGTAAATTTATGCGTTGTCGAGGTGGATGAAGTGGAATTTTTGGCTGAAGCTGCGAATTTACCTGTACGAGCTATAATACATCAATACCGCAACAATATTCCTCCTGATTTCAAAACCCTTCAAATTCGTTCTCTATTTTTGGATTCAGTCGGATTTTCTCGGGCCTCTATGGAAACTATTTGCAAGTTGCAATATTTATTGGTGTTACATTTGGATGGCCGCCTTTTGGAGAGATTACCTGACGAAGTGGGTGACTTGTTTCACCTGAGATATTTGGGGCTGAGTTCTTTAGATATGGATGAACTTCCACAGACATTAGGCAACCTTCAAAACCTACAAACTTTGGATATAATCACCCATAGAAAACTGAAGGAATTGCCTTTACAAGTCTTTAATATTCAACAGTTGAGACACATCAATATCATAACAGGCCACCCGAGCACTTCAAGTGGAATTAGAGTTCCAAGTGGAATTGGAACATTGAAAAGTCTTCTTACTTTAGGTGAAGTATATGCTGGAGGCGTCATTGCCAGTGAACTAAGCTCGTTAACCCAACTGCAACAACTCAGTGTCGGCTGTGTGTCTGAAGATAATTCCACCCAACTATTTGCAGCCATCACGAAGATGGAAAATCTTGTCTCCTTGTCACTCAAAGCAGATGAATTCTACTCCCTTAATTCATCTGTTCTAGATTTGGAATCATTTTCCCCTCCATCTTCTATTAAACATCTGAGGTTATATGGTGCCCTTGTTGAAATGCCTGCTTGGCTTGCCTCCATGGAAAACCTCACTGTGTTACATTTAAGTTATTCCAATCTGTTAGAGCCCCCAGCCCCTACACTTCAATTTCTCCCCAAATTAAAGGTTCTTCGTCTAGGTCGTGCTTATAAAGTACGCTGCATCGGTAAAGAGTTCTGTGACGCCGGTGGGTTTCCAAAGCTTGAAATACTTACTTTCCATGGTGTGGATATCCTAGTGGAGTGGACGGAGATAGGCCGTGGAGCTTTTCCTAGTTTAAGGTATCTTGAATTTTGGCGTTGTAAAAACTTGAGGTTTCTTCCAGAAGGCTTACAGAATATTTCTAGTCTTCAGGTGTTGAAATTGTGTCATACACATCTCGACCTTACAAGGCGATTACTGGGTGAAGAGAGTTACAAGATCAAGCATATTTCAAAAGTCAGCTTCATCGGTTGCTGAAAGAATTAATAAAAAATAAGTTAAAAAAAAAAGAAAAAAAAAACTCTCTATGTTATTTTATTTCATTAGGTGATTGTACAGCTAATATGATATATATATATTTTTATAAGTTTTCCTTGAATGACAATTAAAATATCGGCCACTCCAGAATGCAATTCCATGATCAGAATATTATTAGCCACAAAGTTTTGGTTCTCTTCACACCCAAAGCTTCTTACATAGTACTATACAAAAAAAAAAAAAAGAAAAAAAAAAAAAAAAAAGAAAACATCATTTGGATGAACTTCACATACATATAGGAAGTGAATGATCATTGAACATTGATATCAAGAATCTTGCCAGTGGTAGAAGCTTTAGGAATGGTTATATACAAAACTCCATCTTTAACCTCAGCTTTTATTTTCTCAAACTGTATGTTTTCAGGTAATGCAATTCTGCAGCTATATTTCCCATAGCTCTTAGCAGACCATCCTCCTTCTTCTTCTTCCTCTATTCCATTTTGTGCACCATTGACATTATTTTTCTCGGGCACCTTCTCTGCCTTCACATCTTCTTTAGTCATTCCAGGCATGTCAAATCTCATCTTGTACTCTGTTTCTCCTTCTTTTATCTCCCATGGAGTCCTTCCTCTGCTATACCCACTTCGTTCAACTGGTGATGGTGGCTCTGATGGCCAAGTAGCCGTATAGGCAAAAGGGTCTTCCATCATTCTCTCCATCGTCTCCATCATCTGCTGTACTGTTCTAGCTGTAGGAAATCTGTCCCATAGCCCTGCAATTCAAGATTTTTCTGAAAATCTTAAAAACCCCACATTTTACAACTAAATTTAGACAATTAAGAGAGAACAATTAATTTGTAACTAATTAATTAAATTAATTACATACCTACTGGAGCAACAGGAGCCGTTCTTTTCTTGGTTTGGGGGTGTTGGTGGTGGTGCTGCTTGGTGGCTTTCCGTAAATGATAAAGATTGTCTCTATTTTCTGCTGCCTTTGCTTTGACAATGAAACGAAGGTTTCTTGATCGAAAAGAAGTGCTTTTTGATGATAAAGGAAGAGAAAAGCTTAAATTGGAAACCCGAGGAAAATTGAAATTTCAATTAGGAGGCATGAATTGCAGTTTTTGAACCATTCCCAATTTTTCTTTTTAAATGAAGCTTATGGTATTCCAAATGTAGAATAACGGCCGAATGTATATAAAGGATACAATAATATTTACTTACATTCCGTGTACGAGTGATCGCATACGCTTAATTTAATTAAAAAAATAATTATTTTTAAATATTACTTATTTTTTTTAGTATATAATTTAAAAATTAAAATGTCATCTTTAAACTAAAATACTGTTTAAGATTGGTTAATATATAAGTAGATGAAAAAACTTACTTAAACCTCGTCCATAGCATTGTTTATAGGAAATTACGGTTTGGTTCACCATTGTTTGAATTTGAAATGAGGAAAGGCAGACAAATCAAGTCCAGTAATAGAGATTAAGCAATGGCTTTTGTCTGCAATTATTGATGATAGAGTCCGCCTTTATTTTAATGGACCACCCAACCCTTCTCTTTTTAACGGTAAAATTGTACAAGACAAGTCAATTTCCTTTATTTAACGGTAAAATGGTATTATAATCCAACAAAGGTTGATGGATTACGTTACTTCAAGCTTAAATGGTGAGTAGTTACTTCAAGCCTAAATGGTTCACAGAAATGAGTAGTAAATGCTAACTAATTTGAAATTAAACCTGTTTTATTGTTTGAGACTAGCATTATAAATGTAGAATCCGCTCGTCCTTAGTTAAGAATAACATTACAATATCGTATACCCTTTTCTACCATTAATGCTTATTGGAAACTTATGAAAGTATACTGATATGATTCTGATTTGATCTTGTGGCTCTAATTTATTTTCAATAAGTTGCCAGCTGGCATTGACGGTTATTTTTCTTAGTTTAAGAGCAATAGAGATCTGTATGAAAAAGTATCTCTCTTTGTACCTGAATTTTTCGATTCTCTCTCAAGAAAATGATCTGAATTTCTCAGTTGATTTCTTCTTGACTATGATTGCCATGAATCAGCTCATCATGGTATCAGAGCATTTAGGTTACTGAAGGTTGATCTTAAATTCTTTTTCTTCTGCATCAATCAGAGCAAATGACGAATCCCGATGATTTGGAGCCAAACATATCTCAGATTGCAAGATCAGAAGCTGAATTGACTAATGATCCTCTGAATTTAACTAATTCAGATCATCCTGGACTGAATCTAGTCAGTGTACCTTTGAATGGAAACAATTATCACTCTTGGAGCAGATCCATAACTATAGCTCTCAGAGCGAAGAATAAGCTGGATTTCATTAATGGAAGGTATGAGAAACCTAACTCTAATTCTCCTGTGTATGAGAAATGGATGAGAACAGACAGTATGGTAGTTTCATGGCTTTTGAACTCGATATCGAAAGATATCGCTGAAGCTTTTCTATATTCAAATTCAGCCAAAGAACTTTGGGATGAATTATTTCAAAGATATGGTGATAGTAATGGACCTCTTCTTTACCAGATCACAAGGGAGATTTCTAGTTTTAGCCAAGGAAATTACTCAATAACAGTGTATTTCACAAAACTTAAACAAAAGTGGGATGAATTGGCTAGTTTAAAGAAGTTTCCTGTTTGCAGTTGCGGTGCAGCAAAATTCTTTATGGATTTTGAGAATGATTCAAGGTTGATGCAATTTCTTATGGGCCTAAATGATAGTTATGATCACGTGAGGAATCAAATTTTACTGATGGACCCCTTGCCATCAATTAATAAAGCTTATTCAATGGTCTTGCGTGTGGAGAAGCAAAGAGAAATGAACCATTTTACTGTTGAATCTAGTGAATCTTCTGCAATTTTGCTTGCTCAGGGTAATTCAGGTTACAAGAAAAGAAATTTTAAGGATAGCAAGAACAATTATAAGAGAAGGGAGAGTACTGGAAAGGAGAACCAGTTTTGTGACAATTGTAGAACCAAAGGCCATACAAGGGAGACATGTTTCAAGATTGTAGGATATCCATATTGGTATTATGAATTAAAGCAGAAGAAAGGTCAGTCACAAGCTCATATTGTTGACAATGCAGGAGAAACTCCTTTTGATGTCCAGAATGAAAACTCAAAAGGACCTACAGCAGAATGGAGTGAAAATCTCACTAAGATCATTCAACAAGAAGTTATGAAAGCCATGAAGGGCAAGCAGATGATGACTGTAACTGATGAAAATGTATATGTGAACAATTGTTCTTTTACAGGTACTGCATCTAACAAGGTCTTTAAAGGTACTGATGATAAGAACATAGGTGAATGGATCATTGACACAGGGTGTACTGACCATATGACCTATAACATTTCTTTTTTTGACACATTACACAAATTAGCCAAACCAAAATCTGTCAAATTACCTGATGGAGCCATAAAACTAGTTCATTATATAGGAACAATAAAGCTAAATGACAGAATTATTTTGACCAATGTCCTTTACATACCTTCTTTCAAATGTAATTTGATCTCAGTAACATCATTAACCAAAACAAATAAAATTGCAGTTAAATCCTTACCAAATTGTTCTATTTTTCAGGATTTGCAGAGTAACGAGAAGATTGCCATTGGTCATGAGCAAGATGGGTTATATTTGCTGAATAAGAAGTCTTTTGATATTGTAAGTAGTAAATGTATGACTACTTGTACTGAAAATAGTAGGAAAATACAAAACTTTAAACTTTGGCATTCTAGACTAGGACATGTTTCTAATCAAAGACTGAGATATGCTGGTGTACTTGATCATGATGAATTGTGTGACATTGTATGCTCAATATGTCCTATTTCTAAGCAATCAAGAGTTCCTTTTCCTACAAATGTTACAAAATCAGAAAAATTATTCCAATTAATACACATAGATCTATGGGGTCCTTATGGTGTGCAGTCTATAACTGGAGCAAAATTCATGGTAACTATAGTGGAAGATAAATCTAGGTATACATGGGTGTATATGATAAATACTAAGCATCAAGTTTGTTCAGTTTTAAGCCATTACTTGCAGTTAATTGAAACACAATTTGGAGTTAAAGTGCAAAAGGTTAGAACTGACAATGGAACTGAGTTTTTGAATACTCAATGTAGGGATTTATTTCAATCTAAGGGTATAATGCATCAAAGATCTTCCATATACACTCCCCAACAAAATGGTGTGGTAGAGAGAAAACATAGGAGTTTGTTACAGATAGCAAGGGCATTTATGTTCCAAGGTCATTTTCCTAAAAATTTCTGGTCTGAATGTCTATTGGCAGCAACTCATGTTATAAATAGAATACCTACTGTGGTTTTAGATCGGAAGTCACCTTATGAGGAATTGAATGGTAAACCTCCTGATATCTCATATTTCAGAACTATTGGTTGCCTTTGTTTTGCAACAAATACAAATCCTCACAAAACAAAATTCGATCATAGAGCACAACTTGCAGTTTTACTTGGTTACTCCCAAAACCATAAAGCATATAAATTGTTCAATATTAATTCTAAAACCATTTTTCATTCTCGAGATGTACTTTTTCATGAACAACAATTTCCTTTCCAAATTTCACACTCCATTACCCATGATACACCTATTTTACCAAATATACTAGAACCAATTAATGATTTTCACCATGATCTTGAAAATAATTCCTCTTTATCAAATTCTCCTTCTTCCGAACCTTCAAACTTGGTTACCCAATTACATGATTCTTTAGATATTCAGGAGAGTCATATTATATCAGATGCACATAGTCATTCAGATCATGAAACTAGATTAGAACATATAGATTCTCAACCAGTCATTAGAAGGAGTAATAGAGTGACACAAAAACCATCTTGGCTTCAAGATTTTGTGGCAGCAGCACATACCAATGGTACATCATCTGTTACTCAACGATCCATCTCAGGTATTTCTACTCTCCATCCCCGTTCTACACTTTTACCTATATCCTTATGCATTAGTTCATCATATACTTCTTTTGTATCCAATGTGTCAAAGATTCCAGAGCCTGTTTCTTTTCATCAAGCTAATAAAGACCTTAATTGGGTGCAAGCCATGCAAAAGGAACTTGCAGTCTTAGAGGAGAAGAAGACTTGGGTTCTAACTGATTTACCAAAGGGTAAGAAACCTATTGGTTCTAAATGGGTGTACAGGGTAAAGTACAAATCAGATGGGAGTGTTGACCGGTATAAGGCACGTTTAGTTGCCAAGGGTTATACATAATTATTGGGATTAGATTATACTGAAACTTTTTCCCCTGTGGCTAAACTAGTGACTGTTAGAATATTTTTGGCAGTTGTTGCTTCTAAAGGGTGGTCCTTGCATCAATTGGATATCAATAATGCATATCTCCATGGTTTTCTTGATGAAGATATATATATGATACCTCCAGCAGGTTACACAAAAGTCATTCCAGGACAGGTCTGCAAGTTACAGAGATCTTTGTATGGCTTAAAGCAAGCAGGCCGTCAATGGAATAAAGAACTTACCAAGCATTTAGGAGAGTATGGGTTTCAACAGTCCCAAAATGATCATTGTCTTTTTACAAAAGGTACAAACAATGATTTTTTGGCTTTATTATTATACGTAGATGATATTTTGATTACTGGATTTGATGAAAAGTTGATTGTTGATGTCAAGCAGTTTTTACATGACAAATTTACTATCAAAGATCTAGGCTATGCTAAGTTTTTCTTAGGTTTGGAGATAGCTAGATCAGAAACGGGCCTGTGTGTTACACAAAGAAAATATATAATGGATTTGGTACAGGAGGTTAGTATACAAGATGCCACAGCAGTACATACTCCTTTAATCCAGGGTCTAAAACTTAAACCAGATGACGGTGATTTATTGAAGGATCCTGAACAATATCGAAGTTTAGTGGGCCGCTTGCTCTACCTCAATTTAACAAGACCAGATGTAACTTACTCAGTTCAGCAACTGAGTCAATTCATGCAAGCCCCTACTACAACACACTTAAAAGCTGCTATTCATGTGTTGAAGTACTTGAAAACTTATCCAACAACAGGATTGTTTTTTCCTGCCACCAATTCCTTTCAACTACAAGCTTTCTATGATGCTGATTGGGCCTCTTGCCTCACCACTAGAAAGTCTCTTACTGGATATTGCATTTACTTGGGGAATTCCTTAATTTCATGGAAAAAAAAAAAAAACAAAACACTGTTAGTAGATCTACTGCAGAGGCTGAGTATCGTGCCATGGCTGTTACTGTGTGTGAGTTGAAGTGGATTTCTTATGTGCTTCAAGATCTCCAGTTATCTTTGTATCTTCCCATTCCATTATTTTGTGACAACCAGGCTGCTTTACACATAGCAGCAAATCCCGTGTTCCATGAAAGAACGAAACATATTGACATTGATTGTCATGTGGTTCGTAATCAGCTTCAAAATGGGTTCATTTTTCTTAGTTTAAGAGCAATAGAGATCTGTATGAAAAAATATCTCTCTTTGTACCTGTATTTTTCGATTCTCTCTCAAGAAAATGATCTGAATTTCTCAGTTGATTTCTTCTTGACTATGATTGCCATGAATCAGCTCATCAACTTACCTCTTCGTATCTGATCCAGAAACGCCTGTTCTGGTTATGACCTCAACATTACCACACTGACTCTGCTCTGATTCAACAACTTCGGAGTTGTCAAAACAATCAGTAATTACAATTCAAGAATGTTGGTTTTCTTTTTTATCTGTAACCAAATTAGATTTTCTTTCACCTTCGATCTGTTCTTCGTCATAACTAGACGGATTTAGCTCTGCTTCAGAAACACCTATACAGCTTATGACCTCAGCATTACCACACTGATTCTGCTCTGATTCAGCAACATCTGCAGATTTCTAAGTTATAATTGATTCAATACTGTCTTCCTCCCCAGCCCTTTTATTGTCAGCAGGTAGCATTCCTTCGCGACTCATATAGTTTAGTGTCTACCTGCAAGCAGAACTAATTGTCTCGGTTTCAAGGAGCTGCTGAACGCTGCCACCTTCTCCTCCGAATAAACCACAATTTGTTCAAATATGAGCTTTTGCACCATCACAGCTGACATGAAAACATGCTTAATTAAAGATAATGACGTGGAACCATTAAATTGCATGCGGAACCTGTTAGTATCGTCAAAGCAACACCGAGAAGCTTCGCTAAAAGCCATGGTGAAGATTCTGGTTTCATCATCCATCTCTTTGGCCGATTTTGTGGGGATAGTCCAACACGATCCCCTCACTATTACCTTGAATGTAGATAACAGACTGTATCCCCTCACTATTTTATAAATTAGTCGTGTTCAAACTTGTTTGATAAACTACAAAACGTCCGAGTTTTGACTGGTTTTTGAGCTTGGCTTGGGCTTTTACTTAATACATATTTAACAAGTCCATCACTGTTGAATTTGAAAACAACAAAATTTGATTTTACTCGTAGTAGTCAACTCAGCTAGTGGCTCAAAAACAATCATAATGTTTTTATTAAATTTTCCTTAGAAAAATTTATGTATTTGTTTCCTTAAAATACAAAAAATTATATTTTGCCTCTGAAAAATTTTAAAAATTTCACTTCAGCCAAAATGTTGCTATTTTCTTACAGTCAATTTTAAGGACAATTAGCTTGGATTATTAATTTTTTGTATGGAAAAAAAAGGAAAAGCATTTAATTATTAATTATTAGTGCAAACCATGAGTATCGCAAGATAAACGCAAGGCTAGAGATTTCTTAACAATAAAACAGGTTTAATTTCAAATTGGTTAGCATTTACTGGTGGACATACTAGTCCTTTCTGTGAACCATTTAAGCTTGGAATAATGTAATCCATCAACCTTTGCTGTGTTGGATTTTGCTCAGCCATAACTCCCGAATTTCTTCTTTTCTTTTTCCTTGTCTATCTTGAAAGAAAATGTTCAATCTCAGGCTGATAATCTTCTAATTCATTGGTTGAAGATCTAGTACTTGGCATATAAATTAGTCGATATGTGCTCCTGCAAAAATTTGAATCAAAAGTAAGTTGGTACCTAATAAAAAAAAAAACAAATGCTATAAATCATACATAAGAACTTTTTCGTTAAATAACAAAATATCGTTCCCCGGCAACGGCGCCGAAAACTTGTTGCACTCCTTGATTACTCGCAAGTATACGGATCGCAACGTAGTAATAAAAAGATCGATCCCACTAGGAATAGGTTATGTCCACTCTACTACTTATCCTTAACATTTATGTTTACAGTAATAAAACATGTAATTAAATATACTACTTAATTTTTATTGAATAAGAGGTAGTAGAATACTTAAAAGAATTTATTATGCAATGAATTTTCTTTTTCTATAACAAAAATATGTAACATGCAATAAACGATTCTTTAATCACATATAGTAAAATATAATTCAACCTCTCGGTATGGAATTATTCTATTTATTATATGTATCTCTACATATAATAATTTCCTTACTTTAATATTTCTTTGGGTTCTACCAAATGCTAGTCAAGTTAAATATTCAACAATGGTAATAAAATTGATCATTCTAGTGAACCTAATAATTTATTTAGGGTCGGCAACTTCTGAAAGCAAACAAAATGTTCGATTTGTACTATTAGAGCATTCTAGTGAATCAGTAACTCCCTACTTTGTTACTTTGTCCGTTCAATTTTTGTCCTCATCTTAATTATATATGACACAAGGAATGATATCATAATTATTATTTATTTATATTTTATTATCATATTATGATTTTTTTTTGAAAAGAATTATCATATTATGATTAGAAATATAATTTGCTGTGTTTAGTTATGGTACCCTGATTTGTTTGTAACGTTTTCCTATGATTGTTGCGTGATATTTTGTGTCAGAGTTTTCAGCTGAAGTGACAATGTTGCCTATGTAGGCCAACGTGGCTTTAGGCAGGATTCACCGTCCAGTGGAAGGACACTTATCTTCTCTTTTTCTTTTTATTTTTTTATTTTTTTTCTATATATACGTAGAAAAATAGATTACTTAACAGGATAGTTTCAGAGACATATGTAAAGAATAACATTACACATGGTATATATTGCAATGTGATATCTACATGTATTTAATTAATATAAAGATAGAATATACTTTTTACCTTCTCAATAATTCTTATTATTTGTAAATCTCCTTATATTTATCTTATGTACATTAATGTTTTTTGTCATTTCAGAGTAATTCATTTCCTAAGAAGTTGATTGATATACAAAAAAATTCAAATTATATTTTCTAGAAAAAAATAATTTCCTTCGACATATATCTTATGCTTTCTCGTAGATATACCATTTTGAACCAAATGAAGCTTAAAAGATTTTATATATATATATATATATATATATATAGTGCAACTTTGACATAGATTAAAGAAAACTAGTTAATGTAGTTTATTTAATTTTTTTTAAATACCCATTTATCAATATTAAATGATGTCTGTATAATTGAAAATATAAATGTGCTTTTATTGAATAGAAGTATATTAGTAATAATTTGACAATAAATTATCTTTTAAAAAGGAAAATTTTAACTTATCTAAGCAACAAATCCAAATTAATAGGCTTCTAAATACATCCAAACTTAGCCTAAAATAAGTGAAAAAACCTGAAAGAAAAATATTAATATTTCATTTGTAGTTTTCACAAGGTCACAACAAGCAGTTGCATCTACCGAAATTTTCAAAGCTTGTTGATATGGATTGGAGACCTCTCCAACTCGATTCATTCAACCAATAAAGAAAAATTAAAGCAAAAAAAAAAAAAAAAAAAAAAAAAAGGCACTTTCCTTTTTATATATAATATAAAAAAACCTGAAGAAAATTGAAATTTCAATTAGGAGGCATGAATTGCAGTTTTTGAGGCATCCCCAATTTTTCTTTCTAAATGAAGCTTATGGTATTCCAAATGTAGAATAATGGCCCAATGTATATAAAGGATCCAGTGATATTTAGTTACATTCCGTGTACGAGTGATTGCATACGCTTAATTTAATTAAAAAAATAATTATTTTTAAATATTACTTGTTTTTTTTACTATATAATTTAAAAATTAAAATGTCATCCTTTAAACTAAAATATTGTTTAAAATTGATTTGATATATAAATAGATGAAAAAACTTACTTAAACCCGGTCCATAATCCACTTATGAACCAAACAAATGAAATTCATGATTTTAAAAAAAATGTTCCTGACTTTATCATTTTTTTTTAAAATGTATGGTCAGAAATACCCTCTTTCAATAAGAATATTAAATTTCATTGGTTTAGGCCATAGGTAGGGATATAGACCGGATTTAGGTAAGTTTTTCTTGAAAGTAGATAGGGAAAAACTTACCTAGACTGGATCCATGACCCTAGTTATAGACCGAATCAATGATATTCAATATTGTTTTTGAAACAAGAGTATTTGTGACCATACACTTTGAAAACAATGATAAAGTCGGAACACTTTTTAAAAAATTCTTAATTTTATTTATTCGGTTCGTACATGGGGTATGAACCTGGTGTCGACGAGTTTTTCTTAAGTAGATAAGTCCTTCCTGTCAAAATTTTTTATTGCATTGACTGCTGTCTGCTGACTTCGAAAAATGTTATTTTTTGGAAAAATAATTATTTCATCTCTGAGGTGTACCATAATTATCTACATAGTCTAGTTTTTTATCAAAATATTTTAAATATCCCTGAGATTTGCCTCCGTGATACTGCTTGGTCATTCCGTAAAAAAAACATACATTTTCCATTAATTTTAAAGTAAAAAGACAAGACTAAAGTAAAAAAAAACACACATTTTTCTAAATTTTGGCTAAATTGATGTTGAACAGTTAAAATTATAGGGTCACCGCTCGTTTTGTAGATTCTTTGTCCCTTTTTTTTTTTTTTTTCCTTTATTATCCTTTTCTTTCTTTACCCTTTGAATTTGATGGTGGATCTCTGAAGAAATTCTTGTTACCCTTAAAGCTTCTCTTAAAGTGACAATTGAAAAGGCATCAAGCATCTTTTTTCTCTGGAGCTGGTGTTGATTAGTTGAGAATTGATCTTCAATTAAGATACCATTTATCTCTTTCTTTGATTTTGGTGCTTTTTTATACATGGATATTGTTTGTATTTACCATTTTTGTGAGTGCTGGAAATACAGAAAAGTGAGATTAAGAAAATCTATTAATTAGATATTCTCTAGGTTTTCAGATCTCAGTTCCTTCACGCATCCAAAAATATGCCTCAGATCTGCTTCACTCGTGAATCAACTGATCGAAAAGAAATGTATTTTGCGGAGATGCAAAGAAGAAAGGATAGCTTATCTTCTACAGCACTAGACGAAATAGGTGAGAGTTGTTCTTCTTCTTCAGCTGATTTCGTTTCAATATATCAAAGTCTTCCTCATTATCTCATGTCCTGCTTAGACTATTGCGCTATCGTTCTTAGAGGAGTAGATAATTTGACGAGGGCTGAGATGGCTCGGCTTTTATCAGCTGAAGATCTGATACCAGAGAAAGAAGGGGAACTCATAGATAATGTAGCAAATAACGTTATCGACGAGTTAATTCATCTAGGACTGCTGATAGAAACACACAAAGAGACATATATTTCTGATGATGGGCCTTATATTGACTTTAATGAATCACATGTAAATTTATGCGTTGTCGAGGTGGATGAAGTGGAATTTTTGGCTGAAGCTGCGAATTTACCTGTACGAGCTATAATACATCATTGCCGGAACAATATTCCTCCTGATTTCAAAACCCTTCAAATTCGTTCTCTATTTTTGACTTCATTAAGATCTGGTTTTTCTCGGGCCTATATGGAAACTATTTGCAAGTTGCAATATCTATTGGTGTTACGTTTGGATGGCGGCCTTGGGGAGGGATTACCTGACGAAGTGGGTGACTTGTTTCACCTGAGATATTTGAGCTCGAAATTTTTTTTTAAGGGTGAACTTCCACAGACATTAGGCAACCTTCAAAACCTACAAACTTTGAATATACGCAGCTACACTCTAGAGGGCATTAGATTTCCAAGTGGAATTGGAACATTGAAAAGTCTTCTTACTTTAGGTGAAGTATATGCTGGAGGCGTCACTGCCAGTGAACTAAGCTCGTTAACCCAACTGCAACAACTCAGTGTTGGCTGTGTGTCTGAAGATAATTCCACCCAACTATTTGCAGCCATCACGAAGATGGAAAATCTTGTCTCCTTGTCACTCAAAGCAGATGAATGGGACTCCTTTCATTTATCTGTTCTAGATTTGGAATCATTTTCCCCTCCATCTTCTATTAAACATCTGAGGTTATATGGTGCCCTTGTTGAAATGCCTGCTTGGCTTGCCTCCATGGAAAACCTCACTGTGTTATATTTATTTAATTCCAATCTATTAGAGCCCCCAGCCCCTACACTTCAATTTCTTCCCAAATTAAAGGTTCTTCATATAGATCGTGCTTATAAAGTACGCTGCATCGGTAAAGAGTTCTGTGACGCAGGTGGGTTTCCAAAGCTTGAAATACTTACTTTCCATCATGTGGATATCCTAGTGGAGTGGACGGAGATAGGCCGTGGAGCTTTTCCTAGTTTAAGGTATCTTGAATTTTGGTGGTGTCCAAACTTGAGGTTTCTTCCAGAAGGCTTACAGAATATTTCTAGTCTTCAGGTGTTGAATTTGTGTTATACACATATCGACCTTAATAGGCGATTATTTGGTGAAGAGAGTTACAAGATCAATCATATTCCAAAAGTCAGCTTCTTCTAAAAAATAAGTTCAAAAAAAAAAAAAAAAAAAAAAGAAAGAAAACTCTCGATGTTACTTTATTTCATTAGGTGATTGTACAGCTACTATGATATATATATATATATATATATATGTATAAAAGTTTTCCTTGAATGACAATTAAAATATCGGCCACTCCAGGATGCAATTCCATGATCAGAATATTATTAGCCAGAAAGTTTTGGTTCTCTTTACACCCAAAGCTTCTTACATGGTACTAACCAAAAAAAAAAAAAAAAAAAAAAGTCATTTAGATAAACTTCACATGCATATAGGAAGTGAATGATCATTGAACATTGATATCAAGAATCCTGCCAGTGGTAGAAGCTTTAGGAATGGTTATATACAAAACTCCATCTTTAACCTCAACTTTTATTTTCTCAAACTGTATGTTCTCAGGTAATGCAATTCTGCATCTATATTTCCCATAGCTCTTAGCAGACCATCCTCCATCTTCTTCTTCTTCCTCTATTCCATTTTGTGCACCATTGACATTATTTTTCTCGGGCACCTCCTCTGCTTTCAAAACCAACATCTTCTCTTCAACCCATACCTTCACATCTTCTTTAGTCATTCCAGGCATGTCAAATCTCATCTTGTACTCTGTTTCTCCTTCTTTTATCTCCCATGGAGTCCTCCCTCTGCTATACCCACTTCGTTCAACTGGTGATGGTGGCTCTGATGGCCAATTACCCGTATAGGCAAAAGGGTCTTCCATCATTCTCTCCATCGTCTCCATCATCTGCTGTACTGTTCTATACATTTTCACGAATAAAAAAAAAAAAAAAAAAAAGAATTTACAATCCAAATTCCTTAGCATAATTGATGACTGTCAAAAGGAAAAATCTCTTCCAGATTACTAAAGCCATTCCATGAAAGCAAAGAGTCTACATTATCAATCCAATTCTGCTGAGATTCTTCTCTGATGACAGATTCTTCAATTTTTGAACAAAAAGATTCAGATTTATCAGTACAAGAGTTCAAAACAGATCCTGCATCAAATTCTTTTCTCAAAGATTCACTTTCTATCTGATAATCCTTCACTTTTGACTCTTCTTTAGCGGTTTCAGCTTCTTCTGTATCAATTCTCTTATGGGTTTGTGGGTCTATACCAAGAATCTTTAGTTTCTTCTTAATTCTTATATTCCAATGGTTCTTTATTTCATTATCTGTACGGCCTGGAAAATGTGCAGCAATTTTAGACCACCTGCAGAATTATACAAAATTTAATAATTTCATACCGTGTGTTTAATAGTGATTTAAAAAGTATAATCACAAGAATTAATTGCAAACCTGTTACCCAAACGCGAATGGAGTTCGATTATTTGATCTTCTTCTGATTCTGTTAAAGCTCCTCTTTTAAGATCAGGCCTCAAGTAATTCATCCATCTCAATCTGCAACTCTTCCCACACCTTAATAAACCTACATATGTACTTAATATTAACCACAAGAACAAGAAAATATTTGTCTTTCTGTTACAAAAACAAGAAATGCCAAGAAGCTAGTTAATCAAGAGAAGCAACGGCTTTTGTCTGCAATTATTGATGATAGAGTCCACCTTTATTTTAATGGACCACTCAACCCTTCTCTTTTTAACGGTGAAATTGTACAAAGTGATTATTATTTTTAATAAACAAACAAACCCTATGTCTTATGAATGTTAAGATACATAATATGTTATTTTCATGTGATCAAAAATCATATTCAAAAAATACAGTTAAATATTTTCGATGGGGTGAGATGAGATAGTATAGATTCTTTTTATTTTAATCAGATATTTTGAATTCGAACTCCTTTTATATATCTGCCTAATGTGAATTCAAACTAATCGAGTCAATGAGCTATGGATACCGAATCATAAAAAAACAAAACATTGTTGAAAATTAAAACCTCGGGTCATATTTGGACACCACCAACTTTTTGGTTCTATTGGATTTTAAATCAAACACTAATTTACTTATAACTTTTAACTTAAAAGATAAATTTAACTAAATTAGAAGTCAAACCAAATCTATATTAGGAAAAAAGGTTTTATAAATATTGAAAATTCATGAAGATGTGTGATTTATTTCAATCCATTAAAAAAGAAAATCTATTTTATCTGGGAAAAAAATTGAAAATTCAGCAATTACGTAGGGTTTAGTTACTGAAATTCAATTTTTTTTATGGAAACTTATTTTTTTAGAAAGGTAAAATTTGAAAAAAAAAATATTATAGGAAAGTTAAATATTGTATTGGAATGACAATAAAAGTTTTCCGTTGAACAATAAATATTGTATTATTTAAAATTTCCTTTTTTTCTACGAGAATTTAATTTTCCACCATTTAAAACGAGAAATTACTTTCAGTATACATAAAAACACTTTCTACATGTCAAGACATAGCCTAGTGGTAATGCATATACAACCTGGCAATAGATCTAAATTTAAATTTCCCTTCCATTTTCTAATTTTTAAACTTTTATATTTTAAAAGGCATTGCAAATTTTACGGCTAACCATGATATATGATGATGATAATGATAATAATATAATCTTAGCAAAAAATTAAGATAATATCAATTTAATTACCAATATATCATTTTTTTATCAGTAAATTCAATTTATTTTTTTATCAGTAAAGGATGGGCCCAAGCTAAATTTATGTGTTCATAAATTTTTTGTCGAGATTAGGCTAAACTTGCCAATTTGTTTTGCCCTTTGTTTGGCAAGTTTTTTCCTCTAAATTGATCACCTCAATAGTAAATATTCTTACAAGATTTTCTTACCAATAATAATATGAGAAAGTAAATAAAAAAATACATATACATTTTATTTTTAATGATGCTAATTTCATTATAAATATTGTGAATTACTTATTTTATGTCTACAACAAAAGTAAGTCATTAGACTAATAGCTCAGTGATTATTGTGGTTAATTTTGTATTAGTAGATTCTAATAAAACAATAAGAAAAAATGACTATATTTTCATTTATCAAACAAAAACCATACTGCAACCATAAAAAGTAAAATATTGAATTTTCTTCTTTAAGTGAGCTTGGAGGTTCAAACGATGTTAAGAATTCGATCCTCATAGATAGAGCAAAATATTTACTGGGAGCACTTCATTTTTAATGGACCGACCTGGCACGTGCAAATTTTAATCCTAATTCAACAGTCTAGAGGTTTATGTGATTGTATCAAAAAAGGAAGAAAAAGAAAAAAAAGAGTAATCTTCTGGAAATATTCCTATAGGAATCCAAATGTGAATGGCCAAATTTCTCCTAAGATGCTTAAAAGTTCTCATCTAATTTGTAATGCATGTGCACTAGAAATGCAGCCAAATACATTATAAAGAATCATCTTACAAATGTTGTTGATAATGAGATCATTACATTACGCAATTTGTGGAAATTCTCTTCTCAATTTTTCTGGTGGCTTTATTCTAAGTATATTGGCCTCCAAAAGTCTTATGTTTTGCATTTTCCTTTTTGGATACTCATTCTGATCTGCTCTACCTCATCAACAAAAACTGCATATGCGTGGCCCATATCTTAGCCGTCGGAAAAACAAATTTGTGCACCTTGAAATTAATTAATTTATTTAAATATATTTAGGCCTTAATTTATTTAATTCAATTAGGAAAAATTTAACTTATCTAAGCAACAAACCCAAATTAATAGGCTTCTAAATACGTCCGAACTTAGCCTAAAATAAGTGGAAAAACCTGAAAGAAAAATATTAATATTTCATTTGTAGTTTGCACAAGTTGAAGTTGGTAAGGAATCAACGTACACAAGCTCACAACAAGCAGTTGCATCTTCCAAAATTTTCAAAGCTTGTTGATATGGATTGGAGACCCCTCCAACTCAATTCATTCAACCAATAAAGAAAAATTAAAGCAAAATAATAAAAAAAAAAAGACACATTTCTTTTTATATATAATATAAAAAACCTGAGGAAAATTGAAATTTCAATTAGGAGGCATGAATTGCAGTTTTTGAAGCATTCCCAATTTTTCTTTTTAAATGAAGCTTATGGTATTCCAAATGTAGAATAATGGCCCAATGTATATAAAAGATCCAGTGATATTTACTTACATTCCGTGTATTTGGAAGAATTAATATTTAATATTTAATTTAATAATTTGTATTTTGCTTCTTATCGTTGTTTATATTTTAGGGATGTGTTTTCTATTTTTTGTTGCTTTTCATTAGTTAGTTTTTTTGTTTTTGACTTTTTTTTTGGTTATGCATGTAAATATATGGTGTTCAGAAGCAGATTTTGCATATGCGTTGGGGAAAAAAAAAGAACAATTTCAATATCATTGTAGAGAAATTTCTGAAAGGGGTTGAAGCCCAAGGTTAAAAAACCTGTTGCTATAATGCTTGCTTTAAAAAAATAATAATAAATAAATATTATGCAGTCAAAGCGTACATTATAAGATGAATAGGAGAAGACTTAGATTAAAGCTAGTCTGTGTTGATCAAGAAATAAAGTTTTGTATGGATTATTATTCGTTAGAAAAGAAAATTGATAGTGTTTGCTTTTGGAGTTTTGGTTTTTTAAAATATTTCTTTGTTCTTTCTTTCTTTTCTAGGAAGATGTTTGTTGAATTGAAGGGCTATTTTAATTTTCAAAAATAAAATAATATGTACAAAAATATGCTAGTTAGCTTTGAATCTTGCAATGTCATTCATATCTAATGTACAAAACACTTCTTTCCTTTTCTCTTCCTTCAAGAGAGAAATACTTCCTTTCTGCTCTCCTTGTTTCCTTTCTTTCTTCAAACCTATTCCATTCTCCCAAACAAAGTGTAAGATAATGTCATTCGGCTTATAATCGAATATTAGAGTGTTTACCACGTTATATAATAGTCACGATCCTGAATTAAAAATACCGTCCAATTCTCACAATTTCTTCTCATTTTAACTGATTATGACGTATAAAAAAGAACAAGAGAGAATTTTATTCTACCCACCCACTAGTATAGGAACAGAGAGCACCAACTTAAAAAGTGAAAGGACAGGCATATCTTATAATATTATATTGCCACGTAGACCACTATTCTCAAAAACTAACACCTACAACATGTTTTGCCAAAGGTATAAATTGCCACTTAGCTTTATTACTTTAGATGAGTGACATCTTTAATTCCATGGCTGACCTATTCTCTTAGTTATAACATGGAATGTGTAAACGGAATAATATTGTGGGCTACACAATAAATATAATTTTCTCTTTTCAATGACTTTTACTAAATTAATGGTAATTTTATAATAAAAAATACTTGAATTCGGAACATTGCATTTTTCACGTCTTTTACAAAATATAGAAAGACTAACTAAATCACAATTGAAAGTAATATTGCATGGTTCTTTATACTGATAATGGTTTTTTTATATATACCTTTTATCTTTTATATTCAAAATATTAATTTAATATGTAAACTTTTTATCCTATTAATAAATTCTTTTTTAAATTTTTTCATATAAAATAATTTATACCTTCTTCAGGAAGCAATATTTTCTTCTCTTTTCTTTTTTTAATGATTGCGCTCTTAATTTTGTTATTTGTGTGGACATTAAGGCCATGCTAAATATGAAATTTAACTAAATATGGGTGAGATGAGATGACATAAATTTTTTTTTTTTTTTTTAATTAGATATCCCGAATTCGAACTCTAAATATGAAATCCCTTTCAACGCTCGGAGAAAGTGAACTCTAAACGTGAAGACTTTCAAAGCTTAGAAAAAGTGTTTTTTCCCCTTTTATATGTCTGCCTAATGTAAATTCAAACTGGTCGAGCCAATGAGCTATGGATACCGGATCATTAAAACCTTAAGTTATATTTGGACACAACCAACGTTCTGGTTCTATTGGATTTTGAATCAAACACTATTTTACTTATAACTTTTAACTTAAAAGATAAATTTAACTAAATTAGAAGTCAAACTAAAAGACCATCTATATTAGGAAAAAAAGGTTTTACAAATATTGAAAATTCAAGAAGATGTGTGATTTATCTCAATCCATTAAAAAAGAAAATCTATTTTATCTGGGAAAAAAATGAAAATTCAGCAATTACGTAGGATTTAGTTACTGAAATTCAATTTTTTGATGGAAAATTATTTTTTAGAAATGTAAAATTTGAAAAAAAATATTACAGGAAAGTTGAATATTGTATTGGAATGACAATAAATGTTTTCCGTTGAACAATAAATATTGTATTATTTAAAATTTCCTTTTTTTCTACGAGAATTTAATTTTCCACCATTTAAATTTAAGTTGGTAAGAAATCAACATAGACAAGGTCAGAACAAGCAGTTGCATCTACCAAAATTTTTTCCTAAGTAGATAAGTCCTTCCTCTCAAAATTTTTGGAAGCATTGACTCTATCTGCTGACTTCGAAAAGTGTTATCTTTTGGAAAAATAATTATTTCATCCCTGAGTTTTACCATAATTATCTAAATAGTGTAGTCCTTTGTCAAAATATTTTAAATATCCCTGAGATTTGCCTCCCTGATACTGCTTGGTCATTCCGTAAAAAAAAACATACATTTTCCATTAATTTTAAAGTAAAAAGACAAGATTAAAGTAAAAAAACACACATTTTTCTAAATTTTGGCTAAATTGATGTTGAACAGTTAAAATTATAGGGTCACCGCTCATTTTGTAGACTCTTTGTCCTTTTTTTTTCCTTTATTATCCTTTTCTTTCTTTACCCTTTGAATTTGATGGTGGATCTCTGAAGAAATTCTTGTTACCCTTAAAGCTTCTCTTAAAGTGACAATTGAAAAAGCATCAAGCATCTTTTCTCTCTGGAGCTGGTGTTGATTAGTTGAAAATCTCCAGATAAAATAATTATTTTACCTTATCTTTTCTTTTTCTAGGTTTTCAGATCTCAGTTCCTTCACGCATCCAAAAATATGCCTCAGATCTGCTTCACTCGTGAATCGAGTGATCGACAAGAAATGTATTTTGCGGAGATGCAAAGAAGAAAGGATAGCTTATCTTCTACAGCACTAAACGAAATAGGTGAGAGTTGTTCTTCTTCTTCAGCTGATTTCGTTTCAATATATCAAAGTCTTCCTCATTATCTCATGTCCTGCTTAGACTATTGCGCTATCGTTCTTAGAGGATATCATTTTCTTCTTACGAAGGCTGATATGGCTCGGCTTTTATCAGCTGAAGATCTGATACCAGAGAAAGAAGGGGAACTCATAGATAATCTAGCAAATAACGTTATCGACGAGTTAATTCATCTAGGACTGCTGATAGAAACATACACAGAGTCACATGATGGGCCTGATATTGACTTTAATGAATCATATGTAAATTTATGCGTTGTCGAGGTGGATGAAGTGGAATTTTTGGCTGAAGCTGCGAATTTACCTGTACGAGCTATAATACATCATTACGGGAACAATATTCCTCCTCCTGATTTCAAAACCCTTCAAATTCGTTCTCTATTTTTGGATTCACTATTTGGATTTTCTCGGGCCTATATGGAAACTATTTGCAAGTTGCAATATTTATTGGTGTTAAGTTTGGATGGCGACCTTGGGGAGGGATTACCTGACGAAGTGGGTGACTTGTTTAACCTGAGATATTTGAGGTTGAGTTCTTTAGAAATGGATGAACTTCCACAGACATTAGGCAACCTTCAAAACCTACAAACTTTGGATATAGACAACTCTGAAGAGGGAATTAGAGTTCCAAGTGGAATTGGAACATTGAAAAGTCTTCTTACTTTAGGTGACGTATATGCTGGAGGCGTCACTGCCAGTGAACTAAGCTCGTTAACCCAACTGCAACAACTCAGTGTTTTCTCTGTGTCTGAAGATAATTCCACCCAACTATTTGCAGCCATCACGAAGATGGAAAATCTTGTCTCCTTGTCACTCCAAGCAGATGAATGGGACTCCTTTCATTCATCTGTTCTAGATTTGGAATCATTTTCCCCTCCATCTTCTATTAAACATCTGAGTTTATGTGGTGCCCTTGTTGAAATGCCTGCTTGGCTTGCCTCCATGGAAAACCTCACTGTGTTACATTTAAATAATTCCAATCTATTAGAGCCCCCAGCCCCTACACTTCAATTTCTTCCCAAATTAAAGGTTCTTCATATAGATGGTGCTTATAAAGTACGCTGCATCGGTAAAGAGTTCTGTGACGCAGGTGGGTTTCCAAAGCTTGAAAAACTTACTTTCTCTGATGAGGATATCCTAGTGGAGTGGACAGAGATAGCCCGTGGAGCTTTTCTTAGTTTAAGGGAGCTTGAATTTTGGTCTTGTCCAAAGTTGAGGTTTCTTCCAGAAGGCTTACAGAATATTTCTAGTCTTCAGGTG
Source organism: Jatropha curcas (assembly GCF_041381405.1). Taxonomy (NCBI): domain Eukaryota; kingdom Viridiplantae; phylum Streptophyta; class Magnoliopsida; order Malpighiales; family Euphorbiaceae; genus Jatropha; species Jatropha curcas. The sequence continues at coordinate 1,172,065 of NC_143153.1, read as the reverse complement.
TTGAATTTGTATGATACACATATGGAACTTGAAAGGCGATTATTGGGTGAAGAGAGTTACAAGATCAAGCATATTTCAAAAGTCAACATCAATCGCTGAAAACGCGAGAGAATTCGTACAAAATAAGTTAGAAAAAAGAAAACTCTCAGATGTTACTTTATTTCATTAGGTGATTTTACGGTGGTAGTTATTTTTTTTTTTTTATATATAAGTTTTCTTTGAATGACAATTAAAATATCGTCTACTCCAGGATGCAATTCCATAATCAGAATATTTTTATCCAGAAAGTTTTGGTTCTCTTTACACCCAAAGCTTCTTACATAGCACTGACCAAAAAAAAAAAAAAAAAAGTAGTCATTTAGATAAACTTCATATAGGAAGTGAATAATCATTGAACATTGATATCAAGAATCTTGCCTGTGGTAGAAGCTTTAGGAATGGTTATATACAAAACTCCATCTTGAACCTCAGCTTTTATTTTCTCAAACTGTATGTTCTCAGGTAATGCAATTCTGCATCTATATTTCCCATAGCTCTTAGCAGACCATCCTCCATCTTCTTCTTCTTCTTCCTCTATTCCATTTTGTGCACCATTGACATTATTTTTCTCGGGCACCTTCTCTGCTTTCAAAACCAACATCTTCTCTTCAACCCACACCTTCACATCTTCTTTAGTCATTCCAGGCATGTCAAATCTCATCTTGTACTCTGTTTCTCCTTCTTTTATCTCCCATGGAGTCCTTCCTCTGCTATACCCACTTCGTTCAACTGGTGAAGGTGGCTCTGATGGCCAAGTAGCCGTATAGACAAAAGGGTCTTCCATCATTCTCTCCATCGTCTCCATCATCTGCTGTACTGTTCTAGCTGTAGGAAATCTGTCCCATAGCCCTGCAATTCAAGATTTTTCTCAAAATCTTAAAAACCCCACATTTTACAACTAAATTTAGACAATTAAGAGAGAACAATTAATTTGTTACTAATTAATTAAATTAATTACATACCAACTGGAGCAACAGGAGCCGTTCTTTTCTTGGTTTGGGGGTGTTGATGGTGCTGCTGCTTGGTGGCTTTCTGTAAATGATCAAGATTGTCTCTATTTTCTGCTGCCTTTGCTTTGACAATGAAACGAAGGTTTCTTGATCGAGCAGAAGTGCTTTTTGATGATAAAGGAAGAGAAAAGGTTAAATTGGAAAGAGCTTGAGACATTTTTCTAAAGGAATGAACTCCAAGCTTTTACTTGATCGGTGGAGAAACACAGAAGGAATTGGTGACATGTAAAGAGAGGAGTGGACATTTCTGGAAACAGCATTTTGTGATGTATAGAAAATGGGAGTGGCAGAGGACCTTAACGTTCTGGAACTCTCCAGAAATTCATTCCTTAACTTCTGGCTGTTTCTGAAATAATTTTGTTTCTAATTATAGATAAGCCTTGCTCAAGTACTATCCGCTTCCTCTCTGTTCTTGATGTTGACCCTAATTGGGCCAGTAACTAGGCCAGGCCCATCCTGGTCCATCTCCGAAAATTATATAGAATTTTACCCAAAAAAATTGATATAAATCCAATAGGCTTTTCTGATACCCTCTCCTGAGGATAATTTTAGAATACAAATTATTCTTTGTTTAGATTCCATTCGATCCGCATCCGTACACCAAACTAATCAATAAAGAATTAAAAAAAAAATATTACTGTTTTATTTTTCATTCAATAAGTATTTAGAAATATCCTAATTTGAATCGAAAAACTGCTTTTAATTAGCATAATATATGAAATGCTGAATACTCTTCTTCTGGAAAGGGAAGAACTCTCTCTCTTTTCAAACAAAAACAAATAGTGTTGCATGAATTTATATTGCAAATATTACGTGATATTTATAAAATAATTTTCATCACATTAATAATAATTATACATTTTCACGAATAAAAAGTAAAAAAAAAAAAAAAAAAATTTACAATCCAAATATCTTAGCATAATTGATGACTGTCAAAAAGGAAAAATCTCTTCCAGATTACTAAAGCCATCCCATGAAAGCAAAGAGTCTACATTATCAATCCAATTCTGCTGAGATTCTTCTTTGATGACAGATTCTTCAATTCTTGAACAAAAAGATTCAGATTTATCAGTACAAGAGTTCAAAACAGATCCTGCATCAAATTCTTTTCTCAAAGATTCACTTTCTATCTGATAATCCTTCACTTTTGACTCTTCTTTAGCGGTTTCAGCTTCTTCTGTATCAATTCTCTTATGGGTTTGTGGGTCTATACCAAGAATCTTTAGTTTCTTCTTAATTCTTGTATTCCAATTGTTCTTTATTTCATTATCTGTACGGCCTGGAATATGTGCAGCAATTTTAGACCACCTGCAGAATCATACAAAATTTAATAATTTCATACAGTGTGTTTAATAGTGATTTAAAAAGCATAATCACAAGAATTAATCTCAATCTGCAACTCTTCCCACACCTTAATAAACCTACTTATGTACTTAATATTAACCACAGGAACAAGAAAATATTTGTCTTTCTGTTACAAAAACAAGAAATGCCAAGAAGCTAGTTAATCAAGAGAAGCAACGGCTTTTGTCTGCAATTATTGATGATAGAGTCCACCTTTATTTTAATGGACCACTCAACCCTTCTCTTTTTAACGGTAAATTGTACAAAGTGATTATTATTTTTAATAAACAAATAAACCGTTTGTCTTATGAATGTTAAGATACATAATATGGTATTTTCACGTGATCCAAAATAATATTCAAAAAATACAGTTAAATATTTTCGATGGGGTGAGATAGGGGTGGCCACGGTTCCGGAACCGGCGGTTCCGGTTCCAAAAAAATTGGAACCGGAACCGAACCAAAAATTTCCGATTCCAATTCCGGTTTGGAACCGAACGGTTCCGGTTCCGATACGTTTTCAAAACCGACGGTTCCGATCGGTTTTCCGACCGGTTTTCCGGCAATCGCATAATTTTAAATTTTAAATTTTGAAGTCCGGTTTTCAAAATTTAATAAATTTGTGAAAATTATTTCTAAAAACAATACACCTAAAAAACTAAAAAATGCTTCAATTAAATTTATTTTTTTAAAGACTTGAACAACAACAAAGAAACGCAAACCCAACCAACCCATTAGGGAAAAAGGAATTAACAAGAAAATAAAAAGATGATCCAAACCATTAGCACTTGATACAATTGATAAAAATAAAAAAATAAAGAAGAAGAAGAAGCAAAAGACGTGGAGGTAAAAAAGAAAAAGACTTTACCTCTTAGTTCGGTGGTGGGTTTGAAGGGGAAGCCTATGACTATTTGATTTTCTTGATAGTGTAAAGAAAATCACAACAAAATTTAAAAAAAAAAAAAAATTGACAATTTGGCTAGAACCGGCGGTTCTAACCGGCCGAAGAACCGGCGGTTCCAATCCGGTTCTAATCCGATTCTGACCGGTTTTGTGGAACCGCCGGTTTGCGGTTCCACAAATCTAGAACCGGATCTGAATCGGAAATCTCCGGTTCCGGTTCCCTCCGGTTCTAGTTACGGTTCGGGACCGGTTCGAACCGATGGTTCCGGTTCCGAAAACCGTAATATGGCCACCCTTAGGGTGAGATGAGATAGTATAGATTCTTTTTCTTTTAATCAGATATTTCGAATTCAAACTCATTTTATATGTCTGCCTAATGTGAATTCAAACTAATCGAGTCAATGAGCTACGGACACCGAATCATAAAAAAATAAAACATTGTTGAATATTAAAACCTCGAGTTATATTTGGACACCACCAACTTTTTGGTTCTATTGGATTTTAAATCAAACACTAATTTACTTATAACTTTTAACTTAAAAGATAAATTTAACTAAATTAGAAGTCAAACTAAAAGACCATCTATATTAGGAAAAAAGGTTTTATAAATATTGAAAATTCATGAAGATGTGTGATTTATCTCAATCCATTGAAAAAGAAAATCTATTTTATCTGGGGAAAAAAAATGAAAATTCAGCAATTACGTAGGATTTAGTTATTGAAATTCAATTTTTTTATGGAAAATTATTTTTTACAAATGTAAAATTTGAAAAAAAAATATTATAGCAAAGTTAAATATTGCATTGGAAAGACAATAAATGTTTTCATATCTTTTAAGGTTAACTTTTGTAAACTTCTCGATTTTCATATCTTTTCCCTTATCTTTTCTGGTTCCTTCACGCATCCAAAAATATGCCTCAGATCTGCTTCACTCGTAGATCAAATGATCGAAAAGAAATGTATTTTGCGGAGATGCAAAGAAGAAAGGATAGCTTATCTTCTACAGCACTAAACAAAATAGGTGAGAGTTGTTCTTCTTCTTTAGCTGATTTCGCTTCAAAAAATCAAAGTCTTCCTCATTATCTCATGTCCTGCTTAGACTATTGGGCTATCGTTCATAGAGAACGATATCGTTTTCCTTTTACGAAGGCTGATATGGCTCGGCTTTTATCAGCTGAAGATCTGATACCAGAGAAAGAAGGGGAACTCATAGATAATCTAGCAAATAACGTTATCGACGAGTTAATTCATCTAGGACTGCTGATACAAACATACACAGATGGATATGGGCCTAGTATTTACTTTAATGAATCATATGTAAATTTATGCGTTGTCGAGGTGGATGAAGTGGAATTTTTGGCTGAAGCTGCGAATTTACCTGTACGAGCTATAATACATCATCACAAGAACAATATTCCTCCTGATTTCAAAACCCTTCAATTTCGTTCTCTATTTTTGACTTCATTCGGATCTGTTTTATCTCGGGCCTATATGGAAACTATTTGCAAGTTGCAATATTTATTGGTGTTACGTTTGGGTGGCAGCTCTGCGGAGAGATTACCTGACGAAGTGGGTGACTTGTTTCACCTGAGATATTTGAGCTCGAAATTGTTTTGGAAGGATGAACTTCCACAGACATTAGGCAACCTTCAAAACCTACAAACTTTGGATATACTCAGCAACCTTCAAAACCTACAAACTTTGGATATACTCAGCCCGTTCCCTTTTCAGGGAATTAGAGTTCCAAGTGGAATTGGAACATTGAAAAGTCTTCTTACTTTAGGTGAAGTATATGCTGGAGGCGCCATTGCCAGTGAACTAAGCTCGTTAACCCAACTGCAACAACTCAGTGTTAACTGTGTGTCTGAAGATAATTCCACCCAACTATTTGCAGCCATCACGAAGATGGAAAATCTTGTCTCCTTGTCACTCAAAGCAGATGAATTCTACTCCCTTAATTCATCTGTTCTAGATTTGGAATCATTTTCCCCTCCATCTTCTATTAAACATCTTAGGTTATATGGTGCCCTTGTTGAAATGCCTGCTTGGCTTGCCTCCATGGAAAACCTCACTGTGTTACATTTAAGGTATTCCAATCTATTAGAGCCTCCAGCCCCTACACTTCAATTTCTTCCCAAATTAAAGATTCTTCGTATAGATCGTGCTTATAAAGTACGCTGCATCGGTAAAGAGTTCTGTGACACAGGTGGGTTTCCAAAGCTTGAAATACTTGCTTTCTCTCAGGAGGATATCCTAGTGGAGTGGACAGAGATAGGCCGTGGAGCTTTTCCTAGTTTAAGGCATCTTGAATTTTCGTTTTGTCCAAACTTGAGGTTTCTTCCAGAAGGCTTACAGAATATTTCTAGTCTTCAGGTGTTGAATTTGTGTGGTACACATATCGACCTTGGAAGGCGATTACTGAGTGAAGAGAGTTACAAGATCAAGCATATTTCAAAAGTCAGCTTCAGCGTCAACCGGAACGATTGGTTTAGGCATGGGGTTCGGTTCTAACCCGAACCGAACCGTACTGTAGATGAACCGATACTTGACCAGAACCGGCAGTTCATAATTTTGAACTGGAACCGGCGGTTCAAATACCGGTTAAGGTTCATGTGAATGTTAAAATATGAATCGGAACCGGCCCGAAACCGGCGGCTCCGGTCAGGTTCGAACTGGATGCACAAAAAAATTGTAGCTTAAAATTTTTATAAAAAAATTTATATCACTTGATTTATGGTGAAGAGAAGTACAATGGTATGTAAATTATAAAAAGTGGTGAAAATAAATACACATTTTTTTTTACTTAATTTATATAAAAAATGGTACATGAATAGTTGATTTATAAAAAAAAAAAAAAACTTTCAAGTGTATAAAAAAAGAGTGTAACGGATAGATTTTAATATGATAGGTGATTTTTATTTATTTTTTGGTAAATAAATTTTATTCATTTTTTAATCATTTATTTATTTATTTACTGTAATTTACTAAATTATTCAAAAATATAGTTGTTATTTTTCTATTATAAGAGACAATTTGAAAAACTAATAAATGAGAAACATGTATAAATATGTTGAGTTATTTTTTATTTCACAACCAATTATATTATAACTCTTCTCTTATTCTCAATCAAAATTCTCTTAAATTTTCATAGTTCATTATTCTTTTATTGCTTTATTTTCCTTAATATTGGAATTATCTATTGTTTATTTTTTATTTTCTTACATCCAATTCTAAATTCTTTCTCTAATCTCAATTTTTTCCATTCATTTGATTTTTTTAATAATTTTCTTAATATTTGAAAATAATAATTTTCAACTCATTTCATTAATTTTATATTCTATTTATAGTTTCTATATTAGTGAATTAGCAAAATTTGTAAATTTAATGTAATAATAGTTCTAAATTAGTTAATATAAGTTTTTTTTTTCAAATTTTATAATAATTTATTTAGTTCATAAAATTTAAACATTTTAAAATTATTATTTATTTATGAATTCGGAATCAAAATTTTATTATTTTTTTAAAAATATACGTAATGCCAAATCGAATCGAAACCGTAATTCGAACCGTGCCGAACCGTACTGGAACCGAAATCGGACCAAAACCGAAAGTTCAAAAGTCGATTTCGATTCAAAATTTTAAACATCTCGAATCGGCGGTTCACTAAACCGGCTATGCCTAGATTGGTTAAAAAGAATTAATAAAACATAAGTTAAAAAAAAAAAAAAGGAAAACTCTGGATGTTACTTTATTTCATTCGGTGATTATATATATATATATATATATATATATATATATATATATATATATATATATATATTATAAGTTTTCCTTGAATGACAATTAAAATATCGGCTACTCCAGGATGCAATTCCATGATCAGAATATTATTAGCCAGAAAGTTTTGATTCTCTTTACACCCAAAGCTTCTTACATAGTACTAACCCAAAAAAGAAAAAAACGTCATTTAGTTAAACGTCACATACATATAGGAAGTGAATGATCATTGAACATTGATATTGTTGCGGAATTTAACGTGGTAATGGATAAATATTTAGTTTTGGTAGTTGATGATAAAATGAGAAGTAAAATAATAAATGGAAGAGACACAAGATTTACGTGGAAACCCTCCAATGTAGAGGAAAAAACCATGGGGCGAGAGAGGAGTAAATGCACTATGAAAAATATGGAGATACAAATGATTTTACACCCACACAAAAATACACTCAAGATAACACCTCACTACACTCAATGAATATGGCAAGAGTGTGTATATATATGAGAATGTGGTATATGAAGAGAGTGGATAGTTTAGAGAAATGCTCTTGGAGGATTTCTCTCTTGGATGAATTTCATTTGGTTGGATGTTATCAATTTGCTCCAAGCAAGGTTGCCTTATATAGAGTTGTATCACCATGTGAACAAATTTCAAGTTTGCCTTCCATTGTTGAAGATGTGCCATCCTAGTCCAAGTTAGCTCACCAACATTGAATTTTCTTAGCCACCAAAAGACTAGTATAAACCACAAAAAACATATTTCTTAGCCACCAAAAGACTAGTAGTGTGAACCAACATTGAAGCCACCCAAAGACTAGTATAAGCCATGAAAAACATGTGGCCAACCAATATAGACTTGAAGTGTGAATCTTAGAATTCTAAGGCAATTTTAACAATCTCCACCTTGACTTAAATTCTAAGATGATCTCCTTACAAAATGATGTGCATATTCCTTTCTCGCCATGCCCCAAAGGGCCTTTAGAATTGGTGAACACCGATCAAGTCCAAGCAATGCTTGAACTTGAGATTTGGAACTGGTTTCGTGAGCATATCTGCAGGATTATGAGTTGTAGCAATTTTCTTCACGATGATCTTCCCATCTGCCACAACATCCCGAATAAAATACTGCCTCACATCAATGTGCTTGGTCCTTTCATGATACATCTGATTTTTAGTTAAATGAATAGCACTTTGACTATCACAAAAAACAGTAACAACATCTTGGGTTAAACCAAGATCAGTAACCAAACCTCTTAACCAGATTGCTTCTTTGACTCCTTCAGTGATTGCAGTATATTCTGCCTCCGTAGTTGATAGTGCCACAATGGACTGCAATATATTCCAGCTAATGGCAGAATTGCATAAAGTAAATACATAACCTGACAAAGACCTTCTCTTATCAAGATCACCTGCATAATCAAAGTCAACATATCCAACAACAATATTCGGTGTTACCTTATTCCTATCAAAAACCAAACCAGTATCCGCAGAACCTTTCAAGTAGTGGAATATCCATTTAACTGCTTGCCAGTGTTCTTTACCTGGATTACTCATGTACCTGCTCACAACACTAACTGCCTGTGCAAGATCAGGTCTAGTGCATACCATAGCATACATAAGACTACCAACTGCACTAGAATAGGGCACATGTGACAATTGCTCTTTCTCTTCATTAGACCGAGGGCAAAAATCAGATGATAATTTAAAATGAGCTGCAAGAGGAGTACTCACAGGTTTTGAGTTATTCATGTTGAATCTCTCAAGAACCTTCTCAATGTAATTTCTTTGAGATAAATACAATTTTCCAGCTGATCGGTCTCTATGAATCTCCATACCAAGAATTTTCTTTGCAGCACCAAGATCTTTCATCTCAAATTCACTGCTCAAGTGATCTTTCAATTCTTTGATTAGTGACTTATCACGAGCAGCAATTAGCATATCATCAACATATAACAATAAGTAGACAAAAGATCCATCTGAAAACTTCTTGTGATAAACACAATTATCATACTGACTACGACAATACCCATGCTCAACCATAAAGGAATCAAACCTTTTGTACCATTGTCTCGGGGACTGTTTTAGTCCATAAAGAGACTTCTTCAAGTGACAAACATAGTCTTCTTTTCCAGGAACAACAAATCCTTCTGATTGTTGCATATAAATCTGCTCCTCGAGCTCTCCATGTAAGAAAGCAGTCTTGACATCAAGTTGTTCTAATTCAAGATCTTGCAAGGCAACAAGGGCAAGAAGTACACGTATAGAAGTGTGACGAACAACAGGAGAAAACACTTCATTAAAGTCTACACCATGTTTTTGAGTGTAGCCTTTAGCAACTAAACGTGCTTTATATCTTGCATCTTCAACGCCGGGATTGCCTTCTTTCTTCTTATAGACCCATTTACAGCCTACAACTCTTTGGCCTTTTGGCAATTTCACCAACTGCCAAGTATCATTCTTGTGCAGAGATTCAATTTCTTCTTGCATCGCAACTTGCCACTCAGAAGAATTAGGACATGAGATTGCTTCAGAGTATATGTGAGGTTTTCCACCTTCAACTGTATCCTCTGCAACAGCAAGAGCATAAGCAACCAAATTCCCTTCATTATATCTTTCAGGCCGTTTGATTTCTCTCCTGGATTTATCTCTAACAATAGAATAGTTTTCACGACGATCTGGTTCAGTGGAATCAGGAACCTCCGATGTGATCCGAGATGAGGAAATATTCTCTTCGCTATGAGTTGGTATCTCAAATTCAAGCTCCACCTTCTCGTCAGTTTTCTTTGAATCACCTGTGTCAGACGGAGAAGAACTGACAGTTTCTTTTTCAGGGAGAATTAGCACATTTTCATTGAAAGTAACGTCTCTACTGATAATTACTTTCTTAAGTTCAGGACACCACAAGCGATACCCTTTCACACCAGATGCATAACCAATAAATATGCATTTTAGAGCTCTAGGCTCTAATTTTCCCTGATTTACATGTGCATATGCAGGACATCCAAAAATTTTTAAATTCGAATAATCAATAGGATTACCTGACCAAACTTCCTCTGGAATCTTGAAGTCGAGTGATGTGTGTGGGGAACGATTCACCAAATAACATGCGGTAGATGCAGCTTCGGCCCAAAATTCTTTAGGCAAGGCATCATTAGAGAGCATGCAATAAACTCTCTCCATCAATGTCCTGTTCATTCGTTCTGCAACTCCATTTTGTTGAGGCGTACCGGCAACCGTGCGGTGTCTCACAATTCCTTCATTTTCGCAGAACGCATTGAAATCACCTCCACAAAACTCTAGACCATTATCGGTCCTGAGTCGCTTGACCTTCTTCCCTGTCTGGTTTTCCATCAAAATCTTCCACTTCTTAAAAGTGGAAAAAACTTCATCTTTGTGCTTTAAAAAATAAGCCCAGATTTTACGAGAAAAATCATCAATAATGGTTAGCATGTAACGATGTCCTCCTTTTGAAGGAACACGTGAGGGTCCCCAAAGATCTGAATGAATATATTCAAGAGTACCTTTGGTTCTATGAATTCTGGTACCGAAAGTTAATCTTTTCTGCTTACCAAGAATGCAATGTTCACAGAACTCCAACCTACCGGTATTCTGACCGCACAAAAGACCTCTCTTGCTCAGGATGGTCATTCCTTTTTCACTCATATGGCCAAGATGCCATAATTTTGTGACGTCTGAATCTGACATAGATAATGATACAGCCGCAGAACTTGTAACAGTAGATCCTTGCAACACGTACAAACTCCCAAATCTGTTAGCTTTCACTAAAATAAGAGCACCTTTAGAGACCTTTAGAACTCCACCTTCAGCTGCATATTTACACCCAAGGGACTCCAGGGTGCCAAGAGAGATAAGGTTCCATTTCAAGTCGGGAACATGTCTAACACCGGTTAAAGTTCTAACCATGCCATCATGCATTTTAATTCTAATTGTTCCTTTTCCTACAACTTTACACTGAGCATTATTCCCCATTAAGACAATACCATAATCAACTGATTCATAAGTGGTAAACCAATCTTTATGAGGACACATGTGATAGGAACAAGCAGAATCTAGAATCCACTCCGTTTTAGATCTAGTTCCAAAATCAGTAATAAACAAAACTTCACCTTCAGACTCTTTTTGAGCAATACTTGCTTCAGCTGAATTTTCTGAATTCTTCTGATTATTATTTTCGCCTTTTTGCTACTTATTTTCCAACTTAAAGCATTCTAAAATTGCATGTCCCTTTTTCTTGCAATAGCGACAAAATTTCTTATTATTTCGGCCTCTAGACTTTGATCTGGATTTACTTCTACTGCTACTACCATGATCCATAGTTCTCCCCCTAACAATTAACCCTTCAGCTTCATCCTTTGAATTATTCTCATAGTCATATTTTTCTTTTGACAAGAGATTTTGTTTGACATCATCAAAGGTTAGGGTCTCATTACCACCGTATAACATAATATCTTTAAAGTTACGGTATGACCGGGGAAGTGAGTAAACTAACAAAACAGCTTTATCTTCATCATTGATTTCAACATCCAAATTTTCCAAATCAACTATGATGGAATTAAACTCATCAAGGTGAGTTTGAATGGGTGTACCTTCGACCATCTTAATGGTATAGAGGCGCTCCTTGAGACGAATCTTGTTGGCAAGACTCTTTGTCATATACAATGACTCCAACTTAAGCCATAAACCTGCAGTTGTATCCTCCTTGATAACCTCTCGCAGAACTTCTTTTGATAAACAAAGTTGGATTGCTGACAAGGCTTTTTCATCCAACTCTTCCCAATCTTCATCCGACATGGTGTTCGGCTTTTTCGCCTTTCCTGCAAGGGCCTTTTTCAACCGATGCTGGGTGAGAACGGCCATCATCTGAACTCGCCAAATGCCGAAACTGATTTTTCCATCAAACTTCTCAACATCAAATTTTATGACAGAAGCCATGTTGTGAAATCCAAATAAATATTACAACGCTCTGATACCAGTTTGTTGCGGAATTTAACGTGGTAATGGATAAATATTTAGTTTTGGTAGCTGATGATAAAATGAGAAGTAAAATAATAAATGGAAGAGACACAAGATTTACGTGGAAACCCTCCAATGTAGAGGGAAAAAACCACGGGGCGAGAGAGGAGTAAATGCACTATGAAAAATATGGAGATACAAATGATTTTACACCCACACAAAAATACACTCAAGATAACACCTCACTACACTCAATGAATATGGCAAGAGTGTGTATATATATGAAAAGGTGGTATATGAAGAGAGTGGATAGTTTAGAGAAATGCTCTTGGAGGATTTCTCTCTTGGATGAATTTCACTTGGTCAATTTGCTCCAAGCAAGGTTGCCTTATATAGAGTTGTATAACCATGTGAACAAATTTCAAGTCTTCCTTCCATTGTTAAAGATGTGCCATCCTAGTCCAAGTTAGCTCACCAACATTGAATTTTCTTAGCCACCAAAAGACTAGTATAAACCACAAAACATATTTCTTAGCCACCAAAAGACTAGTAGTGTGAACCAACATTGAATCCATCCAAAAACTAGTATAAGCCATGAAAAACATGTGGCCAACCAATATAGACTTGAAGTGTGAATCTTAGAATTCTAAGGCAATTTTAACAGATATCAAGAATCTTGCCAGTGGTAGAAGCTTTAGGAATGGTTATATACAAAACTCCATCTTTAACCTCAACTTTTATTTTCTCAAACTGTAGGTTCTCAGGTAATGCAATTCTGCAGCTATATTTCCCATAGCTCTTAGCAGACCATCCTCCATCTTCTTCTTCTTCCTCTATTCCATTTTGTGCACCATTGACATTATTTTTCTCGGGCACCTTCTCTGCTTTCAAAACCAACATCTTCTCTTCAACCCATACCTTCACATCTTCTTTAGTCATTCTCAGGCCTAAAATATGCCTCAAATCTGCTTCACTCGTGAATCAACTGATCGAAAAGAAATTTATTTTGCGGATATGCAAAGAAGAAAGGATAGATTATCTTCTACAGCACTAAACGAAATAGGTGAGAGTTGTTCTTCTTCTTCAGCTGATTTCGTTTCAATATGTCAAAGTCTTCCTCATTCTCTCATGTCCTGCTTAGACTATTGCGCTATCGTTCTTAGAGGACTATATCGTTTGACGAAGGCTGAGATGGCTCGGCTTCTATCAGCTGAAGCTCTGATACCAGAGAAAGAAGGGGAACTCACAGATAATGTAGCAAATAACGTTATTGACGAGTTAATTCATCTAGGACTGCTGATAGAAATACACAAAGAGTTACATAGTTTTGAATATGGCCTTTGTATTGACGTTAATGAACCATATATAAATTTATGCGTTGTCAAGGTGGATGAAGTGGAATTTTTGGCTGAAGCTGCGAATTTATCTGTACGAGCTATAATACATCATCATCAGAACAACATTCCTCCTGATTTCAAAACCCTTCAAATTCGTTCTCTATTTTTGACTGCATTCGGATCTGGTCTTTCTCAGGCCTATATGGAAACTATTTGCAAGTTACAATATTTATTGGTGTTACATTACCTGACGAAGTGGGTGACTTGTTTCACCTAAGATATTTGGGCTCGAATTTTTCATATATGGATGAACTTCCACAGACATTAGGCAACCTTCAAAACCTACAAACTTTGGATATAATAGCCTATGGAACGCTGAAGGAATTGCCTTTACAAGTCTTGAATATTCAACGGTTGAGACACATCAATATCATAATACGCAACCCGTTCACTTCAAGGGGAATTAGAGTTCCAAGTGGAATTGGAACATTGAAAAGTCTTCTTACTTTAGGTGAAGTATATGCTGGAGGCGTCATTGCCAGTGAACTAAGCTCGTTAACCCAACTGTAACAACTCAGTATTGGCCGTGTGTCTGAAGATAATTCCACCCAACTATTTGCAGCCATCACGAAGATGGAAAATCTTGTCTCCTTATCACTCAAAGCAGATGAATGCTACTCCCTTAATTCATCTGTTCTGGATTTGGTATCATTTTCCCCTCCATCTTCTATTAAACATCTGAGGTTATATGGTGCCCTTGTTGAAATGCCTGTTTGGCTTGCCTCGATGGAAAACCTCACCGTGTTACATTTAAGTTATTCAAATCTATTAGAGCCCCCAGCCCCTACACTTCAATTTCTTCCCAAATTAAAAGTTCTTCGTATAGGTCGTGCTTATAAAGTACACTGCATCGGTAAAGAGTTCTGTGACGCAGGTGGGTTTCCAAAGCTTGAAAAACTTATTTTCTATCATGAGGATTTCCTAGTGGAGTGGACAGAGATAGTCCGTGGAGCTTTTCTGAGTTTAATGCATCTTGAATTTTCGTTTTGTCCAAACTTGAGGTTTCTTCCAGAAGGCTTACAGAATATTTCTAGTCTTCAGGCGTTGAATTTGTATAATACACATATGGACCTTGAAAGGCCATTATTGGGTGAAAAGAGTTACAAGATCAAGCATATTTCAAAAGTCAGCTTCATCGATTGCTGAAAATGTGAGAGAATTAGTACAAAATAAGTTAGAAAAAAGAAAACTCTCATATGTTACTTTATTTCGTTAGGTGATTCTACAATGGTAGTTATTTTTTTTATATAAGTTTTTCTTAAATGACAATTAAAATATCGGCTACTCCAGGATGCAATTCCATGATCAGAATATTATTAGCCAGAAAGTTTTGGTTCTCTTTACACCCAAAGCTTCTTACTCGGTACTAACCAAAAAAAAAAAAAAGTCATTTAGATAAACTTCACATGCATATAGGAAGTGAATGATCATTGAACATTGATACCAAGAATCTTGCCAGTGGTAGAAGCTTTAGGAATGGTTATATACAAAACTCCATCTTTAACCTCAGCTTTTATTTTCTCAAACTGTATGTTCTCAGGTAATGCAATTCTGCAGCTATATTTCCCATAGCTCTTAGCAGACCATCCTCCATCTTCTTCTTCTTCCTCTATTCCATTTTGTGCACCATTGACATTATTTTTCTCGGGCACCTTCTCTGCTTTCAAAACCAACATCTTCTCTTCAACCCATACCTTCACATCTTCTTTAGTCATTCCAGGCATGTCAAATCTCATCTTGTACTCTGTTTCTCCTTCTTTTATCTCCCATGGAGTCCTTCCTCTGCTATACCCACTTCGTTCAACTGGTGATGGTGGCTCTGATGGTCAAGTAGCCGTATAGGCAAAAGGGTCTTACATCATTCTCTCCATCGTCTCCATCATCTGCTGTACTGTTCTAGCTGTAGGAAATCTGTCCCATAGCTCTGCAATTCAAGATTTTTCTCAAAATCTTAAAAACCCTACATTTTACAACTAAATAGTGTTGCATGAATTTATATTGCAAATATTATGTGATATTTATAAAATAATTTTCATCACATTAATAATAATTATACATTTTCACTAATAAAAAGTATAAAAAAAAAAGAAGAAAAATTTACAATCCATATATATTCCTTAGCATAATTGATGACTGTCAAAAGGAAATATCTCTTCCAGATTACTAAAGCCATCCCATGAAAGCAAAGAGTCTACATTATCAATCCAATTCTGCTGAGATTCTTCTTTGATGACAGATTCTTCAATTCTTGAACAAAAAGATTCAGATTTATCAGTACAAGAGTTCAAAACAGATCCTGCATCAAATTCTTTTCTCAAAGATTCACTTTCTATCTGATAATCCTTCACTTTTGACTCTTCTTTAGCGGTTTCAGCTTCTTCTGTATCAATTCTCTTATGGGTTTGTGGGTCTATACCAAGAATCTTTAGTTTCTTCTTAATTCTTGTATTCCAATGGTTCTTTATTTCATTATCTGTACGGCCTGGAAAATGTGCAGCAATTTTAGACCACCTGCAGAATCATACAAAATTTAATAATTTCATACAGTGTGTTTAATAGTGATTCAAAAAGTATAATCACAAGAATTAATTTTCAAACCTGTTACCCAAACGCGAATGGAGTTCGATTATTTGATCTTCTTCTGCTTCTGTTAAAGCTCCTCTTTTAATATCAGGCCTCAAGTAATTCATCCATCTCAATCTGCAACTCTTCCCACACCTTAATAAACCTACATATGTAATTAATATTAACCACAAGAACAAGAAAATATTTGTCTTTCTGTTACAAAAACAAGAAATGCCAAGAAGCTAGTTAATCAAGACAAGAAATTTGAATTCTTATTACCTGCAAGTTTTGGGACAAGTCTCCAACATTGGATTCCATTGTTGAGAATGAATTTCATAAGCTTTTGGTCTTCTTCCATAGTCCATGGACCTCTCTTCAATCCAATTTTGTCACAACAAGGTTGTCTTCCCATATTGCAGAAGATTAATTAATTTCTTGATTATGATCAACAAGAAACAAGAAACAACATAACACTCTAATTAAAGAGCTAAGCTTTGAAGATTAAAAGGAAGTTGTAAAATTATTATAAAATCAAGAAAAGATTCCATGACAGTTCATATCCTAACTTAAAGAATAAGAGAAACCAATGATTAGAGAGCATAAATCAATCTTAAAAACTATATATTAGAATGGGTTTTGATTTTTGATTAGAGAAATTGAATAACTAATGGTAAAGTCAAGTAAAAAATGGTGGAAAAAGACGTGAGTCGTTGTCATTTATTGACAATTTTGCATTAGAATAAAATAGTGCTTGCCTTCACTAGTTGAATTAAGAAAGCAAGAACGCAATAATATTAATTAATAATAATAATTTAAGGGCAAGATTCTTTGGTCTGCTTTTTATTTGGCCAGCTTCATCAATGGGGGGCAAACCCTTTTCTTTTTTCTACTTGAGAGCATGTCTTCCAATCTTTTAAGTTTTCTAATGCTCTATCCATTTTTTTTTTCACCCATCATGCTTTCCACATTTGACATTTTTGTATTTGCTTTGCTTAAGATGTCAAAACTTTATGGTATTTTACTTTGTTTTTTTCAAATCTAACTTCACAGTTCTTGATATGGATGGAATAGGTTTAATCATAGAAAAAAAGCCTGAATTTTTTTGGTTTTTTTTTCAAATTTAATCGATATTGTTAATTTTATCAATCAATATTATGTACTTATTTTTTATTGCCAATTCTAGCTTTCACCTAGAATCTAATTGGTTACAGTTGAGTGATGCAATTCCAGAAGTGGAGAAATCTATTTGGAGACTTTGAGGTTACTGACGGTGGATACATCAAGAGTCTGTTAATTGTAAAGTTATACTAAGTTATTTCAAATTTGTGGTGGAATGAGAAGGAGAATGTCTCAACCAACAATGTAATCTTTCAACTTGGAGATTTTAAAAGTAAGGATGAACAATTAAAGGACTATATGGATGTGAGTTGGCGTGCCGTACGTAGAACTAGCTAACGGCCAAATAAGCAACAAACTAACGAGTATCAGAGGGAGAACGTAATTGAGAAAGAAAAATAAGTTTGATGTAGTAATGGATAAAATTAAAAGTATTGGCTAAATTTGCCAAATTCGTCACAATTAATGCCTTTTTTTTTGTGATTTAGCCAATTGAATATTAATACTGAGTTTAAATTTAGTTTTTATGTCTTTCTCATATGTTTTTTCTTTTTTTTTTTTTTTTTTTGAGTTACATTGTATGGTATCACGTTCGAGTCATGGTGATATTTAAATAAAGCATTTCAGTTACAATTCCAAATCTTGAATCTATGATCTTGCATGTAATGAAAGTTGGGATTAACAAACAATATTATTGATAATATGTTTAGATTAAACTTAGTTATTTTAATAAATAATAGTATTGGAACTCAAGAAATGAAAATGAAAAATTAAGGCATGTCTAATGTTTTAAAAGCAATGTTGGATATGAAGATAAGTTATAACAATGACATAGTTCTTCTACTGTGGTGCTAACCTTCACTAATTATATTAAAATACTGATTTTACTTATATGAACATAGAAAATGTATAAAAAAAATAATTTATTTGTTTAATCATCATTTCAGGTTGAATGTCCAATCCACTTAGTCATAACTCATAACACAAGCAATTAAGAGAGGTACACTACTTCTTCATAATTATTAAAGAAGCAAATGTAAATGATTGGATTAATCATATTTAATCATATCCATTTTAGTCAAATTTTTGTGTAAATTGATTAACTAATTTTCTTGAAATTAAACTTTTGAGTATTCGTATTCTTCGGAGCGTTTCACCAAATTTAAATAATTAGCTTATTCATGATTTATAGTTATACGAGTAATGGTTGTTATCCAACTATAAATAATGGAATGCACCGCTTGACTAGAAGTCCACGCCACCGAGCTTGGCTAACTCCTTTATAATTTATGTGATATAATTTATTCTAATTGATGACTGTCAAAAAAAGAAAAATTTACAATCCATATATATTCCTTAGCATAATTGATGACTGTCAAAAGGAAATATCTCTTCCAGATTACTAAAGCCATCCCATGAAAGCAAAGAGTCTACATTATCAATCCAATTCTGCTGAGATTCTTCTTTGATGACAGATTCTTCAATTCTTGAACAAAAAGATTTAGATTTATTCAGATTCGAACCACATATATTTTCCAAGACCTCTAAATAACCAAACTGGGAATAGAAGCAAACTGATAACAATTAAAACAAAACCCACGAAAGGTTACAAAAGAACTTGTTTTAATAGCCATTACTTAAACATAATAAAATGATAAATATAGCAACATAGAACAAGAAAATTTTTAAGGACTAACCTCTTTGGCTTCACGAGAAGCACTAGATGGGTGAGAGAATGATCTCATAAGACATGTTGGTTCAGCCATTTCACTCTTGTATAAAAAACGAAACCCTTTCTTTTCAAAACCCTTCTTTTTTCTTTCTCTTCTTTATTTCTATATATGTTTATTATAAAACTCTTCAGTCTCTTATGGACAACGGCTTCAAGGGCTCTCTGATCGCTCTTCCTTCCACTTTAAATTTGAAAATCTTAAAGCTGATGGCCCAATGGTTCAATTACATGTCCAGGCGAGAAAGACACAAGAAGAGAGAGAAAAGGGTTTCTGTGTATAACACTGTAAAGTGTAAACTGCTTGAAATTCAAAGTAACTGAAATTTGCAGAGAAAGAAAGAAGCTTTTAGTGTGCAGGCATTTTTGTTTGCCTTTAAAGTGCAGGGTTTTTATATATATTTTTGATTTTTGATACTCCAAACAAATTAAATAAATAAATGAAAATACCTACCAAAATAAGTTTTTGGTTGCAACCAGAATATTAACGACAATATTATTCAGATATAAATAATAAATCAGTTATAGATAAATTTTATTCATAAATATATTTAGCATTTTATTTTCTAAAAAAATCACATATATATATTATACAAATCAAATATATAAATACATTTTCACAATTAAAATATTGGTGTATTTTCACCGAAAATAGAAACAGAATAAATACCAATATTTTTTTTAAATAATAATTAATTATTATTAATTTGTATAAAAAAAGATATACACTAAAATTTTTTTTTAAGTTTTTGCAAGAGTGTGGAGGATGTGGGACCCACGTGGAAGCTCCTAACCTCTAGTGTTTTTTTGTCCTATTATTTTGGTTCTCAGTTCTTACAAGTGAAAAATAAGAAAAAAAAATAAAAAAAAATGAGTGTGTGAAGCGAATGAAATGTGGGCTGACAGATGCCTCACACTCACAGATTGAGAGAATCTGCTTTATTATTATTATTAGGAAATTACGGTTTGGTCCACCATCGTTTGAATTTGAAATGAGGAAAGGCAGACAAATCAAGTCCAGTAATAGAGATTAAGCAACGGCTTTTCTCTTTTTAACGGTAAAATTGTACAAAGTGATTATTATTTTTAATAAGCAAACAAACCCTATGTATTATGAATGTTAAGATACATAATTCGTTATTTTCATGTGCACCAAAATAATATTCAAAAAATACAGTTAAATATTTTCGATGGTTGAGATGAGATAGTTGTCACGATCTATTTCCACGGGCCGGACCGGCACTAGGACCTGGGTGGGCTTAAGGCTCCCGAAATCCGTAGTAAACCTAAATTGTGCAAACCTCATTTCCTATTCATAATTGTGGATACAGGCCCAATAATTTATTTTAATTTTGTATGACTAGTACAGTTTATATATTTAATATGGACTTTTATTATTCATTTACAATCCAACTGGACTACAATTGCGAAACTCTACCTTTACATTTACTTCATTATTTTATTCACTAACAGCTCTTGATAATTATTGTTTCATTCCATATGACTTTTCTTTCTTCTATTACCTGAAAAAAAATAGGTAGGCAGGGGTGAGCTTCAAACTCAATGAGTAGAGTTAGATAACTCTCTTACCCCACACAATCACACAGATGCTAAAAATATTTTTACCTGGTCACCGATTAATTTTATGAACATGCAGTTGGTTACACAAATGGCAATACAACAGTAATCACAATTATTATCACCTTCATATAATCATATCACGTGGAAATTAGTCAGTGGAGTCACCTAAACCCGATGAGCCGTCCTCCCACATGGCCTATCCACTCACATGTGCACCAGGGAGCCAATCCCCTATTCTGGCTGACCGGTATAAGCCTCACACTGTCGGTCCTCCGATTATTTTTTCCAGTCTCTCTCTCTTTTTTTTTTTTTTTTTTAAAAAAATGCCAACAGGAGGCAACCCGGTGGTCTCCATCCAATCTAGATCATCAAGTGCTCACAACAGGAGGCCACCCTGCGGGCTTCAATCAAATCTAGATTATCAGGTGCCAACAAGAAGCCATCATGTGGTTTTCGGTAACGGTAACGGTAGGTGCACACGGGGGCGCCGATCTCCCATTTACCCGGCTAATCAGGATCCATATAACGGTAACGGTCTCACAAACTCATGGTGACCCACTTCATCCCCATTCCACACAAACAAGACACAGCAATATCACATCACAAGTAATCAAACAATATTTAATATCAACAAATACTGCATCACAATATGGCAATAATGCATGATAACATTTAGCCGTGAATGCATAAATGCAGGCGGATGAGGCGAATTATCTAACATTACTCACAGTTCTTTATTGTCCTTTAAAAAGGACTGCCTTTTTAGCCACATGCTTCCAGCTTTTGTCCTCGCATTTTGGTATTTTATAAACCTTTAAAATAAACAAGAAAATTCTAAATAAGAATTTTAATTCAAAAACTTATATTTCACATTCGTTTATTTATTTTGGTTACCGGTCATTTAATTCACTTGTTAATATGCATATATATCTGGGTTTTCTCATTTATATAACTATTCTAATTTATAACCTTTAAATAAAATCTCTAGTTATTCGGTGAGGAATATTGTATAATGATAATTATAATATTGTATAATATTTCTTAATACCTAAAATTTTAGTCGTCACTACTTATTAAGAACATGATTAATTTAATTCTCCATTTAATGCTTTACTGAAAATTCGGCAGCATTTCCTATATAAACTGAACTAGCCAAATTTTTACATCTATCACATATCAACACACAGCCCATCCAATTTACATTAACCGATCCCGTCCACCATAACTATCACTTATTAGTCATCCATCATTAGTAGGCCCTTGATAATTCTATCACCAATAAATTTTTAATTTTCGTAATATCATTAATTATTTAATAATTTTTCCTATTTATACTTCCTAAAATCCCGAAAATTAACATATATAATTATTAGTTAAAATTCATATTTCAATATCAATGCTGTAGTTACTTTTAATAATATTCAATTTAATTCACTTAATTACTTGATTAATTCGTTAATTAATTAATTCGGGATTTATTCAAAAATTGCAGTTTAATTTCATAAATCTCCAATTTTAATAATTCAATTAATCTTATATCCAATTAATTAATTAATTCACGTTGTAAATTTTATACCGAAAAATGGACAACTAAGCCTTACAATGTACCGATGGAAATTCGGATTTGATTTCCGTGACCCGCGCGAAGAGGAGATCATTCTGCCTCTTAAAGTCCTCGCCGGAGTCTCGCCGGAACGCCGCCGCCGCCGCCGTGCACGGTTGCCGGAAAAGCTAAACCGCCCAGAAAATTGCAAGGTCACCACCACCCGACTCCAATTTTCGTGAGGAATCCAAATCTGCTATCACTTTGTTGAGCCAGTGGCTCGTTTGGCCGGATCGACCTCCACAGCCACCTTCAAGCCACCGTCCATGGTGGTTCATCAAAACGCAAGCAACATCACAAATTAATGGAGGGGAAAGGTTCATATGTAGGAGAGGAGTCGTTTGAGACCAACCCCAACACTTGAAGTCGACGGAATTGATGAGATTTCGCCGGAAAACGCCATCGCACGGTGACGCGGCCTGCCAGTCGCGATCTCTCTCGCTTCAGGCTCTCATCGCTCAAACCAAGGCCACCGGAGTGATTGTCTCGTTGAGCTCTTGCGATTAGAGTGCTTGCTTGCTTGAGACGATAGCCGTTTGGCCGGCAAACGGGAAGGAGAGGAGGGAGAGCTGTCGTGCGCTGGAGAAGGAAGAAGAAGAAAAGAAGAAGAAAAGAAAAGAAAGAATGTCGGTTTCTAGATCATTCCGGTTCGATTCAAATCGGTTTGATCTGATTCAATGATTTGGCTCGATTCTTGCTCGGTTTCAGATTTTTCACTTGGTTTTCAGAGTATTCGTGTGGTTTCCGAAAAATTAAATTGATTGTCAGGCCCGGTTCGATTTATTTTGAGTATTTAGTTTGGTTCCATAATATTTTCTCCATTTACTCAATATTAATCAAATATGAACAGTTCATGATTTTTTTTTTTTTTGATTTTAGGATAATAAATTTCTATAATAGTTATATACGTATACATACATTTATAATCAATTAATAATTAGTGTTCCATTTTATTTCATCAAAATATTTAGTGTTCTCCGATCGAACATTCCGGATAATCAGTTTTTTGGGCTTGGGCCCAATTCGAAAATTTGGGCTTAAATTGAGACTGTATTCCATTTGCAGCCCATACGGTCAAAAATTTCGATTTTTGATTTAAATTAAATTTGAAAGTTTCAAAAATAAAAATTTGGGTTATTTCAATAGTATAGATTCTTTTTCTTTTAATCAGATATCTTGAATACGAGCTCTAAATGTGAAGTCTCTTTCAACACTCAGAGAAAGCGTTTTTATCCCATTTTATATGTCTGCCTAATGTAAATTCAAACTAGTCGAGCCAATGAGCTACGGGTACCAGATCATTAAAAAAAAAAAGATTGTTGAATGTTAAAACCTTGAATCATATTTGGACACAACCAACGATTTGGTTCTATTGGATATTGAATCAAACACTATTTTACTTATAACTTTTAACTTAAAAGATAAATTTAACTAAATTAGAAGTCAAACTAAAAGACCATTTATATTAGGAAACAAGGTTTTACAAATATTGAAAATTCATAAAGATGTGTGATTTATTTCAATCCATTAAAAAAGAAAATCTATTTTATCTGGGAAAAAAAATGAAAATTCAGCAATTACGTAGGCTTTAGTTACTGAAATTCAATTTTTTATGGAAAATTATTTTTTAGAAATGTAAAATTTGAAAAAAAATATTATAGGAAAGTTAAATATTGTATTGGAATGACAATAAATGTTTTCCGTTGAACAATAAATATTGTATTATTTAAAATTTCCTTTTTCTAGGAGAATTTAATTTTCCACCATTTAAAACGAGAAATTACTTGTCAGTATACATAAAAACACTTTCTACACGTCAAGACACAGTCTAGTGTGAATTCATATACAACTTGGCAATAGATCTAAATTTGAACTTTCTAATTTTTAAACTTTTATATTTTAAAAGGCATTGCAAATTTTACGACCAACCATGATATATGATGATGATAACGATAATAATATAATCTTAGCAAAAAAAATTAAGATAGTATCAATTTAATTACCAATATATCATTTTTTTTATCAGTAAATTCAATTTATTTTATTAATATGCCAGGAAAAATTTAACTTATCTAAGCAACTAACCCAAACTAATATGCTTCTAAATACATCCAAAATTAGCCTAAAATAATTGAAAAAACCAGAAAGAAAAATATTAATATCTCATTTGTAGTGTGCACAAGTTGAAGTTGGTAAGAAATCAACATACACAAGGTCAGAACAAGCAGTTACATCTACCAAAATTTTCAAAGCTTGTTGAAAAATTAAAGCAAAATAAAAAAATAAAGACACATTCCTTTTTATATATAATTTAAAAAACCTGAGGAAAATTGAAATTTCAATTAGGAGGGATGAATTGCAGTTTTGGAAGCATCCCCAATTTTTCTTTTTAAATGACGCTTATGGTATTCCACATGTAGAATAATGGCCGAATGTATATAAAAGATCCAGTAATATTTTCTTACATTACGAGTGATCACATACGTTTAATTTAATTAAAAAAATAATTATTTTTAAATATTACTTGTTTTTTAGTATATAATTTAAAAATTAAAATGTCATCATTTAAACTAAAATACTGTTTAAGATTGGTTTGATATATAAATAGATGAAAAAAACTTACTTAGATCCGGTCCATAGCCCATTTATGGACCAAATAAATAAAATTCATAATTTACAAAAAAGTGTCCCTGACTTTATCATTTTTTTTCTAAATGTATGGTCAGAAATATATTCTTTCAATAAAAATATTAAATTTCAATTGGTTTAGACCATAGGTATGGATATAAATCGGGTCTAGCTAAGTTTTTCTCGTAAGTGGAAAGGAAAAAAGTTATCTAGACTGGATCCAATGAAATTCAATATTCTTATTGAAACGATGATATTTCTGACCATACACTTAAAAATTTTTACTGCATTAATTATTGTCTGCTGACTTTAAAAAGTATTATTTTTTAAAAAAATAATTATTTTATCTCTGAGATTTACCGCTCTTTGATTAAAATATTTGAAATGCCTCTGATATTTGCTTCCCTCGTATTGCTAGGTCATTCTGTAAAAAAAAAAAAACACACATTTTCCTTTAATTTTAAAGTAAAACGTTAAGGTTAAGTTTTGTAAATTTCTTTCCCATATCAGTTACTTTATCTTTTCCCTTATCTTTTCTTTCTTCTCGATTTTCAGATCTCGATGATGAAATAATTATTTTCCCTTATCTTTTCTGGTTCCTTCACGCATCCAAAAATATGCCTCAGATCTGCTTCACTCGTGAATCAACTGATCGAAAAGAAATGTATTTTGCGGAGATGCAAAGAAGAAAGGATAGCTTATCTTCTACAGCACTAAACGAAATAGGTGAGAGTTGTTCTTCTTCTTCAGCTGATTTCGTTTCAATATATCAAAGTCTTCCTCATTATCTCATGTCCTGCTTAGACTATTGCGCTATCGTTCATAGAGGACGATATGGTTCTCCTTTAACGAAGGCTTATATGGCTCGGCTTTTATCAGCTGAAGATCTGATACCAGAGAAAGAAGGGGAACTCATAGATAATCTAGCAAATAACGTTATCGACGAGTTAATTCATCTAGGACTGCTGATAGAAACACACACAACAGTGTCATATACTTTTGATTATGGGCCTAATATTGGCTTTAATGAATCATATGTAAATTTATGCGTTGTCGAGGTGGATGAAGTGGAATTTTTGGCTGAAGCTGCGAATTTACCTGTTCGAGCTATAATACATCATCACCGGAACAATATTCCTCCTGATTTCAAAACCCTTCAAATTCGTTCTCTATTTTTGAATGCATCCGGGCCTGGTTTTTCTCGGGCCTATCTGGAAACTATTTGCAGGTTGCAATATTTATTGGTGTTAAGTTTGGATGGCGGCCTTGGGGAGGGATTACCTGACGAAGTGGGTGACTTGTTTCACCTGAGATATTTGCGCTCGAAATTTTTTTTGAAGGATGAACTTCCGCAGACATTAGGCAACCTTCAAAACCTACAAACTTTGGATATAATCGCCCATAGAAAGCTGAAGGAATTGCCTTTACAAGTCTTTAATATTCAACAGTTGAGACACATCAATATCAGAACAGGCTACCCGAGCACTTCAAGTGGAATTAGAGTTCCAAGTGGAATTGGAACATTGAAAAGTCTTCTTACTTTAGGTGAAGTATATGCTGGAGGCGTCATTGCCAGTGAACTAAGCTCGTTAACCCAACTGCAACAACTCAGTGTTGGCTGTGTGTCTGAAGATAATTCCACCCAACTATTTGCAGCCATCACGAAGATGGAAAATCTTGTCTCCTTGTCACTCAAAGCAGATGAATTCTACTCCCTTAATTCATCTGTTCTAGATTTGGAATCATTTTCCCCTCCATCTTCTATTAAACATCTGAGGTTATATGGTGCCCTTGTTGAAATGCCTGCTTGGCTTGCCTCCATGGAAAACCTCACTGTGTTACATTTAAGTTTTTCCAATCTATTAGAGCCTCCAGCCCCTACACTTCAATTTCTTCCCAAATTAAAGGCTCTTCATATAGATAGTGCTTATAATGTACGCTGCATCGGTAAAGAGTTCTGTGACTTAGGTGGGTTTCCAAAGCTTGAAATACTTACTTTCCATGGTGAGGATACCCTAGTGGAGTGGACAGAGATAGGCCGTGGAGCTTTTCTTAGTTTAAGGAATCTTGAATTTTGGTTTTGTCCAAACTTGAGGTTTCTTCCAGAAGGCTTACAGAATATTTCTAGTCTTCAGGTGTTGATTTTGTGTGATACACATATCGACCTTAAAAGGCGATTATTGGGTGAAGAGAGTTACAAGATCAAGCATATTTCAAATGTCAGCATAAGTTAAAAAAAAAAAAAAAAAAAAATCTCGATATTACTTTATTTCATTAGGTGATTGTACAGCTAATATGATATATATATATATATATATATATATATATATATATATATATATATATATATATTATAAGTTTTCTTTGAATGACAATTAAAATATCGGCCACTTCAGGATGCAATTCCATGATCAGTATGTTATTAGCCAGAAAGTTTTAGTTCTCTTCACACCCAAAGCTTCTTACATAGTACTATACAAAAAAAAAAAAAAAAAAAAAAAAAAAAAAAAAAAAAAAAACCGTCATTTGGATAAACTTCACATACATATAGGAAGTGAATGATCATTGAACATTGATATCAAGAATCTTGCCAGTGGTAGAAGCTTTAGGAATGGTTATATACAAAACTCCATCTTTAACCTCAGCTTTTATTTTCTCAAACTGTATGTTCTCAGGTAATGCAATTCTGCAGCTATATTTCCCATAGCTCTTAGCAGACCATCCTCCATCTTCTTCTTCCTCTATTCCATTTTGTGCACCATTGACATTATTTTTCTCGGGCACCTTCTCTGCTTTCAAAACCAACATCTTCTCTTCAACCCATACCTTCACATCTTCTTTAGTCATTCCAGGCATGTCAAATCTCATCTTGTACTCTGTTTCTCCTTCTTTTATCTCCCATGGAGTCCTTCCTCTGCTATACCCACTTCGTTCAACTGGTGATGGTGGCTCTGATGGCCAAGTACCCGTATAGGCAAAAGGGTCTTCCATCATTCTCTCCATCGTCTCCATCATCTGCTGTACTGTTCTAGCTGTAGGAAATCTGTCCCATAGCCCTGCAATTCAAGATTTTTCTCAAACTCTCAAAACCCCACATTTTACAACTAAATTTAGACAATTAAGAGAGAACAATTAATTTGTAACTAATTAATTAAATTAATTACATACCTACTGGAGCAACAGGAGCCGTTCTTTTCTTGGTTTGGGGTTGTTGGTGGTGCTGCTGCTTGGTGGCTTTCTGTAAATGATCAAGATTGTCTCTATTTTCTGCTGCCTTTGCTTTGACAATGAAACGAAGGTTTCTTGATCGAACAGAAGTGCTTTTTGATGATAAAGGAAGAGAAAAGCTTAAATTGGAAAGAGCTTGAGACATTTTTCTAAAGGAATGAACTCCAACCTTTTACTTGATCGGTGGAGAAACACAGAAGGAATTGGTGACATTTAAAGAGAGGAGTGGACATTTCTGGAAACAGCATTTTGTGATGGGTAGAAAATGGGAGTGGTAGAGGACCTTAACGTTCTGGAACTCTCCAGAAATTCATTCCTTAACTTCTGGCTGTTTCTGAAATAATTTTGTTTCTAATTATAGATAAGCCTTACTCAGGTACTGTCCGCTTGCTCTCTGTTCTTGATGTTGACCCTAATTGGGCCAGTAACTAGGCCAGGCCCATCCTGGTCCAACTCCGAAAATTATATAGAATTTTTACCCAAAAAAATTTTATATAAATCCAATAGTCTTTTCTGATACCCTCTCCTGAGGATAATTTTAGAATACAAATTATTCTTTGGTTAGATTGGATCTGTATACCAAACCAATCAATAAAGAATTAAAAAAATATATATTACTATTTTATTTTTTTTTCAATAATTATTTAGAAATATCCTAATTTGAATCGAAAAACTGCTTTTAGTTAGTATAATATATGAAATGGATTCATATACCGGATGCAAGTAAATTTTTAGGAATTACTGAATACTCTTCTCCCGGAGAAAGGGAAGAACTTTCTCTCTTTTCAAACAAAAATAAATAGTGCTGCATGAATTTATATTGCAAATATTATGTGATATTTATAAAATAATTTTCATCACATTAATAATAATTATACATTTTCACTAATAAAAAGAAAAAAAAAAAAAAGAAGAAAAATTTACAATCCATATATATTCCTTAGCATAATTGATGACTGTCAAAAGGAAATATCTCTTCCAGATTATTAAAGCCATCCCATGAAAGCAAAGAGTCTACATTATCAATCCAATTCTGCTGAGATTCTTCTTTGATGACAGATTCTTCAATTCTTGAACAAAAAGATTCAGATTTATCAGTACAAGAGTTCAAAACAGATCCTGCATCAAATTCTTTTCTCAAAGATTCACTTTCTATCTGATAATCCTTCACTTTTGACTCTTCTTTAGAGGTTTCAGCTTCTTCTGTATCAATTCTCTTATGGGTTTGTGGGTCTATACCAAGAATCTTTAGTTTCTTCTTAATTCTTGTATTCCAATGGTTCTTTATTTCATTATCTGTACGGCCTGGAAAATGTGCAGCAATTTTAGACCACCTGCAGAATCATACAAAATTTAATAATTTCACACAGTGTGTTTAATAGTGATTCAAAAAGTATAATCACAAGAATTAATTTTCAAACCTGTTACCCAAACGCGAATGGAGTTCGATTATTTGATCTTCTTCTGCTTCTGTTAAAGCTCCTCTTTTAAGATCAGGCCTCAAGTAATTCATCCATCTCAATCTGCAACTCTTCCCACACCTTAATAAACCTACATATGTACTTAATATTAACCACAAGAACAAAAAAATATTTGTCTTTCTGTTACAAAAAACAAGAAATGCCAAGAAGCTAGTTAATCAAGACAAGAAATTTGAAATTCTTATTACCTGCAAGTTTTGGGACAAGTCTCCAACATTGGATTCCATTGTTGAGAATGAAGTTCATAAGCTTTTGGTCTTCTTCGATAGTCCATGGACCTCTCTTCAATCCAATTTTGTCACAACAAGGTTGTCTTCCCATATTGCAGAAGATTAATTAATTTCTTGATTATGATCAACAAGAAACAAGAAACAACATAACACTCTAATTAAAGAGCTAAGCTTTGAAGATTAAAAGGAAGTTGTAAAATTATTATAAAATCAAGAAAAGATTCCATGACAGTTCATATCCTAACTTAAAGAATAAGAGAAACCAATGATTAGAGAGCATAAATCAATCATAAAAACTATATATTAGAATGGGTTTTGATTTTTGATTAGAGAAATTGAATAACTAATGGTAAAGTCAAGTAAAAATATGGTGGAAAAAGACGTGAGTCGTTGTCATTTATTGACAATTTTGCATTAGAATAAAATAGTGCTTGCCTTCACTAGTTGAATTAAGAAAGCAAGAACGCAATAATATTAATTAATAATAATAATTTAAGGGCAAGATTCTTTGGTCTGCTTTTTATTTGGCCAGCTTCATCAATGGGGGGCAAACCCTTTTCTTTTATCTACTTGAGAGCATGTCTTCCAATCTTTTAAGTTTTCTAATGCTCCATCCTTTTTTTTTTTTCACCCATCATGCTTTCCATATTTGACAATTTTGTATTTGCTTTGCTTAAGATGTCAAAACTTTATGGTATTTTACTTTGTTTTTTTCAATTCTAACTTCACAGTTCTTGATATGGATGGAATAGGTTTAATCATAGAAAAAAAGCCTGAATTTTTTTGGTGTTTTTTCCAAATTTAATCGATATTTTTAATTTTATCAATCAATATTCTGTACTTATTTTTTATTGTCAATTTTAGCTTCCATCTAGAATCTAATTGGTTGCAGTTGAGTGATGCAATTCCAGAAGTGGAGAAATCTACTTATAGACTTTGAGGTTACTGACAGTGGATACATCAAGAGTCTGTTAATTGTAAAGTCATACCAAGTTATTTCAAATTTGTGGCGGGATGAGAAGGAAAATGTCTCAACCAACAATGTAATCTTTTAACTTGGAGATTCTAAAAGTAAAGATAAATACCTAAAGAACTATGTGGATGTGAGTTGGTGTGCTGTACGTAGAATCAGCTACGGCCAAATAAACAACAAACTAACCGAGTTTTGGAAAGAGAGTGTAATTGACGAAGAAAAATAAGTTTGATGTAGCAATGGATAAAATTTAAAGTATTGGCTAAATATGCCAAATACGTCACAATTAATGTTTTTTTTTTTTTTTTTTTTTTGTAATTTAGCCAATTGAATATTACTGCTGAGTTTAAATTTAGTTTTTATGTCTTTCTCATATGTATTTTTTTTTTTTTTTTTTTGAGCGACATTATATGGTATCATGTTCCAGTCATGGTGATATTTAAATAAAGCATTTCAGTTGTAATTCTAAATCTTGAATCTATGATCTTGCATGTAATGAAAGTTGGGATTAACAAACAATATTATTGATAATATGTTTAGATGAAACTTAGTTATTTTAATAAATAATAGTACTGTAACTCAAGAAATGAAAATGAAAAATTAAGACATGTCTAATGTTTTAAAAGCAATGTTGGATTTGAAGATCAGTTATAACAATGAGAGAGTTCTTCTACTGTGGTGCTAACCTTCACTAATTGTATTAAAATACTGATTTTACTTATATGAACATAGAAAATGTAGGCATGGCCGGTTCAGTGAACCGCCGGTTCCGGTTCACTGAACCGCCGGTTCGAGATGTTTAAAATTTTGAACCGGAACCAACCCTTGAACCTCCGGTTTCGGTCCGGTTCCGGTTCCGGCACAGTTCCAGCGAACGGACGGTTCGAATTACGGTTCCGATTTGGTTCCGGCATTACGCAAATTTAAAAAAATAATAAAATTTTGATTCCGAATTCATAAATA
This sequence comes from Jatropha curcas, assembly GCF_041381405.1. Lineage (NCBI taxonomy): Eukaryota > Viridiplantae > Streptophyta > Magnoliopsida > Malpighiales > Euphorbiaceae > Jatropha > Jatropha curcas. Next base: position 1,140,525 of record NC_143153.1, on the reverse strand, counting down.
AATAATAATTTTAAAATGTTTAAATTTTATTAACTAAATAAATTATTATAAAATTTTAAAAGAAAAACTTCTATTAACTAACTTAGAACTATTATTATATTAAATTTACAAATTTTGCTAATTCACTAATATAGCAAACTATAATGGAATATAAAATTAATGAAATGAGTTAGAAATTATTATTTTCAAATACTAAGAAAAATATTAAAAAAGTTAAATGAAGTAAATTTATGAATAGAAAAAATTGAGATTAGAGAAAGAATTTGGAATTAGATGTAAGAAAATAAAAAATAAACAATAGATAATTCCAATATTAAAAAAATAAAGCAATAGAAAAAATAATGAAATATGAAAATTTGCGAGAATTTTGATTGAGAATAAGAGAAGAGTTATGATATAATTGGTTGTGAAATAAAAAATCATCAACTCATCATATTTATACATGTTTCTCATTTATTAGTTTCCCAAATTGTCCCTTATAATAAAAAAATAACAATTATATTTTTGGATAATTTAGTAAATAAATAAATAAATGATTAAAAAATGAATAAAATTTATTTACCAAAAAATAAATAAAAAAACACCTATTATATCAAAACTATTCGTTACACTCTTTTTTTATACACTTGAAAGTTTTTTTTTTATATAAATCAACTATTCATGTACCATTTTTTGTATAAATTAAGTAAAAAAATGTGTATTTTTTTCACTACTTTTATAACTTATGTACTATTGTACTTCTCTTCACCATAAATTAAATCAATTACAATCAAATCAAGTAATATAAATTTTTTTATAAAAATTTTAATCTATAATTTTTTTTTGCATCCGGTTCGAACCGGACTGGAACAGCCGGTTAACCGCCGGTTCTGAGCCGGTTCCGGTTCATATTTTAAGATTCACATGAATCTTAACCGGCCCTTGAACCGCCGGTTTCGGTTCAAAATTATAAACCGCCGATTCCGGTCCGGTTCCGGTTCGTCTACAATACGGTTCGGTTTCGGTTAAAATCGAACCGGTGGCCATGCCTAAGAAAATGTATAAAAAAAAAAAAAATTATTTGTTTAATCATCATTGCAGGTTGAATGTCCAATCCACCTAGTCATAACTCATAACACAAGCAATTAAGAGAGGTACACTACTACTTCATAATTATTAAAGAAGCAAATGTAAATGATTGGATTAATTATATTTAATCATATCCATTTGAGTCAAATTTTTGTGTAAATTGATTAACTTATTTTTGAAATTAAACTTTTGAGCATTGAAATTAAACTTTTGAGCATTCATATTCTTCAAAGCGTTTTATTAAATTTAAATAATTAGATCATTCATGATTTAAAATTATGCGAGTAATGGTTGTTACCGATTACAAAGGATGGGATGCACCTCTTGACTAGAAGTACACGCTACCGAGCTTGGCTAACTCCTTTATAATTTATGTGATATAATTTATTCTAATTGTATTTTTAGAAATTTTTTCACCTCTCTCTTTTCTAACAAAAAAAGGAAGCATGTGTAAAACTTTTTTTTAAAATCATTTAAAATTTTATTTTTTATCCTTATAATTATTTTTCCTAGAGATACTACATATAATTAATTGAAATATAAAAAAAATACAACTTTTTATTATTGTTTTATTTATTTATTATTTACCTTAATTTATTCTTATTAAATTTAGACCCGCATAAATAAGTGTTTCTCCTTTGTTAATGTAAACTTAATGAAACACGTGTTGATTTGACATGTCAACAGACAATATACGAGAAGTCAAGGTCAACTAATCCAAAAACATGGACCTGTATTTTCATTTAATTGAACAATATAGTATTACATTAAACCCATAAGAGGTAAATCAAAATTCGGCCCAACCCAAAAATGTAAGGTTAGGACCGTAACACTGTACCTCATGTATATTTTTGACTTTTGTGAATATGAAAATAAAATTTTCTTTTAAATGCATAGCATTGTGTTTTTTTTTTTTTTTTTTTTTTTATGAATTTTAGTAATTACAAATTATGTAAATTTTATTTATTGATATGTCCATCTTTTTCATATGGAATAATTTTTTTCGTTGTAAAGTATAAAAATTTTTTCTTTTTTTAGTAAGTATATTTCTCAAAATATCAAACTGTATCCACACAGATTGCTTATTATGGGCCAATTACTCTTTAATTATTATTTTTTTAAGGCCTATAAACCTTTTTAACTTTTTAAAAAATGGTTAATATTATTTTCAAAATTTTTCCTAATATATATTTTTTGAAAATAATCATTAATAGCATTATTTCCTACTATAACAATTAAAACCAACCACTCATTTTGTAATCAATCTTCTGTTCAACTCCTTTGACCTTTCCACCACTACCTGCCATTCTCAAAGTTTCCAAATGATGCCACCAGCAACAAGGATGGATTAGACATAACGGGTGGAGTGTTTGACCAAAACAATTAATTTTAAATTATAAAATAAGTTAGAAAAATATTTTTCCAATGTTTAATTGCTAGCTTATTATATATTGATGAATAATTTATTTTCTTTTAATATTTCAAACAACGAAAAATTATAAAAATATTTTAATCTGAATTTGAACTTTAACATAAAGGAGCTGATTGGAGCAGAACTTAAGCTTGTCTTTTTCTCAAACAAACTGAGTTTGAGTTTGAGCTCAACAATACTCTGCTCCAACTCACTGGTTTTCTGACATCCTTCCAACATCCTTATTATTGATTTATGTTATATAAATCATGTCTTGACGTGAAGAAGCAAAGTACACAGGAACCCAATTACCCAAAAAACATATGCTAATGAAATGGACCATTTTACTCCAACTATGCACCCCCTTCTCCCCCTACTCTTGCTATTCATAACCGTCATCGGCGTCTGTTATTATCTATGGAAAACCAGGTCGGAGATGAACCTACCGTCGCCGAAGGGGCGGCTACCCATAATTGGCCACCTCCACCTCCTTACGGACATGCCCCATCACACATTTTCCGAGTTCTCCAACAAGCTTGGCCCTTTATTTTATCTCCAACTCGGCCAAATCTCCACCGTTGTCATCAACTCAGCTCACTTCGCTAGACTCGTTCTCAAAACTCACGATCACGCCTTCGCCAACCGTCCTCAACTCATCTCCGCTCAGTACCTCTCCTTCGGCTGTTCCGATGTCACTTTCTCCCCTTACGGAGCATACTGGCGACAAGCGAGAAAGATCTGCGTCACTGAGTTACTTAGCGCGAAAAGGGTCAGCTCGTTTCAACGGGTTCGAGACGAGGAGGTGAATCGGTTGTTAGCTGCCGTGTTGGCTCAGTCCGGGAAGGAAGTTGACATGAGCAAGCTTTTGTTTAATTTAGCTAATGATATATTGTGTAGAGTAGCGTTTGGGAGGAGGTTTATCGAGGAAGGGAAAGAAGGGAAAATGGTGAATGTTTTGACAGAAACACAAGCCTTGTTTGCAGGGTTTTGTATAGGCGATTTCTTTCCCGACTGGGAGTGGGTTAACTCAGTCAGTGGGTATAAAAAGAGGTTGATGAAGAACTTGGAGGATCTAAGAGCAGTATGCGATGATATAATAGAGGAACACTTGAAGAAGAAGATGGAAAGCGATGATGAAAAGGAAGATTTTGTGGATGTTTTGCTTAGGGTTCAAAAAAGAGAGGATTTGGAGGTGCCCATTTCTGATGATAATCTCAAGGCTTTAGTGCTTGTAAGTAAATGTTACTAATAAATCGCACCTAAATTTTCTCTTAATCAACAATTTGTAAACTATCCATCAGAGTCCCTTTTTTTGTTAATTATTATTATTATTGCCCATCACGTTTAAAAAATCAAAATTTGCAATTCAATTAACTCCTTTGAGTTCAATAAATGCCAACAGGACATGTTTGTTGCTGGAACTGATACATCATCGTCAACACTAGAATGGACATTGACAGAGCTAGCAAGGCATCCAAGATTTTTAAAGAAAGCACAAGAAGAGGTGAGAAAGATTGCATCAGGAAAAGGAATGGTTGATGAAAATGATCTCCAACACCTGCATTACATGAAAGCTCTTATAAAGGAATCAATGCGATTGCACCCACCAGTTCCTCTTCTTGTTCCTCGAGAATCTATGGAGAAATGCATTCTTGATGGATATGAAATACCTGCCAAAACTCGCATTTTGATCAATTCCTACGCTATTGGAAGGGATCCGAAATTGTGGGAGAATCCTCTTGCGTACAATCCCGAGAGGTTTGTAGAAAACGATATTGATATCAAGGATCAGGATTTCAGGTTTCTACCATTTGGAGGAGGAAGGCGAGGTTGCCCTGGTTATACCTTCGGATTAGCAACAATCGAGATTGCACTTGCTCGACTTCTATACCATTTTGACTGGGCATTGCCTGATGGAGTGGGAGCTGACAATGTAGACCTTAGCGAGGTTTTCGGGCTCGCCACCAGGAAGAAATCTGCACTTTTTCTTGTGCCATCAATCAGTAAGGAGTATCAGTTAAGGGGAGATGAAATTCAGTCAAGAGACTAAATTATGTTAACTTTGTTGTAATTTACAAATCCAATAATAATGCTTCAATAGTTGAAGGAAAAGGATAACAAAATTTCTTGATTCAAATAAATTCAACTAACATTACATATTTCAAACATGTGCACAGCAAGCTATTTTGGATATCAATGTCTATGAAAAAAATAGGTCATATAAATTCTATGAACAAAACCATGAAGTAAGCTTGTCCTGTATGCTGCTTCACTCTCAACTTTATGTGCACGTTCGCAGCTTCATTTTCATAGAAGCAACTTTTTAACATTGTGGAACATATGGTCTCTTCAGCTTTAGCCTTTAACTCTGGTAAATGAAAGAAATGATGAAAACAAAATTTAACAGTATTCTATGTCAAACAAGAAAAATACCGGGAATTAAGTAAACATGGGGCATTTCTTAATAGACGCGTAACTTCTTTAACTGAAAACTGTTGAATTATCACAACTCACTTGGTATTTTCTTTGGAAACTTCCTCTGTTTCCTCAGCTGAATTCAGAGCCGTAAGCTTTCCAAAAGATTCTTTTGCACCCCCAAAGAAGTCTTTCACTTTATCAAATACTGTTTTGAGTTGGTCTTCTGTTGGAAGCTGGAGATTGGAAATAGATGCATAGAATGTAGAAAATATCAAAAAATCTCAATTGTGTTAGCCAACATATTTATAATGGACTGCTAACAATCCTAGGAAAACTACAATCTTGGATTCTTTTTTATGCCTCATTTCAAGCTCAGCAAGCTCAAATGCTATAATCCAAAATAAATAATAAAAACAACAACAGAAAAAAGAAAAGAACTGAAAAATACAACTCACCTCAATAACGTCTGAGGTAGAAAGTGCAGCCCTCATATTGCCATTTTCCTTTACATTCAACAATTAAAAAAATTCAGGAAAGGAAGTGGATGAATTGTTCTTACTCATTTTTCACAGATATTACATTAATATCCTAAGCGCATGGGAAAAAACAGATTAAAATTGAACTTCATAAAATGTAAGAGAGAGGCTAAGGGGGACATTACAACAAGTTTGTAACCGTATCTGAATTCAGTAGCTGACCGCAGCACACGATATTGTTTAAATGCCGTTTTCTGTATCTCCTTCTCATCCTACTTGAATTAAGACCACCAGTCAGTAGAAAACCGGGGAGAAAAAATTGTCCAAACTAACCAAAAATGATGATTTGGTAAGCATCATCAGAAATTTTTCATACTAACAGAGTAACAGTCTAATATAGGATAAATATCAATTCAATTTCCTTCTGCTTTTCTTTACCCTGCATATGAAATCTTCATACAGTAATAAATTTCACGAGACAGAGCACATTATTTGGTCAGAATCCAAACTAGCAGTAACAGCAAAGACAAAACACTAAAGACACAAATGGTATCAGAAACGTGGTTATGTACGTGCAAGGCCTAATACAAGGCATAAATTGTTGCCAATTGACTATAGACACCAGCCACTATACAGTTTTGAGCAAGTTTCAAGGAGTCAGACATAGCTCCCCTCACATGTTTAAAATCAGCTTGGAACTTCCTAAATTGAATAATACTTTCTCACAGAAGTTTTAGCAACATCAATTCATTATCATGCAATTGCTACTAGAATTTATTGCAAAAGCAGAACGAACTTACTCTGTAAATAACTGCTGCAAGATTTCTAGCAAGTGTATCTTTGTAAATATATTTTCCAAGAAAATTATCTTTAGCAGCAACCGTGATTTTGGCAGTAGTTCCACCCGTTACAAGACTAAGTGGGTACCAAAGATAAACCTGCCGAACAGAAAAACAAGAATGTCTAATTTCACTGCTTCATCAACCAATTTAAACAAGACAATAGTACTAGTAAGAAAAACAAGGTAAAAATTCCATGGAAGCCATAACTACAAAGCGGTTTTTTCAAAACCAAATACGAAATTTCAAGAATCTATTGAGAAATGAATAAAACCCATTAAGAGAGAGAACAAACATTAGCCATTCGAATAAAGATAAGGAATTTAGGGTTTCCATCGTCTTCAATCTTGGGCAAAGACGGAGCTGGAGGCCTTTGAAATTGACGAGCTTGCATTCCTCTCTTTCCTTTTGCATTAACAACCAATAAGGTTTTTCTGTGTTGAGATTTCTGTCCTGTTCTTGAAGTGAACAGTGAATGCTTAACCAGTACATCCTCATGAGTTCTTGAGGAGTTCGATAATGGAAGCCTCACAAGTGCATTTAGAGACAAACCCACCTCCATTTTTAAAATCAACTGTATTTTTTTCCGATCCAGAAGGTATAGCGAATCTTATCCACCGAGACGTAAGTCTACACTCGAGGAAGATGGAGTAGTAGAAGAGATGGAGTGGTAGAAAGAATATCACCATACACGTGGCAGATAGCAACGCCCCCAATTCGACAATCATCTGGTCCCACCAATCACCGGTGGCGATGGGATGGTCCACGGAACCTATTTATTATTGGCCTCAACAACACTCCGTTGCGTTTTGGAAACACACGGCAGGTCGTTTTGATTCCCCACATATCATTAAGACCACAGTATCCAATAGGGAAAATTTTTCCACATAAAAGATACGAGAAAAAGAAGCTCATTTCTTGGAACGCTTTGTCGTTTTAGTCCAAACTCCCACCACTAAGAAGACAAATACTAGTTTTGTCTTTTTGGTTTGCTAACCTCAAAATAATTTCCATCGCAGAAAAATATTACAATTTTTATTGTTCTATATGAATAAATTTACAAATTTTCCATTATTTTCTTTTCTTCTTCTTTTTAAATTTCTACCACCTAAATGATTCTGAAATAAATATACATTTCCTTAAATCAATCAGTTGGCATCTAATAGCCTATTCCCAAAAGATGCAGTTGTTTTCACTAGTCTCGTTTTCAAGGCTACTGTCAATGGCCGGCATATCTGAATATTGTTAATGAAGGTAACAAAACAATAAAATAATTTCAGAATTCTTGACAGAAACAAAGGAAAAAGAAAAAAAAAAAAAAAGAAAGATTTCCCAATTATTGATTGTTGATCAACAGCCAACATCAGAGCTTAAACCCAGTAATCCTTAAACATTCCCACTTGAGCACCTGCAACTGCAATCTGCTGATATAGTGAGTAACAGCAGGTGATTTCAGTTTCAGGAGCATTTCCAGCATGAAGCTGCAACTATAGGCTTTGATTTCCATCCAAGAACCAAACAACTTTTCTCTTCTGTAACAGTATAGCCTTCACAAATCTTCGCGTTAGCTAACCACTGCTTGGCTTGTGCTATCTTCTTTATAGGTGCAGGTTGAAATCCAGCCCTGCTCATCCTCCTCCGCCATTGATCCAGTCTTTCATGTCTCTCCACTCTTGCTTGCCCTTCACAGCTAACAATATTCTTGATTTCCTCCGCGAAAAAAAATTGCTCTATCTTCGCTCGCCTTGTGTCATACTTAGGCAGCATTGCGTCTAATGAGTCAAAAATAGCTGAATAGTAATGTAATGCTTCCATAAACCTTCCTAGAAAGAAGGGGCCATTATGGCTTGAATCTTGCTCTACTAAAATTACCACTTTTGGTGATAGTTCATGTAGTTTTTGTAGAACTGAGTTTAATGCTCCTCGGCTTTCTTTCACAACACAATGTAACTGAAGAATGCTATTTATGATTACAACTTCACCGTCAAGAACTTTGAAGTCTTCTGCTTTCAGGTTTTCTAGGCTGCTTTCGACATATAAAAATTCCAAGTTATTGAATCCCATGCATCTTGCATAGCATTCTAGCTCATTCCCTATTGCTTCTAGGCGTTCACCGGAGTTTCCTACGCCAGTTATTCGAAGGCGCTTAGGTGGGTTGGCCGAGCTATTATTAGCTAGTCTGTGTATTAGATTACGCCATTGTTGGCCTTGTGGTAGGCCAAGTGACATACCTAAGTCAATAACATGAATAGAACTCTCTCCCTCAAAGGCTTCCAATATGGTCACGTTTGCAACAAAATGACCAAATTGGATTTGTGGCAAAATTTCATAGAAAAGGCGCAAGGCTTCATCCTTCTCTGATGTGAAACTAGTAATTGTTTTTGCTGGAGAAGCTGAAATTCCGACAGCCCCAAGTGGTTGAACAAGCACAAGCCGATCAGATAGCCCTTGAACAAAGCAAGAAGCAACTCTTTGAAATGACGTCCCAAAAACAAGGGCATTAGCTCTTAGCTCGGATAATAATGCAGAAGCATGTGTTTTGTCGCGACAAGCTACAGCTTCAGCACAAGAAATGAGCTGTTGCACTAGTTTCATCCCATCACTTCCTTCTTCTTCTTTAACTTCATTTTTGTCACTAACCACCATAGCTGCAGTTGCTTCTTCCATAGCCTCAATTGCTAAATACCTTTCTGTGTAAGCCCAAATATAATCCCTGAAGTGCAGTCTTGACAAGGTAGATAAGCTATTAGTACTTGGTTCTTGTTTCACCCTCTTGTACCTTCTTTTTTCATCTAAATCAAACCAGGCCGGGCGTTTATTATCCAACATAGAAAATTTTGGCATGGAATGGCACAGATTGAGATCTAGCCTTTTATTTTCATCACTTCTATGATCAGTGCAGAACTCAGATTGCACATAGAGAGGAGAAGGCATTTTTTCCTCTTCTAATGTATTAGACATTTATGCAATTACTAAATCCTGAAAAACCCATTTGCTGTTCAGGAGATATTTATAGGTGCAAAATTAAGAAGTTTCCTTGTTGGCAGGAGATGATTACAAAGTTTTAATGTATTTAATTGACATAATTGTGAAAAGTACTGAGGAAATAGAAAAAAGAATGAGTTTGGAATACACAAAAAGCATATTTAGGCATCCTAATTTATTGAGTTTTGCCCGTCAAAATTCTAAAGTTTTATCTATGGATATTAAACTTTTTAAGTCTGTGTTTCACAATAATTTTTTAAGTAGCTTTTATAATGACTGGCTTTTAACGTTTTATAAAAATGTTAACCCATATAACGTTTAGTTTTTACAGATATATAAAAAACTACTCAAACAACTAATAGCTATCAAAATAATTAATTTTGTGGAACACTATCAAAATAACTAATTTTGCAGAACATATTCTAAATCTTTATTTAACTGACGGTTTAAAAGTCATAATAACACATGTTGAATTTGGTTGAGATTTCCCTTATTTTCCTAAATTAAACTTTTGTTTGTCAATATTGGGATCTTCAAATTTTCGTTATTAAGGCCCTAGTTTTAATGACAATTTTCCACGTATTATGTTATTATAATTGTGTTTATTTCTTGTCGTTAATGACTTGGATTGCTCCTTTATTTTCATTCGATTTAGGGTTTAATCTTTACTGGAAGAAAAATTTAAATCTTATTACCGATAAATGAAAGTTCAAGGATTTAATAAACAAAACTCAATAAGTACCTTTTGCTTTGAAATGTTGTCTTGCTTAATTACAGCATGCATAGAGCAATGTACGCATAGGGCAATCGAAGAACATTCTCTGTTCACATTGGCGTGGATATTAGAATTCCTAGATTTATGGAGTTTTGTTAACCTTTCTCTTGTCTTTCAATTCTATCCAGCTCAGAAAGTTCATACGGACATGACTGTCCTGTTCGCATTTAAACAAATTCTCCTGTTTTTTCTAGTGGCTTTTCTTTTTATTATAGTTTTTGTTTCCTTCTACTGTGGAAAACTCCATTGATAATGCACAAATAAGAGGAAAAAGAGACAGACAGAGACTCAAACACTAACGTGTCTTCACTTTTATTTGCATCTATCTAGTTTTTGTTACTATGTTCGGTTCCAAGGTAGGCAATGACAGAGACATTTTTACATCTATGTGCAAAGAAATTTGGAATTATTTTTAGCTATTTTAGACTTTTTTTTAGTTAACATATTCATCATAATGTTCTTTTCCTAACATTTTAATTTAGAAAATATCAAGCAAACCCATAAACACTGTTGCTTCTTTTTAATTTAGGTACCATTTAGCCGGCCGATGCATTGTTCTTGGTGAAATTTATGCAGGATATACTATTTTATGCCCTTCCTTTTTGTTTGACTCTTGTTGCCAGAAAGATAGCAGAGACACAGGCTTGACACCAGCAAGGTAACATGTATGGATCCTCTTAAGAACAATAAGTAGGCTCATATAAAAGTTGCTGAAATTCAATAAGGAACTTTGAAATAATCATATAATATATGATCAGTATAATTTTTATTTTGTTTTGTTTCTAAATGTAATATCCAGTACATCGAAATAATGAAATGAAGGAACAGATCAAAGAATGTTTTTCTGATATATTTGAATATGCTATACAAGAAACATTTGACAATTCTTTCAAAGAAATCCAAATCTCCAACAAAAACTATAAACTATACAATAAAAAGAAGTTAAAAAAAAAAAAAAACTCACCTAAATGACAACTCATGGGAAAAACAGTCAATAAGACAATTCCTTCCCCTTTGTAATCAGTTTCTTCCTTTTTCTTTCCTGCTCTATTCAATAAGAAAACTCAAGACCTCTAAGAGATACATACTTCTTGACCCATATAGAGATATCCTCTGCACATGCTTTAGCCTCATTTGTTTGAAGAAGCACATCATATGTTGCAAACTCGTGCACTGCATCCTTATAATCAAGAAGGGGAGCATCCACATTAACTTTACGCAGTTCCTCCGAGTAAACAACAGCCCGGTCTCTCATAAAGTCATGTTCTGCCACAACTATTAGCGTTGGGGGCATGTATTTAAGCGGTAGCTGTCTGCCTGGGTGAAGAGGATTTGCAGCTGGATGATTCAGGTTGAATTGTTCTTCAGGTAGGAAAAGTTTCCATGCCAGTTTGCTCATTCCTTTATCATAGAAGTATGAGTTTGCTAGTTTAATTTCTGAACGAGTAGGAGTGCTTCCAATGAAGAAAGGGTACATCAGAACTTGAGCAACAACCTTAACAGGATCCAACAACTTCCCTGCCTCTATGGCCTTCTGTGCCACATAATCGGCTATATTTGCACCAGAGCTTGCTCCAAGTAATACACATCTGTTCTGGTAGAAGCATAAAGTCAGTAAAGAACTTAATCAAATAGAAAGGAGAAAAAACTAATTAACAAAAATCTATTGAAATTGATAAATACAGTTAATTAGCTATACAAATCTTTGCTTAGAATATCCGGTCTCCAATAAGTGCCCTCCTATGGGCAAAAATGGTCAGAATAAAAATTGAAATGAAGGTCTGAAATTCTTGGACCCTTAAAATTACGGCTTAAGCTTTCAGATTGAGAAGTTTTTGGCATGGTTTAAACTTTAAAGTCTCTTTAACCAACATTCTTCATACATGAAAGAATGAATCTTCTAGTCATCCAATAACTTAGCGTTAATAACATGGCTTAAAAATAATAATTCAATTTTAAACAACCTGTAATCACCATTCTTTCTTTGATAAATATTTCTAAACTAGTATATTTAATTAGGGTTTTGACGGAACTCAACTCTGTAATCCTAGAAAAGACTTGCCATTTAGCCAAAACTAATGATGAAGAGTACATTGCAATGCAAAATTTATGTGGGCAAATATAATCGAAGGACTTGAATCATAAACAAACAATCACTTAAACACATTTCGTCTTTTAAAATTCAACTAAGGATTCTAATAGTTACCTTGAAGGGTCTCCATGGGCAGCCAGCCAAGGCTCAAGCATTGAAGCACCAAAGCTATCATACATACGGTTTTGAACACCCAATCTTCTACAGTCAGCCAAATTAGCTTGTTTTGCTAACCAATTCAAAACCTTAACCCCATCTTCAAAGGCAGCGGGGTACTTACTCTCCGGTGCCAATCTATATCCAACCGCAACAACAATCACGTCACACAATTTCGCTAGTCTCCTACAAAACGCATCGTTTGACACCGATTCATTGCTCCCACTCACAAACCCACCACCGTGAAACTGCAGCATCACCGGTAACTTCCGATTGAACTCCCCAAACGACGGCGAATAACCGCCGTAAGTGGGTAAATCGCGATTACGGGCAGCAGAGGAAGAAATAACCGTTTCAGGAAGGAAGATACGGAGAGACAAAGAAGAAAAGGGATCGATGTGGATATCTTTAGTTGCGACGCCGTCATTGAACAACGGGTTACTGGCGGCGATGGATTCATGTGGCCGCGAAGTTATGCCAAATGGGTTTGTGTTATTGGCGGCAGAAGGTTGTGATAGGTTATGTAGAAGAGTTTTTTGATGATATTTGAAGAAAACGCTATAAAGTTTAACGATTAAGCTTGGCATTTCTCAGAGACAGAGAAAGAGCGAGATAAAGGAACAGATAAAGAATGGATGTTTTCCTTTCCCATCTTTTATTCTTTAAAGATACGCCATCCATGATGTGAGAAAGGTGGAGACGAGTTCAATTCAAATTTTTGAAATGGAGGGGTCAGAGTAGAAGCTTCCTTCCTATCTATTTTCCTTCCATTTATAATTTTCTATGTTAAATTAAGAAAATAATTATACTTTTTGATAAACAGCGTCGTTTTGAGGAGACAGGGCAATGCCGCGTTCGTTAGCTGGAGACTAGCCCATGCTGACTGGGCCTCGTTTCGGCCTTTCCTAACAGTTAGGCCGAATCAGCCCAAAGTCGAACTTTTGGGCTCAACTTTTCCGGACAATATTTTGGAAACAATAATTTAGCTCTAATACACAGTTGTCTGCTACAGCCGATAAATCGACCGATATAATAAATCAATAATCAATAATCAATAATAATAATATTTGATATTTGGATGGCAAGAAATAATGCTCTTTGGAACAATATAAGAGACACGTGCTACACTACATTCTTGAAGGCACAAGAATATATGCTTAGTTGGGAACATACAAAATTGGCGCAAAGGATTATGGCTAGTGCATCCTCAAATACAAGTCGGCGGAGACTTGCAATATTTCCACCCGAACGTCTTAGCAACAGTGGAGACCAATCAGGGCAAGCTTTTGTGGATGGTTCTATTTTTGAGCAAGAAGGCATGCAAGGATTTGAAGTGGTGATGGAGACAGAGGAAGGCATTTTTATTCGAGCAGTTTCAGGCCACTTTACAGGTGGTACGGACCCTTTTATTGCGGAGGCTCTAGCTCTTCATAGTTTTTTATTATTTCTCAAGTAAAATTATGTTGAGCATGGAGGTACTATTTTCATAGACTCGCAGATTTTATTTTATACTTTGAGCTCCTCTATTTTATTCAGATCAGATGTGGGGAGTATTATTTATGATTGTAAGAATTTATTTTTAGAACTCCCTTTGGTTTCATGTAGATGGATCCGTAGGCAAGCGAACTTAAAGGCTCATACCCTAGCTCGAGCTTCTATTCGCTTTGCGCATCTACGTATCTGGAATTATATTCCTCACTGTTTGTCTCATTGTTTATCTGAAATTTATAATAATGAATGAAAGTCTACGAGTTCTACTCTTTCAAAAAAAATAATATTTGATATAATAAATTACAAAATTATTGAAAAATCCAAAAACTTTCGTATATTTGATGCAAATCCCAAGTCAAGAAAGTCTTAGTTGTAAGAATTTAATTAAAGTCTTAAAATAAAAAAAGGAACTATTTGATCAAGAAGATCGAAAAAGAAATTGAAGGGTAGGTAACTGTCCCTGTTAGAAGAATATATAGCCAAAATTTTCTCATCTTGCAAGACTCATCATGTGTAATCAAAGAATGGAAGGAAAGGTCAAAAAACAAATGTTATAAAAATATTAATCTTGTCTTTCTTAGTTGCGTGTTTGCTTGTCATACTGATACAAAGAGGAACCTCCATTTTTGTTCAATTTCACAAGCTTCGTTATAATTAATTAAGTTAATTTATTTTTAATTTAAGTATTTAAACTTACGTTTTCTTCACTAATCCATCCCAATTAGCTGCTGCTCTATAATGTGAATTTTGATAGCAACTGAAATTACAAAATTGCGCTCATAATCTTTTGAACAGAGTTTAATGAGTGTGAAAATGAAGCTGGAATGTGAATTAATCTCTAAGGAGATAATAAAACCATCTTCTCCAACCCCAGATCATCTCCGCCACTACAAACTCTCATTTCTTGATCAAATATCACCTCCAGTCTATAACCCTTTGCTGCTCTTTTATGAAACAGATGGTGAGACCAAATTCAACAGTGTCGAAAAATATAATCAACTTAAGCAATCTTTATCTCAGGCCTTAATCCATTTCTACCCATTAGCGGGACGGATTAAAGACAATCATTTCGTTGATTGCAATGACGAAGGCATTCCTTGTTTACAGGCAAAAGTCTCCGGCAAACTTTCTGATGTTGTTCAAAGTCCGGTGCCTACTGAAATCAAGAAGCTGCTTCCATTTGAACTAGATCAAGATCAAGAACTGCCATTAGGAGTCCAATTCAATATTTTTGAGTGTGGTGGCATTTGCATTGGTTTGTGCCTTTCGCATAATATTGGAGATGCATTATCAATTGTACTATTTGTAAAAATTTGGGCTGCCATTACTCGTGGAGAAGAAGAAATAACAAGGCCAGAATTTGTGTCGGCCAAGCTTTTTCCTCCCAAAGATTTCTCAGGGTTTAATCCAAGAATTGGTTTTGCTAAAGAAAATGTTCTCACAGAAAGGTTTGTGTTCAAGTCCTCTTCAATAGAGTCTTTAAGAGCAAAATATGCAGCAAGTACAAGCTTAAAGAGCCAGCGGCCGCCTTCACGAGTCGAGGCTTTATCAGCTTTCATATGGACCCGTTTCATGGCTGCAATCAAGCAACAAACAGAAGAACCTTCAGGTAAAATATTACATACATAATTAATCACAATCATATATGTAACGTTAACTTACACGAATAGAAATCACTGAATCAAAACTTATTTATTGCAGAAAAGATATATATGATGCTTCATGCAGTGAACCTACGTACAAGAATGAATCCGCCATTGCCAGAAAATTCTTTTGGGAATTTCTATCGAGTTGCGATGACATTTCCATCTCCTACTAATAATGGAGAAGAAAGTAATTACGATGATATTGTCATCCAAATGAGAGATTCAATAAGTAAAATTGATACAGAGTATGTAAAGAAACTTCAAGAGGCAGGAAATGATGAACACATGGATTTTATCAAACAGATGGCACAATTTTTCATGAGAGGCGAAATGGTAAGTCTAAACTTTACAAGTCTGTGCAGATTTCCTTTATATGAAACAGATTTTGGGTGGCGTAAACCTATTTGGGTTGGATCACCAAGCCTAACTTTCAAAAACCTTGTCGTTTTCATGGACACTCCCTCTGGAGATGGAATAGAGGCACTTATACATCTCAACCAAGAAGATATGCAGAAGTTCAAAGAGGACCAAGAATTGCTTCAGTTCGTTTCGTGCTAAAGATTATATTATCTGAAGTTAGGTGTCAATGTATATATAATTAATTTGGTATAATAATATCAGAATCAAAATATGTAAATCTTGTAATAGTTTTATAATCACTTGATGCTTGTTTCATTTCTATAATAATAATGGTCTTCAAAGCAATTAACTCTAGCTAATAATTTTGAATTTACGAAAGAGAGTCTGAACAATTGCAAAATAATTTGATCTATGCATTGGTTCCAAACTGCGGAGGAAGGAAACTAAAGTTTCCCTCTATTTTGTAATGGAAATCCGGTTTTTCTCATTCTAAACAAACAAAATATTCGATCTTGTTGAAGAATGAAGCAAAGTCAGTTTTTGGGTTCTTAGAATTTGCAGATTGAAGTTTCATTCAAAGATGTTTTCTTTATAAAGCAGATTTATTGTCCAAGTTCATCAGAGTTCTGTTCAAATAAGTAATTTGAAGTTTTAACCAAATTAGAATACTATTAGTCAAATAGGGTTCCTAAAACTATAAGCAGTTTAGTAAAACTCTACGTCGTTGTCTTTGTTGTAAGTCTATAATAGCTAGGCATAACATTCTAATTCTATAATTTCTAACATCAAACTAAGGACTTGTATTAGAAACTAACGAGACATCAGAATTGCTAAACATAGTAAACTAATCATAATGTATTACCAGATTCGTAAATGCAAATGCAATTTAAATTTCTCTACAATGACATATACAAATTGAGGGAAGTATGAAAATTACCGGTGGTAGCACTGAATGGAAAGTTGGCAAATGGCAGAGAATAGCTGCAACTCGAGACAGGAAAATGTTGAGATTGGATTTCTCCGGTCTACGAGTACAGGTAAAGTTGAACAAGAAAGGAAACGACAGGCAAATGGTTTCTTGAACGACAAGTAAGTTTCCTCATAAAGAAATTGACGATGTCAGTTGACCCGGTCTTTTGTTGGTATCCAACTCCTCATTTATCAACACAACAGTACTGAAACGACAAATCACTATGGATAAGGATAAAACTTTTCTCCTTTTTTATATAAGATTGATCATATAATTATTAAGTGAGAGTTTGCTAGAGCATTGAGTTAAAGATGCACATGCATGTATTTCTAGAACTTCAATTACAAATTGAGCTATTCAATTGAGTAATTTCCTTAGTCTTATCTCTAAGAAAAAAAAAATTTTTTTCCTATATGCATTCATTAGTTCAGTTCATAAAAATTTCTCATCTTTTTCCTTTTGAGCATTTAGTCAATTTGATTTGAAATGATAATTTGATCAAATTGATATGGTTACTGAATAAATAAAAAATTTTTGACATGAAAATCAAATCGAATTAAATAATATATATAAACTCAATTGAATTGAATTGATTAGATCATTTCAATCGATTTTTGACCATGTTTCTCATGGTTTTAAATTATTTATTTTAAGTTTTATGAAAATGAAAATCAAACTTTAAGTGAAAGAAATTTTAGTTATTCTTTACGAAAAATGAAACGGCTGTTTGTGTTAAATTCAAATTTGTTCGATAATCTGTGATGCACGGATACGCGAGAGATTTTATGTTTTTGTGTTTCGAAAACGAAACTCCCAAATTCGGAAACGTGTCGGGTCCGTTTCCATAAATACAATCTTATTTGAGAAATGACAAATAATCATATTTTTAATTTCAATATTTAAACTTCAAATTAACGGAATTTCATTATCTTTTTTCTATTTTCAAATTTATTTTTTTCCATTTTGACATTTGAATATTTTATTTTATTTTTTCTTTATTGAATATGGAACTTATGTATTGATTGTCTTTTAAAAATTTTAATGTACTCTTTCTAAATTATTTTTATATTTTTCCTATATTTTTAAATTTTATAAATAAACCTCTATATTTTTTATGTTTACGCTTTTGTCCACGTTTTCGTTTCCTATATTTTTTAAAAATATCGTTTCTTAGTATCTGTTTCCGCTTTCTCCCATTTCCGCGTCCGTGAATCATAGGTTCGATTCAACTAGTTTGATTGAAGCATGGTCAACGCCATCGTGAGGGGCAAGTCTATTCAATAGCCAATTGGGTTACTTGACCCATTGATATTAATTATAAATATACTTAGTATTTATATATTTATCAATACTGAATTTATAAAAATATCCACACAAATAATATATATTGATTGAATATATTTGTTCAGTAACTATGTTATGTCTGCATTCGAGAAATTTAGCTTCGTAGTAATGAAATTGTTTTGATTTTCGAGTTAAAACCCTCTAACCTAAACAAATTAATAAAAAAAAATATAATTAAAATGTAGAATTTTGATGATTTTAACATGTTGAAACAATTTGATTTTGCAATTTTAAGAAACATATACATACTTTGACTGTAATTAGTAAACTTTTGCACATCATTTTTCCTTTACGGGATGCATATTTTGATCCTCCACTAGAATTTCCAAGAAGGGTTCCAGCCTACCAGGCATGGGCCTTTAACACGATATGAGGGCTTCAACTTAGAAATTTGATCCAATAATACCCAATCCCAATTAAAATTAATTGAAAATGGCTAATTTATGACGTGTATTTGGATAACCCAAAATAATAAATATAGTTAATTAATTTTCCAACTCAAGCATGAGATAGCCAGACTCAGCAACAGCAAAGTTGTGTAAGCATTCAGTTTCATAATTATTAAACTTCCAAATTAAGACATCAGAATTATTAATATTCACATAGTCAAAACAAGAAAGCTAGCGCCATCTGGATTCTTGTTGTATCCGGGGCGCGCGAGACAATTCTAAGGAAACTCCGCAAAGGAGGGGTGCCTCTATATAGAGAGGATCACAGTTACCAAGTTTGGACGACTATTTATCATAAACATAGGTTTTCAAAGAGTCGTATGGAAACTGACGCCTGTTCAGTACCGGAAGGTCAAGAAAGTTGGTGACCTGATGACAAGATAGCCGGAGACTGAAGCTCCGGTGTATGGCGACCGTAACTATAACGGTCCTTTTCTATAGAACAAGAATACAGCTTTTGCCACATGGTACTTATGTTGTAACAAGCTTAATTTGGAGCTGCATGTGCATACTCCATAACAAACAGCACATAAACTCCTTAATTACAAATACAATTAATGAAAGCCTTCAGAGTCGGAAATAAAATAATCTAAAATCAAATCACTTTCAGAACTGTGTAGTCGCGAGTTTAACATAAGTTTGAAATCAAACTAATCCAATAACAGAATAAAAACAAAATGAAAAGAACTGTTTAGAATACTAAGAAACAGAAAATTAAAGTAGAGGGACACTAGGATTTAGAGCAGCAAACTGAAGAAGTTCTTGGTTAGATTCAAGTAAGGCCATTTCTTCTTCAGTCAAAGTCAACCAAACTTCTATTCCAAGACCATCTCTTGTATCCACTAAAACAGCAACATTTCTTATAGTCGTAATAGCAGTGCATAACCATATAGGCTTTCCCCATCCAAAATCAGCACCATAAAGATCATATTTACACCAGCTTGAACACACATAAAAGTCTATATCTTTACTCATTGCCATATCTCCAAATTGTTTAGTAAACCCACAGATTGCTAATGATCCCCCTTCTTGAAGCCTTTTTACATAATTTTCACCAAATTCTTCCATTTCCTTTCTTATTTTACCCACTAATTCTACTGCATCTATCACGCTGCTTGCAATGTCCAGTCGCGGAACAATAGACCCTACGCAGTTACCGGCATAGTTTTCTGGTAACTTTGGAACAAACCTTGAACGCAAATTTACAGCCATACACAATACAGATTTTCTTGAAACTCCTAATTTTGATCTTACTGTTGTTATCACAGCTTTCCAGATTAGCCCTGAAACGGCTTCCACTCGGGTTGGCTCAGGCACTCTTGTACTAGCAACTTTAGCTTTAAGAGCTGCGATCTTTGATTCGGTGAACACAAATCTTTTTGTTATGCAATTTTGTTGTGCAACAAGCTCCAATGAAGCATTTGGAATTGATATATCAATCGGTGGAAAAAGTGATGCACCCATGAAAAAAGGACTATCCACCACCTTATTTGACCTACTAGCCATGGCAGCCCAGCAGTTGATGAATATAGTCAATGTTGCTGCGTCAGCTATTTTGTGTGAGACACAAACCCCTAAAGCCAAGCCACCGCAATCGAAGAAATTGGCTTGGACAAGTAAAAGATTGCCTGTAGCTGCTTCAGGAGATTCTATAGCTGCAGGTAGTAATTGTTTAAGGAATTCTGTGTCAGGTTTTTCAAGAATGTCTGAAAGAGAACAGTTGATTCGCGCTTCGATAAATTCTGCACCTTCATCGTTACATTCTATAGAAGAATTATCTTTGATTCTGCCTGCAAGTGGGAAGAAGTGATGAGTTAGGGTTTCTGATAGTGATGTTTTTAGTTTCTGCAATATCTCGGTATTGGTATGGGTATTATTATTTAATGAGTAAAAGAGAACTAGTGATGTGTAAGTGGCAGGAACGAATTGATCCATAAGAGAAAGCTTGAGAGTTTTTAGGTCAGATGGTGTTGGAGAAGATGGTCTTATTGTTTCTGTGTTTATCACTCTAATTTTCTTTGCCATAGCCATCTTCAAATTAGGAGTTAGCTTTGGAATTTTGCAGGTCAGCCATGGGTATAAATACACAAGAGAGAAGTATTATTATAATTATTATGTAAATGACAATAATTAAGCAAAATAATTAAGGCTTTTTTATGTTACTTGAAAAATAATTTTTTTTTAATATATAGGTAATTAATTTTTTAAATAAAAATAATTTCATTAACTCCAAACAAAAAATTCCAAAAAAAAGGAATAAAATAATATATTCAAAAAAATGTAATCTTGGAAATTATTATATTCATGTTTTAATATAGATGGAGGGATAGTGTGAAATTAATTTTTCATGTATGGAATAAGCACATATTAATCCATTTATTTAAATAAAAAACACAACATAATTTGTTAAACAAAAAATACAACTCTCAGCTTAAAATTTTTTTTATTTGTTAAAAAATAAACTAGACCTAATAAATTAAAAATGAAAGTCAAACAAAAAAAAAAAAAAAAGAAGATGAATAAGAGTGTAATTAAATAAAAGAATATTGAATAAAGGGTAGGGTAGAGAGTGGCATTTTCTTATTAGATTACTTTGCTGGTGATTCGTAAGTTTATTATTCTATGTTTGGATGACCTCATTTATACTTTACGTTATTTAGCTCTACATTACAAAAATAAAATAGAAACAGGAAGAAAAGTCGTTGAGAAAGAAACGTTTTGTTTTAAATTATTGAATTAATTAATTAAAATTAGAAAAAAAAATTTATTTAAAATATAAATGCGCTAACATGTTGTTTGTTGACTTTCAATAACAATGACTTAAAACCACTTCCCACGTTTTCTATAAGAAAATAAAAGTTGACATCAAATTCTTTAGTTTTATTATTTTCTTTTATATTAAGGTGATGTCCAATCATTAGTACTGACAAATGGATAAACATAGTTTCTATTTTTCATATTAGGTCCATGCAAATGCCCTTGTACATGGACCGGACAAATCTCCAATACATATAAGCTCAAAAAATCGAATCCAGAACCATCGAAAGTTTGTCCAGCGTAGTTTCCATTAATTTTATTTTTTATAATGTTAATATTGTTACAGTTTCTTCTAATTTGGATTTATTTTTGTTTTTATTTTTGTTCATTTGTGTTGAAGCTATAAAGTAGACAAGCTCAAAACACTAATTTTACTACAATTGCAATATAAATTGGAATCCACATGGCTATATTAATTATTTTAATTGCTATCTCTAGCTCATATCACAGCTCATATCATATGTTGACTAATTGTTATTATTCGTATAATTATCAAACCAAAGTATTTAATTTATTATTCAATTCTTTTCGAGCCTCATACTAAGTTCAAGTTTGCGTTTAATAGGAAAACTAATAATCAATTAAAATTAAATTATTTTTATTTTTTCAATTAATAGAATCAACCCATAAAGTTAGTAGGGGCATATATACTAACTAAAGAATTCATATTTAAATAAAAAACTTTAGTCGCATTTTGCAATAACATAATTGCATATAAAATTTTATATTTAGATATACTAACTAAAGAATTTACATTTAAATAGGAAAATTAATAATCAATCAAAGTTAAATTATCAAAATATTAATCCGTCAATCACTATAAAGCAATAAATACTCATATTGTCTAAAAGACTCTTTACAAATATAAGATGTGGTTGACGATGTCTATTTTATACTTTTACATATCGGCTTGATATAGCAAATAGACGTTACTATTAAAGAGTATTTTTTAAAAAATCTTTCTATTTTTTTAATATATCAATTAAATAAAAGAAATCTATATTAGCATTAAAGATGCTCTAATAATCCGAACATCAACATCATTTATATTAATTAATTATTATCAATATATACAGCCGTACGAACAGGAGCACTCTGCGGTTGCACATTCAACATGCATGCCTAGCATTTTAAATTCCAAAAAGGATAGCATAATTCATTTTATTTATGGTAAACGTAAGTGGATATATAATAATAATCTTTTTAGAAAAAAATAAATTTTGCATTAAATTGAATTAGAACGATGGTTTAAGTTTGTGAAATTTATTTAGAAGTTTCAATTTTTTTTATTTTTAAAATTTGATTTAGTTATATTCAAATCCATAAAATTTAATTCTTAATTTTTTTTTCATACCAAAATGAATTTCATAAAATTTTATAGAATTAATTTTGTTCCAAACAATGGGTTAATTTCTAAAACTTTACTTTAAATATCACTTTGTCCACATTATTTTGTAAATAATTCAATTTTTAAAATTTAATTTCGTTAAATTATTTAGTCATTTCATCCTAAAAATTTATTTTTTACTATTAATTATCTTGTTATATTTGATTATTTGGTCCTTTACATCTCATATAGTGTTACTTTTTATTCGGTTGCATTTACTATTTTCATATACACTTAATGTAAGAAAGACACTTTTGGAAGAAAGGACTCAGCAATCTAAAGGTACAAATCCTTAAGAATGATCAATGTATTTGAGAAAAGGAGGGATAAATAATAATTAATGTGAGTGCTCAAGTGGGTTGGGCTTATCAATATTTTAAGTGGACAAGCCCAAATATATTTTTGGTCCTAATCTGGTCCATTGGCTTCCTGAATGGACCTACTTTAGAGCTCTCTCATTAGTTTTGAGCAACTATTAAGAATTTTCTATAGAAAAAACTTGTCTAAATCGGATTTATAACTCAAATTATAGATTAAATTAATAAAATTAAAATTTTTTTAAAGTGTTCAGATTTTTTTTTTTTCTAAGTATATGGTTCGAAATATTTTTGTTTCAATAAATTTTAATTTTCTACTTAATGCATTACTTATTACCAATATTTTCCACGTAGAAAATATTTATCTAGACTGGTCAATTGTCCCGTTTATATTAAAATAATTAATTTTATTAGTTTGATTTTTAAGTGGGGTCTACTTAAGTTTTTCCCTTTCCCCATGTAGTAATGCTAATAATGGGTACATGCAGGCACTTGAACACAAAGAAACGAAAGCAGAAAAGATGAATTCTTCCTTGCAAGCTGAGATAATTTCGAGGGAGATGGTGAAACCATCTTCTCCAACACCAAAACACCAAAAAATCCACGCTCTCTGCTTCTTTGAGCAGATTAGTTCTACCATTTACGTGCCTTTTGTTTTCTTCTATGCCAAGGATACCTGTCCTGATAGATCCCATATATCCTATCTTCTCAAAGGATCCCTATCTGAAACTCTTTCCAAATATTACCCACTAGCAGGAAGGCTCAAAGACAGTGTCACTGTAGACTGCAACGATGAGGGGATCGAATTTTTTGAAACTCGAATCAACTGTGATTTATCTTATATTTTCAAGAACCCTAATGCTGAAACTATAAAAATTCTGATTCCTAATGATCTAGAATACAAAGATCCATTCTTAAGTAGTCTCGTGATTGTTCAGGTCAATTTCTTTGACTGTGGAGGAATGGGGTTAACTGTTTGCATCTCTCACAAGATTGCAGACATGGCAACTCTGTATTCTTTCATCAACAACTGGGCTGCTATTGCTAGAAATTCAGGTAAAGAGTACATTTCTCCTTTGTTCAATTTAGGGTCTTTATATCCGCCAATTGACCTACCAGTAATGTCCTATGAGGTTCCTGAGAAAGTGAAATGTATTTCAAGAAGGATTATTTTTGATTTCCCAAAAATAGCCATCCTCAAATCCATTATAGCAAAAGAAATCCAGGATCCAACGCGAGTTGAAGTTGTTACTGCGCTAATATACAAATCAGCCATTTCTGCAGCTAAAACAGTATCAAGATCCTTAAAACCTACAATTCTGCATCAAGCAATACATTTGCGTTCTTGGGTATCTCCTCCGGTGCCAGAAAATGCTATGGGATGTCTAACTGGAATATTCCCAGTCCCAATTATGGATGAGAGCGAAATACATCAGTTAGCTCAGTTGGTTAGACAGACGAGACAAGGAAAGATTCGATTTCGCGAAGAGTCTAAAAAGAAACTTGTGCTTGAAGAATTTTATTCATTTATTTTGGAGTGTTCTAAAGGGGTAAGAGAATCTCAAAATAAAAATATATACATGTGTAGCAGCTTGTGTGGATTTTCTTTTTATGTAGCAGATTTTGGATGGGGAAAGCCAACTTGGGTCACACATTCAATTCTTGATGCTAGGAATATTATTATGTTGATAGATACAAGGGAAGGAAATGGAATTGAAGCATATGTTTCTTTAGAAGAAAATGAGATGGCTGTTTTTGAGAGTAATAAGGAGCTTCTTGCATTTGCCAAGATTAATCCTACTGTCTCGGACTCTCAGATTTTGGGCTCACGACTGTGATATGAAGAAATTAAGATCTTAGGGTTTATTTTGGTTGTTTTGTGCTTCAATGTGTACCTGTTTCATAGATTTCTTGGGATGTTAGCTCTGATTTCTTCAATAATCTCATTATTGAAAAGTATAAAAGTTGTATTGAATTCAGTTATGCGATTACAGTAAAAAAAATCCAATTATGTTTTATTTGTTTTAATTCATTGGAAGTCTTTACTTTGACTCGAACATGAAATTTCTCGTCTTTTGCATAAATGAGAAGATTAATCATACTATACTTTATTAACTACATATTATTTTTGAATGTTAATTTCTTCAAGCATATTTAATATAAATCGATAAGGAATTGATTTTATTTATAAAGAAATTTCAATAAAAAATTATTTCTAAAATGAATTTCCATAATTAGATTAACTATAAAATTCATAATCTATTAACATAATTCATAATTCATATTCATGATTAGATGACACTCAGGCCCCGTTTGTTTCTATAAAATAACTTGTAAGAAAATAACTTGTTGAAAAATACTTTCATGGAAAACATTTTTCTTGAAAAATATTTTCCAAATGACTTATTCGCTGTTATTTGGTTGTATTGAACATTAGTTAAAAATATTAAAGTCTGTATCTCGTAGGACCATAAAAATATTAATAATAATAGAAATTTTATAATTTAAAAATTTTATTGTTAAATATGAAAAGAATGCAAAAATATATATATAAATTATGAAAGCCGCCGGTAGTGGTAGCCGATAATGGTGATAGGTGGTAAATGGTGACTGGTAGTAGTGATTATGATGATTAATAAATTAAAAAATATAGATTTATAAGGTTTGTCAATATCCGAAAAATGTTTTACTCTTTCAAGAATGAGAAATTATTTTCCTTAAAAAATGACTTAATATTCTATTGACCAGAAAAATATTTTCTGTTAACTTATCTTCCTGAAAACCCCAAACAATGAAAAATTATGAAGAATATTTTCTTGCAATTTATTTTATGGAAACAAAAAGAGACTCAGTGAAAAATTTATTAAAATTATTTAATTGTATTTTCGTTGAATTCATAATTTATTTGTAAGATAGAATTTAATCAAACAAACATAATTTTATAAAATTAAAGACATAAAATTTTATTCATAAAAAACATGAACTTTCATTAAAATTTATTTAGCTCTAAAACAATTAACTAATAGTCCAATGGTTAAAAAAGGAATCTCAACATTTTTTTTTTTTTTACTGAACGAACCGACAAGCCTATATGAGACAAGAAATTTCATGTTCTTAACATTATGTAATTTGTCTTACAACATTATTGTTTAAAACTATATTGCAAACGTAAAATCTGTATGTTAAGGTTTTTATTTCACGCCCCTGTAGGCTAAAGACAAATACCTTGCTCTTCATTTTTTTGTTCTCTTTCGCTATTTGATTCCCTTCGAAATAAAACAAAATTAAGCTGATTCAACTGTTGTATATTATAACCTCTTTCTTTTTGTTTTATTGATTCTGGTACAAAAATTTTTGGATTGTTTTAATGAACTTTTTCTTCGGTATCAAATCACACGTACATGTTTCAATAGTTCTTGAAAGTAACAACTTTAATTCATATGAAAAAATTAGTCTAAACAAGTTATTTTTATTTTCTTAATTATAGAAAGAAAATTGAAAATTCCTAATTATTTTCTTTTTTTCAGTATTTTCCTTTCTCTTCTTTCCAAACAAAAGGTTACAGTCACATAACAATGGAAATTATATAGTATAATTTGTATTTGGTCAGCTGGGTGTTTGTCTGTTTCAATGGAAATGATTCCGTTTCAAAGTGTTAAGATTCCTACCTAACGATCACATAGCTTAATTAATTCCTTAAATCACTTAATTTTTTAAGTACCAAGTGCGTTTATACTTGATCTGAAGTTTTTCTTCCGTATATATATATATATATATCTATACTTCATCACATCATCAAGTTTAAAAGTGTATTAAAAATGATTCCAACAAGAAAACCTGAGATATTATCTACTGAGACAATTAAACCATACTGTACAAAACAAAATCAGCATCCAACAATTCACAACCTTTCCTTCTTTGATCAAATCAGTTCTCACATCTATCTACCATTTGTTTTCTTCTACACCAAACATGTCTCTAACACCAAATCCACTCTTCTTCTCAAAGAATCATTATCCGCAGCCTTGTCGCGCTATTACCCACTAGCAGGAAGAATAAGAGACGATTTCTCAGTAGACTGTAATGATGAAGGAGTCGATTTTCTTGAAGCTCGAATCGACTGCAAATTGTCTGAAATACTCAAGAATCCTGAAGATGAAACTCTAAAGATCTTGCTTCCTGATGATTTACAGTATAAAGATCCAACCTTATCTAGTCTCTTGATTGTTCAGGTCACCTTGTTTGAGTGTGGAGGAATGGCTTTAGCTATTTGTATATCTCACAAGGTCATGGATATTGCGAGTATGTGTTATTTTATTAACAACTGGGCTGCCATAGCTAAGAACCCAGATGAAAAAATGGGTCCTGAGTTCAATTTAGGTTATTTATATCTACCTATTGACCTACCAGTGATGGAGGTCTATGAACCAGAGAAAGTGAAATGTGTTTCTAAGCGAATCGTTTTTTATGGTTCAAAAATAGACAAACTCAAGGCTACTGCGGCTAAAGAAGTTAAAAATCCAACAAGAGTTGAAGTAGTCACTGCAATTCTACATAAAACCGCCATATCTGCAGCTAGAGCAAGATCAGGCTCGTTAAAGTCTACTGTTATGCATAATGCAGCAAATCTGCGTACTAGGTTATTTCCACCATTGCCAGAATCCACTGCCGGAAATATAAGCGGGACATTTCCGGTCTCGACCACAGAGGAGAGTGACATAGAAGTAGCTCTTTTGGCTAACAAGATAAATAAAGAAAAGAGTAAATATTTTAGTTCCTGTGGGAAAGAAAATATTAGTGCAGAAGAATTATGCTCATTGGTCTTGGAGGCATCAACAGGATTGAGATTATCTCACGGTAGTAATCAAGATGTGTACTTGTGCAGTAGCTATTGCAGGTTCCCTTTCTATGGAGCAGATTTTGGATGGGGAAAGCCAGTGTGGGTAACTGTTGCTAACTGTGAGGTGAAGAATGTTATTGTTTTGATGGATACAAGAGGAGGAGATGGAATTGAAGCATATGTGACTTTGGAAGAACATGAAATGGGTTTGTTCGAGTCTAATGAGGAGCTTCTTGCATTTGCCACTATCAATCCTAGTCCTTTAGTTGAAACTAATATTGAGGATGATATGTAGATTCCAATTTGAATTGCAGAAATAATATGAGTTTCTAATAATCATGACCTTCTCTATTTGTCATCCTTAATTAAGAAACTTAAAAACTTAAAAGAGTGTAATTTTGTAAATTAGAAATCTAAAAAAACAAAATGCGGTGAGCGCGGATCGAACACGCGACCTTCAGATCTTCAGTCTGACGCTCTCCCAACTGAGCTATCCCCGCAGATATATATGTTTCCAAATTTTTATATCAACAACGAAATGACATATCACAACGGCGACCGCCGCAGACGGCAATCCCTAAACGCGTATATATTGTTTAGAAACCTGAATCACACGAATCAACAAACCCCTCTTATCTTTACAGATACGACACCGATAAACTATCCTTGAATATTTCTAAGGAGTTGTTTGTCGTTCAGCTACATTATTTTGCCAAACTACAAGGGAGCTAACACCCAAATTCCTCATATTAGTTCTTCCAATTATTGGACTAGGTAAGGTGTTCTGACACTAAAAAGGATTAGGATGAGACAGAATTAGATAGTCTCATCTCAGCAGTTCTGTTATTTTGTTGTTCATGTAGCACAAATTTACATGTTCCCCAGAAGAATTTTTCAATGGATTTTCTCTTTCCATTAAAAAGGCAGCCTGGTGCATGAAGCTCAGCTCCCGCTATGCCCGGGATCTGGGGAAGGGTCGGACAACTTTGGATGGTTTTCAATGGATGCTGAAGCCCCATGCACCGGATCATCTGGCTTGGGTTCCTCGAATCTATAGGAGGCATCACATCCACATCGTCCCGGCTCTGCATAAGCCAGAGCCTCCGAGACCAAGATCCAAAGGTGTACCCCTTGTCCAAACGCGATCTCCCTGCAGGTGCAATATCTTCGCCCTGGGGCTATTCTAAGTAAGCATCACCTAACTCATAATCCTTATTTATGAAGCAGTGCAATTTGTAGAACAAAAGTTCACCATTAGTGATAATCTGCAGGAGAATATGATGCTATGGGATCCCTTTTTTGCATGAACTGGATAGTTCTCAACAAGCGAAAAGAACAAGAAGCAATTATGCATCCATCTATCAGAAAGTCTCATAAAAGAACAAAACAATTAGTTGCAGAAGTATGAACTTACACCAACAAAAAGTTTCACTTTTAACAAAATGTTTTTTATATATATCATACATATACATAACAATTGAGGTCAAGAAATTCAGCAAGTACAGCAAAACCAATTAAAATTAAGACATAATGATTAAAAGTACCTGTATTTTGTAGCTTCTTGAGACACTAAAAATATCAACTATAAGAAGGCCAAACTAACTGGTCATGTCTCCTCCCTCTTCATAAGTATGGGGAGCGCGGCTTTTCACCTTCGGTTCCGAGTTCACCTTGTATATGATCCCCATGAGCAAATGTTATGTCAACTTCATTGCTTCATAAAGGTTGTTCTTCCGACTGTCTGGACAATGACAACCGGAGAAAAAAAAAATTGTAGTACAGAAACAAAGAAATTGGACATATTTCTAGCTCTTAAAGCTTAATAGCATCTTTTGGCTCCTAGCCCAAACAATAGAATTGAATACTTTATACAAGACATTGATATCCCTCTAGCTCTAGCCAGAAGATGTTAGGGTAGGTATTGAATGAGGAACAAGCACCGCTTCACTACTCGCAGCTTGTGTTGCAGCAATCTCCTCTAACCGTTTCCATGTAGCTTCGTGCTTCGCCTTGATATCCTCTGCCTTCGCTTCATCTTCTTGAAACTGCCTTAAGCACTCTTCAAATAGCTCAGGGTCAATATCAGCAAAGATCTTGCGGACATTAGCAGTTAAATTCTGGACCACCTGATTCCAGTGGTTACATCCATTCTTTTCCAAAGAAGGGAAGATAATGGGCAGTATAACTTTTCGGTTCTGTCTGATTAAGTTCTCAATGTGATCATTGTTCCACAAGTATAAAGCTCTCTCTGCCACCTGAAGCAAAAGATCAGTTAGTAAAACTTCAACTTAGGAAAGGTGTGGCACTAATGTCCAATCAGAGGGTACAAGGCCACAGTTTTCAAGTCCAAATTCTGGCACCATTTACAGATTTGCTTTCATGTAAATTAATATTAATATGTACATTAATCACTTACTGATCCTGCTTCAGGAAAGGCCCTCATGCAAAATTGCATGATGCCCCACATCAGTTTAGTATTACATCTACACAAACTTTATCCATGGTAATTTAGTGCAAACCACAAAACCATATGATTAATCAATAACTGGGTAAAGGGAAAAAGAAGAGTTCTCCCAACCATCCGCTAAAAATTCAAACTAACACTGTCAACAGCAATGCAATTCACCAACATCAATGATAGGCGCGACAACAGTTGTATATGAGAATTAAGATAACATGTAAACGCAACCTCCATTGCATATACAATTAAATCAAGTACAGCAAATGCCACAAGCACACAACCCTGCCATCAATCATGAAAGCTTCGTGGCACCGTATAGCAAATTGTTGTAGTAACTACTGCTACCACTCACACTCATAACATTCCAGCACCAACACTCGCTCAATTCATAGTCTCTGCCACACAGTGATCTACAGAGAAAACTGAAATCCCAACCAAAATGCATACCAGCAAATGTTACTCCACTTCAGAACTTCAAGATTCATGGTTTACAAGTTCTATTTCATTTTCTTTAAAATAAAATAAAAGAAAAACATAAAAAAGATCAACCAACAGAAAAATCATGCATATAAAAGCAGTTCAATCAATTTAATTTGATTACATAGCTTATCAGACCAGATACAATGTGGGATGCTTCATGCACTTGATCGCCTAAATCAGTAGCCAAAGTCCTCAGAACAATCCCTCTTTTGGAAAGAAGGTAACTCACTCTGTTACACCCATAATGAAGTATGCCCATTCTTACCTTTTTAAGTGATAAATCCCATCAGCAACCAAATGTTTGAATTCTAAGTCCTCGTAATAAGTATTACAGAAGGAGAACAATTCAACTAAATTGCCAACATAGTTGCCTAATGAGATTTCATTTATGATTTTTAAGGCCCAAGAACTAATCTTCCAATAGATCCTAAAAGGGAACAACATTTTCTTTACATTATATGCAAAATCATAGAGCTCTTACACGTACATGATCTGTCGTAGTTCCTCCCATAGTCCCAGTCTATCAGATCACTATCTAACCAAGCTGGCATATATATTCTCTTGACATGAGACAATCATATGTAAAATAGCTTTAACAGGTTTGGCACCACTCACGTGAGCACAAAGAAAAACTGGCTGTGCTACATAGCCTCTAATCTCTGTGCTGGCAAAAGGATGATACATATTATTCCTTTTTGCTGACTGGAAATAAGATTTCAAAGTATACAGTAGCCAGACAAGTTGCAGATATATTCTAGCAACCATTTCTATTGGCTGACAAAGCTAAGAACTATCATGAGTCAGAAATCAGCATTTGGTTACAAAAACATGATGCAGTAGATTCATATGTAGTGCCAGTCTAAGATTCTCTATTTTCTCAAGAAAAAAATGGGAATTTGTCAGAAAAAAACAGTAGCTTTTTGCACAGCTTGCTTATAGTCCAGGTCCCACCTATACATTGTCTTGGCTGAAACAGCAGACATATTGACATAACCAACATATTTAGTCTACAATTGAAAATTATCAGCATAAAGCATAAGGCATCTGCACTTAATTTATCTATTACATCCATCTTTCAGAAGAACAAAAATGATTCCAACCATAAAAATGCATATGCCTACGCGTAAATTGACATATTAAGGGAAATAAATCTGACTATAATGCAGAAAAGGCATGTACACATTATTGGATAAAGTACAGAAATCTTAAACAACTTTCTGACAGCCTTCTTCTATCAACTGGAGATGCAAATGAATTGCAAAAGAACTCTGTGCAAAAAGCAAGCATCTAAAGCTAAAGGATAACACAAATAACTACAGAATATGAAGCTAGCTTTTCAGGTTTAGCTGAAGATATGATACCACTTGAAAGCAAAGTGCATTTAAAATCCAAACTGCAAATATTTCAGAAAATAACCAAACAAGTGTAAACAGACAACATGTTGGTGATGCATGCTTCAATGCAATATGCTTATTCCATACCAAGCAAAGCAGGAAAATATAAAGATTTTAGGTTTATCACCTGGAAATGTGAACTGCTCAAGCAACGAGCTATTTGACGGAACAAGGGTATCATGCATCTTTGAAATTCTGCTGGCTGGGTTGCTTCTAAGACTTCCTCCAGCTCACTTAGGAACATTACCTCCTTAGAACTGTTAGTGATAGGCCAGTACTTCAATAAGCCCCTTATAACAGTATCTGCAAGCTTGCAGTCTTTCTCCACGAACTGCGTAATGCAGTAAGATAATTGCTGATGGTACATAGGTAAGCACTTTGGCTTGTGAAGAGGGATTAGTGCCCGAACAAGGAACAATTTATGTTCTTCTTTCAGAGGCAAAGCAAACCCATTGATTATACTCCCTAAAACCTCTAATAGCTCTGCAATCCCATTATGTTTCTCTGTTTCAAAAATAAATCGGAAGAAGATATTGTTGATGGCCTTCCTGATAAATGGGCGATGCACCATAAATTTTCCATATATGCGATGTAGAATTGTCTTCAAGTACTCCCTCTCCCTTGGATCCTCAGAATCAAAGAGATCTAACAACTTGAGAACAAAAGAGTGATCAATGTACCTCTTAGCTAACTTTGCATCAGTCTCAGAAGATGCAACAAATCTCAGAAAGAATTCATACACAATTTGTAAGTGAGGCCATGCAGGGTCCATCAAGGGTTCCTCCTCTTCCAAATCAAAGGTTTCCAAAACCTTATTCTCCCGTGGTTGAGTAGTAAGCGACCTAAACAAATTCACAGATACCATCTTTATGACTTCTTGCATGACAGTTTCTGTAAACTTTCCATTTGCAGAAGTAACATAATCCACAAGCTCAACCAATGTCTGCCGCTTTATGTCCTTTTCTTTCAAATTCTTAGTAGGATCAGTGAAATCAAACACCACAGAACACAAGTTCAGCTTTCTAATGAACAAATTCTGCTTCTCAGAGCTGGGAACATCCCTAAATGCTGGTAATGCCTCATAAGGAGCAATTACTGAATTGCCATTCAGTTTTGAATTTGCAGCCTGCGTAAGCTTACTTCCATGACCATAACCTAAATGCGGAGCAGAATCCGAGGGTGGAGGAGATGTACTGTTTAAAGTTGCAGACTTATTGCTCGCAAGATCATTGCTTCTAGAACTAGTAGAAGTATTTGAAGGAGCAGATGGACCACCAAATTCACGACTCTCAGATGATTTAGATGGCTTCCGTGGAAGCTTACCAAGTATTTGTTTGATCATAACTCAAAAATTATATAAAAAGACTACACACCCGGGTTTGCTCTTTTCAGAAGCAGATGTTAGTCCATTAAAATAACAGAAAATAACAGAAACTCAACTTTTTCACAATCAGAAATCCATATCAAGCTCCAGAGAAAACAAACCCAATACCATGAATTAAAATTACAGATACAGAAACCCCATTGCTAACACAAATTAAGCAAAACCCAGAAGACGGAAAAGGTTCCTGTTTCGACGTATCATCGCCTGGGGAACTAGGGAAGAGCTCTTTTACCTTTACAAAATTGAAGGATAAGAATTGAGATCCTTTTACTTTAAATTCAAGTACCCCGATGCAAAAACCGAAACAGTAACGATAACAAACTTCCACGTAAACCACACACACCAGAAAGCTTCTTTCTTGTCTTGTTTAGCAAATATAGCAGCTAATAGAGCTGAACCAGACAAGGATACGATCTGGGTTCTATCAGAGACAAAAACATAGTATGATTGGACAAAATTTTACGCCAAAAATACGGGAAAGTAGAAACCAAGTGAATTAAAACTTAAAAGTAGAAAATATCACAGTAAAAACAAAAATAAAACGACTAAAATGAAGAAAACCCAGATAACAAAAGAAGAAACAAGAATGTTTGATACTCACAAGAGACTTGAAAGAGAAGTAGAGTAAGAAAGAAAGGCTTTAGTTTTCCTTTCCTTTCCCCTTTTCCCTTTTTCTCGACTACTTCGGGACAGAGAGAGAACATAAGTGGCCAAAGCAGCCCCTTTAACACTCACAGTTCCACGAGAAGATTAAAGAAAAATATATTTCATTAAAAAGATAAAATAAGGAATCAGACAGGAAAATTTTACTGAACACTGCAAGAAATTTAAAAATAAAGATTACTGTTCTTTCTTTTAATTAAAGACAATGAATGTAACAATTTAATTAAGTTTACAAAAATTATTTCTTATATTAGTATAATATGAAATACTATTTAGTATTAAAAAATTCATATTTAGTAGTATATTTTAATAATTAAAAAAAAAAAGCTCATAAGTCAACTAAAAGACTAAATTTATTAGTGCATTTTTGCTTGCATAATATGAAATATTTCATTTGTTCAATAATTAAAGAATACAATTTATAAAATTCAAATATTCTTGCCAGTAAAGCCTTCATCTATCAATTAATTAATTATGGTTCATAATCTCAGAGGATAACTCAATGATAAAAAAATATATTTTAAAATCCTTATAAAAGAAAACATTTCATTCAAAATCCTACCAAATGAGGTAATCAAATAATTATTTTTGTTTTTCCTAATTAATAGAGTGAATGGCATCTTATTGTACTTGCCTAATTTAGTAAAATTAAAAATTAAGTGTTGAAATTATTTTAATTAAAATTTTATGTATTAAATGGTTTAATAAAGAACTTATATCCAAATTGTAGCATTTAAAACAATAATAAAATAAAAACTGATATTATAATTCAATACAAATTCAAGGTTTTCTTTCTTTCTTTTCTTTGGTAGAGCATACATTATTCATTAAATATTTGGTAGAGCATACAAATTAATTAAATATTTGTAATTAAATTTTTAATAAATACATTGTTAGTGTAGTTTATAACTCGTTATTTATTAATTCTGATTCCTTGCACTCAGAACATAGACATTTTTATTGAGATAAATGTCCATTTTAAATGTCAAATAAATTGAAATAATATCATAAATTATATAACCGAGATAATTCTTTTTTTTTAATAATTAAAACCTGTTAATGAAAATTTCTGTAAATAAAGACACTCACACCAATCCATTAGTTATCACTTACACTAATAAAATAAAATAAAAAATGAAAAATGATAACCAATTCAAGAATAAGATTCTTTTTGTACTTTTAGTAGAAAAATTTCCATCAAAAAATAAATTCTTTCAATTGTAGGTTAATAATTTGATTTGAAAGTGTAAATTCCACGCATAAATAGAGAACTAGTTATATTCTTGCACAAAAATAGCTTTGTGCCTTTGTCCCTGTCCACGAACAAAAATTCCCTTCCCTTTCGAAGCTGTATATTTCACCATTTTAGTGTTCAATAACCAAACACATATTCTCAGCTACATTCAGTAGAGATCATATCAAAATCAGCCTGTCGATCCATCTATATAATATAATTGAAGAGGATGCCATTCGAAAATCAACATAATTGCTACATCTGAAAGCAATTCTCGGCCTTTCGAACATGGAAAGATGATACTAATTAAGAGATTCCAGTATACTGTCCCTGCTAATTTCTACTGGGTTTCGGAGAAAAAAGTTCTCTGTTCATAAAGAAATTATGTTCAGAAAAACTAATAGTAATATCATGCTTGCTAGGTAGGTATAGTGAAGCAGTTGGTACAACATTTGTGTACCGAAAGATGGTAAAGTATGAACATATCATCATTCTAAATGAATGAATACCCATTTTGATATGTCACTTGTATTGCACAATTTTGAACAGACA
Source organism: Jatropha curcas (assembly GCF_041381405.1). NCBI lineage: Eukaryota > Viridiplantae > Streptophyta > Magnoliopsida > Malpighiales > Euphorbiaceae > Jatropha > Jatropha curcas. The sequence continues at coordinate 1,104,516 of NC_143153.1, read as the reverse complement.
ACAAAAGAGACATTATCATTTTCTCCTAATCCTAGATGGTATAACTAACATCATGCACCTAGATCAGGAAAGAGGCAAAAATCCATATCATTTCATGTAGGGGCACTTCATGATCAACAATGAAGAGTTGATCCCACCATAGTCTCAGGACGGGACCCATAATTCTTTCTATATGAGCAAAAATAATAAAGAGGACGACCCTCTAGTTTATCTCAATTACATGACATATATTGTGCAGGAGGACCATAAGACAGTCTTATCTGATACACGAAGAAAGTTCTAAAATTTTATCATAAAGAAGCCATCTGATAGAGCCTCCTCAATATTAGAGCCCGGAGGAAGTTAGTTTCAACCTTCATTTTCACTTTTAGGCATGCAGCATTTTGAGCCAAAACACAAAAGTCAATTACAAAATCACATTCAAGCAAATTTTCAAGAGGTTTGACAAAATAGAGACCTGAACGTTTCACTTAAAACATAATGGATTAGTTGGATAAGCCTATGTTAATCCTTTCTTCAGGAATAGTGTTCTTAATATTAATACCTGAGAGAGTGAAACAAAAGGCACATAACAATTACTGGAGACACAGCAAACAAAAGATTGTCTCTGGCCAATAGCCATCGGCCAGGAACAAGATTTTGCAAATCTGACCCTTCTCTGCCATAACAGCTGTTTTGGTGTGTCCCAGTCATGTTTGCACATAATTATTGGTACTTATAGCACAGGGGCATAGAAGGTACCAATACGTCTCTCGCTTTTCCGTTCTGTGTACTTATCCTCTTGGAGCACAAGGAAGGAAAAATCATTAGCATTCAATGAACATTAAATGAATTTCTACAAACATTTGATTCTCTGTTTCAATGTTTTTTCTTTATTTCTGTTGCAATCATTTGCCTTTCATGCAGCTATCTAATAGAGAGGATTACATTTGATGTTCTTTGTAAATTGAAAAAATGCTCCCTCTATGTAGAATTACAACACAAGGATAAATTTACAAAATGCTTATTGGATCTGGTAAATGACCAGGACCAAACAAATTGTAGGAAGAAATTTTTTTTGAAAGCCTAAGAACATTCAACTGTGGATAATATCAATTTAAGAATCCGATCTCAACAAAAAATTTGGCCGTCCATATTATAGAAATGAAAATCTTTACTTTCACTGACAGGATAAATTATACTAATGGTCACCTAATTTTGCACTTAATTTCATTAAGGTTAAATAACTTCAATTTGCTATTTTTTAGTTATTAAACTTTAATTTTTGTTTAAACAGGAGATGCTCACCGGAATCGAATCATCGAAAGTAATAACATGGTACTAAAAATAAAATATTCATTTTAAAAAAAATATTTTCTCCTAATAAACTAATTTGGGAACTGCCTATTAATTTATTTAACAAATGATGCCACCTACATGAAAAGTTCAAAAAAAAGAAAAGACAATTTTTCACTATACCATATGTATTTTGTAGCTTTTTTTTTTTTTCTCTCTTTTATTCTTTCACAATCATGATTTTTTTTTTTTTTTTTTGGTGAAATATGTGATTTTCATGTCACATTACCATTCAGGTAAAACTAGATTCCAGTGGGTGACCTTCCATTGAAACAAAAATCAAAGTTTAGTAACAAAAAAAATGACAAATTGAAGATATATGACCTGAATGAATCTAAGTCCAAAGTTAGGTGACCATTAGTATAATTTACCCTTCACTGACCTGAAGAGATGTAGGGCTGATTTGCAAGGAATTAGCACTACTTGTTCCTTGAAGCTTTTTGAGCAGCAAGCTCTTCTAAACGTTTCCATTTGGCTTCACGTCTTGCTTTAATTTCATCTTCCTTCCTTTCTGCTTCTTGAAACTTAAGTAAGCATTCATTGAACAGTTCAGGATCGAGATCGTCAAAAATCTTACGGACATTCAAAGTCAAGCTACGGACAGCTTGGTTCCAATGACTTCTAGCATTTTGTTCCAGAGCAGGGAAGATAATAGGCAGTATAACCTTTCGGTGTTGTATGATCAAGTTCTCAATGGGATCATTGTTCCACAAGAACAATGCTCTTTCTGCCACCTAAAACAGCAAGTATTACTTAAATAGCCGATTCAGAAATTGAGAAGCTGAAGAAAGGAAGCTATCATTTTATCAAGTCAATACCAAAAGACAAGATTAGGCAATTCCAAAGAAATCTAAGGCTGTCAGCTACAGCCTTGCACAGAAGTACTCAAATCCATCTACATGATATCTGTAACTTCTCTATTAGGCCACAATTAATTCTGCTCCCTTCTATTAGCGTATACAGCTTAATCTCAGGCTTATCATAGGACATTTTTTACATTTGGAATGCAACGCACCAACTATTTACAATTGGTTACAACAGCACTAATCACATCCCAAAAAGATAGAAGAAAAGAGGGGGGTTTTTTTTTTGTTTTTTTTGCACCATATTTCTTTCAAATTATGTAGAGAATCACATAAGACTACTATCTAATATTGGACATATACATGGATCAACCAGTAAGAAAAATCATGGTATAATGAGCACCGAAAACGGTTTGTTGTACCAGGTTCATAAGCAGGACTCTCATAATATAACATCAGAACTCATAAACCAACAGGATCTGCTCTGAGTCTTGCCCAGCTTGATCTTTATTAACAAAACCCCAGCTTCATTAATTTAGCATACTTTCCCTAAACTTTGTAGCCTGAGATCATAATCAATAAAATTTAGGTTCAGACATTAGAAAGATTCATCTTTAAAATAATCCAATGCTCTCCAACAATTTGTTACTTTCAAGTCTTATTCTGACCTCCTACATGGTAAACAAGCTGTAAACAAGCTGTCAACTAGCAGTCAACTCAATGCCAGTATGGCACAATATATTGATAATATCTAAATTTCTTGGTGGAATACTCCGGGTTCTGTCCTCTTTCTTTTTTCTAACAGGAAATAAATATGAACTTCAAGCTTTTCTGTGAGAATCTCCCAAGAGAACTCAACGAACATGAATTCGCACACAAGAAATGCAAATATTAAAATATGAACACCAAAAGCAAAAAACTAGCAAATCCCAAGTAGTTGACACTATTCACTAATACTTTTCATGATTTACATGAGCCTTCACTTAACCCACATAGGAATAAATACATTAAAAAAGAGATTAAGATTAGGTAGGATCACAACATAGGAAACAACACAAAGAAGAGAGAGAACAATCTGGATTTATATTTGACTAACCATTTCCCAACAGTATAGACATGATAAATGAAACTGAGAGAAACGTAATTAAAGCATTCAGAATCTAACTGCACAATTCTCTTTGCAGTTGGAATGATAAAAGAGTTTAAGCATGTTTCATAAAAGTTACCTTTGCAACTAAGCAAAAGAATTTAAACATACTAAGGCAGAGAAGCCTTTTTCATACAAAAATTAAAGCAGAATATAACCAAAAACATGTGGAGACATATTACCTGAAAGTGTGAACTATTCAAACATTGAGAAATTTGCTGAAACAGGGGCACCATACAACGCTGAAATTCTGATGGCTGGGTTGCTTCCAAAATTTCCTCCAGCTCATTCAGAAACATGACTTCCTTTGAACTATTGGTGATAGGCCAGTACTTTAACAAACCCCTTATTACAGTATCTGCAAGCATGCTGTCTTTCTCCACAAATTGACTAATGCAGTATGACAATGGCTGATGGTACATTGCCAAGCATCTTGGCTTGTGCAGAGGAATTAGAGAATGAACAAGGAACATTTTGTGTTCCTCTTTCAGTGGCAGAGCAAACCCATTAATAATGCTACCCAAAATCTCTAAAAATTCAGCAATCCCATTATGCTTCTCCGTCTCAAAAATAAATTGAAAGAAAATGTTATTAATAGCTTTCCTGATAAATGGTCGATGCACCATGAATTTGCCATAAATACGGTGCAGAATGGTTTTCAAGTATTCCCTTTCCCTAGGATCCTCAGAATCAAATAAATCCAGCATCTTGACAATGAAGGATTGATCGATGTATCTTTTGGCTGGTTTTACCTCCACCTCAGATGATGCCACAAACCTCAAGAAAAGCTCATACACAAGCTGCAAATGCGGCCATGCAGGATCCATAGAAGCCTCCTCCTCGTCTAACTCAACACCATCTACAACTTTGTTATCACGTGGTTGAGGAGTGAGCGTCCTAAACAAATTTGCAGCCACCATCTTTATAACTTCTTGCATAACAGTTTCTGTGAATTTTCCATTCACAGAAGTTATATAATCTACTAGTTCTAACAAATTCTGTCGCTTGATCTCCTTTTCTTTAAGATTCTTTGTGGGATCAGTGAAGTCAAATACAATACAACACAGGTTGAGCTTTCTTATAAACAAGTTCTGCTTATCAGAATTAGGAACGTCCCTGAAGGCAGGCAATCCTTCATAAGAAGAAAACCCCAGATTCCCATTCTGCTTCAAACTTACACCTCGCTGAATCTTGTTACCATGGTTTTGTCCTGTATCTGAAGCAGAACTGTTCGGTGCCACAGATGTGATGTTCAACTTCACTGACTTACTAGCCCCTAAATCACTTCTTCTTAAGCCAGTGGAAGCATTGGAATCACCAACCAGACTTCCACCATAATCACGATGTTCAGTCGATTTAGACGACTTTCGTGGAAGCTTACTGAGTATCTGCTTTAACATAATTTACATAAACAAGCAAAAGACTACCTTCTGAAAGAAACACAACACTGATACCAAAAATCTTCAATACCCAGTCCAATACTAATGAGAATCCATCAAACAAAAACCAAATCCAAATTTCTCATAATCATCAAATTGAAGTAAAACCCACTTGGAGAGAAATGGAAGTAAATAACTAATGATTTTAACCCAACCAAAGAGCTAATTTAATCTGTACTTCCAAGAACAGCAAGCAAATAAGCGGCCAAAACTCTCCTTCTCATCCACAAAGTCAAAAGCGAACTCACTTCTCGACCCACACATCAAGGTGAACTCCCTGATTTCTACAGTCTCACTCAAAGCAAAACAGAAACCCTTGTCCAACTTTATGCCTTCTCCCTCACTCCCTCTTCACAAAAAACCCAATATCCAAAATCCCTACTTTTTGACTAGAATTGGGAAACCCAAAAATTTCAAGTCTCCCTAAGCACAGATCAGCAACCAATTTTCTAAAATGAAATTTAAAAGAAAAAAAAAAAAGAAAAGAAACCCTTTTATTAAAGACGATTTATTCACCACATTCCCTTATCCACCAGCTTCCCTGAATTAAAGGCTACCATAATCAGCGAATGCTATTAAATAAGCTAATGCTGACAATCAAAAAATTGGAAATAAAAGCACTTGCAAGTTAAAAAAACAGAGGTATAGAGAAGAGAGAGAGGAGAAAGCCGAGATGAAAAAGATTATAGAATAAACTAAGAAAAGCCTTCCTCATGATTGATGGGTATGCAGCATGTCCTTACAGACCCAGAATTCAAACTTTCTCGTTGGTGTTTGTTGACTGGGAAAGTTAACTCCTTTTATTTTATTCTAGTATTATTTGTTTTCTTCTGTTTTCGTCTACTTTTATGTGCTAATCAGTAATTAACTTTGAGAGCTCAGTCAAAACGAAGGTAACAGAGACTGCAAATTCAAAGCCAGGAAAGAAGACTTCGACACCTCCAAGTTTTGACTTAGAATTATAAAATTTTAATTTTTGTTAATTAAAATCCGTCGTTTTACTTATCAATATGCATATATAATAACGATTTTATTGATCTCAATACAAATTGAATTTAATGATTGAAAAATGATAAACACGTTATTATAACACTTCACCCGTTGAGAAGTTGCTCCATTTATCTCAAAATAAAAGATATTATTAACTAAATTAGAAAAATATATTTTCTCTTTCATGTTATTTTTTGTCTGGATGTTTGCATTTCTAAATTTAAATATATAAATAATTATTTTTTCGATAATAATCTTTATAATTGAAAAAATTTTTAGTATTTTAACAAGTTATTATGGATAAAAAAAGATAAAATAATTTTTATTGACTGAATTTTTAATATGTATATTTTATCAAACCATGTAAATAAAATAAAACGGTGGAAGTATTTAATATGATTAAATTACAAATTTTATTTAATTTTTCTTAATTTACACTTTAATTAATATTAATAAAATGATGAAGGCAATTAAAGTTATGGAATTAATTAATATAAGTGGCAATAATAATAACTTTTTATTTCAATATTTAATTAATATTAATTGTACAAAATGATTAAACTAAAACAATGTGAAATGTTTTTGAAATGTAAATAAAGTGAGTCTATTATTATATTATGGTAAGACGGAAGTAAATAATTCCTTTCAATTTTATTTGAATAAGATCGATATTTTATCTAAACTTTTTTATATGGCACAGTAACTTAGCAAGGGCATAATATTACAAAACCCTTAGAAACTCGTGGCATTGAAATTTATAAATATTTTTTTAGTTTTAAAATTTTTAAATTCTTTTTTTTTTTTTTGAAAAAAATTATAGTTCATGCATGACTGTACTGAAAATATATTTTTACATCAAAATATTATAGTCTAGAATAATAAGAACGAAAATATATAGTAGCCTAAAAGAAGAGACGCGGAACTAACAACGAACGATCTCGTACCAAAATAATTTTAAAACCGAATTTTTTTTTTTTTTTTTTAAGTTTATGAATCCTGTCGCATGCATGATAACCAATCAAATAATAATTAAATATATCATATTCTTATCATATTTATATCTTATATAATATAATATATACCAATCAAAATTAAATTATTTTTATTTTTTCAACCAATAAAATTTAAAATATTTATATATACTTTATTTAGCATGTAATAGAATTTTTTAGCTTATCAATGAAATTCAAATTTAAATAAAAAATTAATATAACCAATCAAAATTAAATTATTTTTATTTTTTCAACCGATAAAATTAAAATCTTTAATTATATTTATCAATTCATAAATTTAATAGGAATGTTTCTAGCTATCACAATGGTCCCACCCATTGACACTAACTCTTCTTTCACTTCCAAAAGTGAACAAAATAAGCTACGAAATTTTCATCTGCCTTCAATTTTCCATGGCTGCGATTTGAGAACACTGGCTTACAGCTTAGGCTGATCATATGAATTCAAAATTGCTATTTGAGCTGTTGTTGCAAAAAAACATTTCATTGAAAATTTTAATTAAAAAAATGATTAAGATGAATTTCATTATTTATTAATTGTGAAAGTTACAAAAGCACACAACATTCCAAATTGTTTTTCCTCAACAGTATTTAAAATGACCTTTTTTCAAATCAATACCAAAAAAGTTTTATATAAACTTAGAATAATTTCAAACCACAAGGAATATTTGAGAAAAAGCATTACCATATTTTTTGGAGATCCCAAGAACAGAAATACCTTTAGATAGGTATAGTTGTTCTCACTTTCACATACCATTCTTCCCCCATACCAAGTTTTGAAATGCTCAAAGTTGGTCCCCTTTTGAAGAAAGGTCAATCTATAACCTCCATTGGCAAGTGAACATTAATTTAAGTCCTATGGGGATTCCTTCACCATGACCAATTTGGTGGGTCCACAATAGCGGACCAGCAGCCTCTGCTTACCTACTGAGAAATTGCGTATCATGTGCTTTTGAGCCCTCGAAATTGCATAATTTAAGTACCTGTTTGACAAGCTATAATAAAATGTAAATTGTAAAATAATTACTAATAGGCGATAGCAACCAACTTGACCTATAATTAAATATATCCAAAGAAATTAATCCGCTTAATAGAAATAAATATTTCCTTATCAACTAGTGAAAATAGGAAAGAGTCCTAAGTTCTTTTGATCTACCTGCAGCAAACAAATGCAACCTAGCATCTAAAGCTTGAAACTCGAAACTTTTCTGAAGGGATTCTATGGATGCATCAAAACTTTATTATATACAGAAATATAGAAACATACCTAAACCGAAATTAAATAAATAAAGCAAAGGTTACTTCTGCAGAAAACCAAAACCAACAGATGCCATGAGACAATTTCGATTGCAAACCTTGCTAATTTTCATTAAATATTTGACATTGACATCATAAATATTCGGCCCTGCTATCAATAAAAGCTTGAATGGATGGTTCTCTTCCAAGGAAATCTGATAAAATTTCAATTGGTTCTTTTGCTCCTCCTGGGGCCAGTACCTGCCATGAAATTGAATAAGATAAAGGTCGAAAAGAACAAAAGTAGACCATCAAAGTTTAACAGGTTCATTCACAAAGAAGCACATGGAGATCCACATACTCCTGTAAGTGGTACATAAGCCTTCAAAGAAACAAAATGAGAACTTAAGACTCAGCTTTTTTAAAATAATAACAAATAAAATTGCACGCTAACAAAATTACCTTGTCTCTAAACTGCATGCCAACATTGTGGTTCAAAAGATCTTCATGAAATTTTGAGGTAAATATGTCAGCTGCAAAGACCTGAAAGGCATTTAAGGAATCAGTAATAATTTTGATGGGGAAATGACGCCTCCATAACAGAGTCACAAAATGAAGCAATGTGGCAAGCCGTAAAAAGTGTTAACATAGTCTTTAGATATGCATTTGAAAATTTATAAAAGTGTTCTAAACCTCACTCCAAATCTGACTGTAACAAGCAGCTTCATAACCAATAGCACTGCGTGGGAAACATGAAGCTGGGTTGGCCCCAGTCAACATTGGCAGACCTAACATAACCTGGACAATCAAAGTCAAACAGATTCTTATTAGATCGCATTTGGTGGGGACACCGGTAGGAATATCCAAGTTATAGACGAACTTTACAGCATAATCATGTATAGTCCTTTTACCTTAGGGTGAAGATGCTTGAATAACTCGACAATGTCAACATTGTCAGCAGAATGTATAATTTGATCAAAAAGACCTGGACAACACACACATAAGAGTCATGCTAGATTATAGGATGGGGCAATTCATAATTTGACAAAGATGTCATAATACATATACTTTTGAGTCACTAATAGTAGGAAGGAACAATCTGGCATAACTGTTACCATTCATAACCGATCCTTCAACATAAAATCAGTATATGTCTTCAGTGTTCAATTTAATATTTCTTTTGCCAAAATAATGCTGTATGATGGAGAAAGTCATCATATTATATCCAGATACCGCATGAACTATTTCATGTGGAATGCATGGATGCATGTGACAATTATACGCGCAGGTAAAAGTTGGATAAACAAATGAGGAAGGTTTAGCACCAGTTTTCACAAAAAAAGACTTCATATTTACTAGCCATTTATTGTTTCCATGATTTCTAACATAAATTACTAGGCACCAAGATCCAAGTTATCCCCCTTGAATCTTTTTTATGGCAAAAGTATCATTATCCCAGCCACCCAGAATATCCACCAAAATAATCTTTTTTTTCCTTCCATGAATAGAGAGCTGCTATGGGTATATTCCTAAGTGTGGAGGCAATTGTGGATGCCAGGACAGTCCTAACAATGCACTCCACTGCTTCCCAACAAACACAGGCATCAGCTCAGCTGGATGCCCAGCAAATCATTTACTAAGTATCTATGAACAATTCCAATTTACCTTCACCTTGAAAACTTCAGAAGATTATACTATAAAGAGTAACCAGACAATTATGTGAACATCTCAAACTAACATCTGAAACCTATTAGATGTTCCTGCACAAGTTTCAAGGATGATGTCTCAAGCAATTCAATAAAACACCAGTTAGGGGAAAAAAAAGATACAGTAGACTTACAATAAAGGATTTCCTGCTTCAATTTAAGTGCAGAAAAGAAATATCGCCATCTTTTAAGCAATTTGCATATTTCATCATTAATGGGCCTTGTAATATCCTATAGATCACGAATAGCGGAATATCAAATACAACCAAAATTGACAAAAGCGTATCTGGAAGGTTCATTTGGAACGCTTTTCAGCTTTGTGTCTAAACGTATATTTACATACAAACATACAGACCCACAAAAAGACACACACTCTCTCTCTCATGTGGATACAGAGGGACACCATAATGAGAGAAAGGGAAGATGACCATGCCTCTGTCCCCATTTTTCTCATAAAGTTGGTAAGGAGGAAGAGTATATTATCTGTCAAGGATTTCACAATAAGAGATTCACAAAATGAATCATTACCTGATGGAAACCTGATATCAACTTTAAAGAGAAGCTCTCATAACACCTAGAACATTAAATAAGCACAGGAAAGTAAGTTGTGTTCTGCCCATTCAGAATATGGTCAAATATGATAAAACTACTTACCAGTTTTCTAACACCAGAGAAGGGATCTCCACAAAGTCGGGATCAACACGCAACCCTGAGAATCTGGCAAATGATGCACGATTGCAAACGTGTTGGACCTGCATTATCAATAAAATTCAAGGAATATATCCTGATTTTATCTCAGTTACTACTGCAACAGAAGTTATCACATGTCCAAAAAGAAATGGCATGAAACAGAATCAACTTACCACATGGCCAAACTCATGGAAAAGGCTAACCACTTCAGAGAATCTCAATAAACTGGGATGACCACCACTATCCTTAAGCAGTTGAGATATAAATAATGCTACTGGAATCTACTTACATCAAACCAAGCATTAATGAGCTTAACTTATAAAAACAAAGCATTTTTTGATACTTATAATTCATGAAATATGCAAACCTAAACAAAGAAGGAAGCAATACTTTGAATCATAGAAGATATATCAAAAATATGATATGGAAACCAAAAAAAAAAAAGACATTAAAAAGATCTTCATTTTTCTGTATGTGATCCAGTAGATAACTAACTACTTAAGCAAGTTTATCATGCAAAGCCGAGTCAATTAAAAAGCAATATCGAAGATGTATCCATGGAAAAGGAAGGTAGAGAGGGAAGCATTGTAAATCCTTCCATTTCAAAGCAGGAGATTGCAAGCCTGTGAATGCTACTAAAGTGAAGCCCAGTGAAATCCAGAATACCATTGTTTCCCAAACCAATGGTCCTATAACAAGTGTTTTGTTCAACTCAAAGGGACTGATACTAAACAGCAATTAGAAAGTTGGTCAATGCAATGAGAACGAGTATAAATGCTTGAAAAAACCACAAAAAACGGCTCCTTTAGGACAATAGAATTTATCCCATAAATCGTGAAGTGAGCTGTTGGATTTGAATACACAATCCAAAGCAGAATAAATTAGTGTTTAGAAACTAGAAAGTTTCAACGTTTAAATTTTCACAGAGTAGGAATCCAAAAATATCACCTTCCGTGCTTCATTAGATAGTAATGCACCATTTTGCAGAGCCACCACACAAGTATGACCATATTTTCCTTCCCTGTTATATAAAGCAATCCTATTTCTCTCAACAACAGAAGTAAACTCAAAGAATACATTGAGAAGTCAAAATAATGAGCTTACCTTTTGTATAAATCAAGGTAGAAAAAGCCCAAGAGTTCACCAGAACCTAAGTCCAATACTGAAAAGACACTAACATCACTATGCCAAACCTCAGGGTCTGACATTTCTTGAAATCTTAATCCTGTAGGATACAAAGATAGGGAAGTGATTATAAATATTTATCATATAAGATGAACATTTAACCTGACTTCATTAAGTATGCACCAATAATAAATTAGGAGAACACTCTAAAAGCTAGATATGATTACCAAAAAGGTCTTGCACTATTTTGAATATCCCAGATAGAACCAAATTGACAGGAAAGAATTTCCTGAGTACTCCAAAGTCCAGATCAAACTGTTTTTCTTCAACCCTCTTCACATAGTATAATAGATCCTCAATTCCAAATGGAATCTCGCCTTCCTCTTTCTTCTGATGCATCATGACACCAGAAAAATGAAAACATAAAAAGAATAAGTTGGAATAGATAAACTTTGCACAGGAAATAATGGGTCAAACGTATTCTTACCTTTAAATCTTTCAACACGTTGAGTTCTCTGGTTGCCATGTCAGTTAAACTGGCAGAGATATCCTCTAAGAATTCAAAAACCTGATTTGAAGATAAGGGTCGAGAATAAAATATCAGGAAATAGGACAAACAATAAGATGGTATAGCTAAAACAATCAACCATCCTGATTCATTACAGAGAAAACCGAGAGATAAATCAGAATCCATAAAATCACTTCTTTAACTTTATTCTTACTTCAATGGGAAAAAAAAAAAAAAAAAAAATTAAAGATATGCTTTAAGAAAATTAAAAACATTGTGCAAACCTTTGAGGATGTCTTTGCCATTCTAAGGTCAACAGCGTAATCTGCATAGTTTGAATAGCCAAATAGCCTTGCGTACTTGTGGCGCAATTCAACCTAAATACCATAGGCTGACTTGTTTTATGTGCTTGTAGTTAAAACACATTATAAAAGACTTATAAAACAACTTAAATAAATAAGCATAAGCGGACGATTCTGATACGAAGGCTATTGCCATTTCAAATGCAAGTAGACTTCTTAGAGATTTCAAGATTTCAAGTTCTAAGTACAGTTTTGGCTATGAAAAAAAATTATAATAAGTTTTCATCACAAATGAACTTAAAATTAAAGATACAAATGATTGTAACAGTGGCAAAATGTCAATTGTATTGGTAATATAAACATTTATGATGTTTATAAATAACAAAAGAAACTACATTTACCAAACGTTCTAAGACAGAGAGATTGACTTCTCCACACCTCTTCCCATATGTTGTAGCAACAATCCTCCTCGTTGTTCCTACCTTCACAATTTTAAAATAAATATCATAAAGGTAACCAAATCAGATTACAAGAAAGAAAAAACAATAAGCTCAAAAATTGAATTTTAAAGACACTTCTAAGGTCAATGGCCACAATGAAACAAAGTGGAACTTTATGTATCCGGTGCTGTCTACTGAATATTTGATCATTGCGAATTGGATGTAGCATTATTCTGTGTGATAATATTGGCAAGAGCAATTCTTTAATTCTTATCATATTCCTTACCCATAAAATATTTCAAAAGGTTAATTTTGATCAAGTTGAATTTTACTTTCCTGCCAGAATACCCTTCAATATAATTTCTATTGCTAGTTATTTTGCAGTTCTATACCTCCTATTCCTCACCCTCCTCCCCTTATCTCTCTGCTGTTGAAGTGCCTCACAATTGTCATCCACCCCACCACACAATTCTCTCTGCTGTTTGAATTCTGAACAGAAGAATGGACCTCACTTGTCCAAAATCAGAATGTAAGGAGTTAGCAAGGTTGTACAAAGAACATCAACAATCTCTGTTCTATATTTTATATAAGTCAAATTGTTCCCAACACATTTGATCGATGCATGAGTCCTCAATTTTCAATTATTTTCACAATAAAATATTGTCCTAATAAGAAAAGTTGTGTAAAGTGCAACACGACTTACAGCAAGTAATCAAGAATTCAAGCCCAACTAAGGGTGTGAGGCACAAAATAAGGAACCATAATAATATATCATACCTTGCAAAGCTCCAGCAGCGCTACAACATGATGACTTTTCATTGTAACCTTATATTTACCATTTTCATTGTTGTCCAAGCTCTGCAAAGGAGAAAAATCCATGCCATTGAAAGACAACATTGTTAATGAAAATTCAGTTCAATTATCATAGATAAGCAGCATAGAATTTCTCCATAAACATCAGTAGCTTCTTTGGCATTTCCTTTTGAAATAATGAATCTCTATTTAAGGTTTTTAAAAAAAAGGTTTTCCTAAAAGAAAGCATAAACATTACAACTATGGATCTGTTATAGAAGCTCGTCTGAAGAAGGCGAGTTCCAAAACATACTTAGTATGTTCTATGCATTAAGATCCACATCTGGAGCATCCACTTAATTAAATTATCCACCATTAGTCAACTAAATGCCCAGATCAACTTGTGCAATATCTTTCAAAAATTAAACTTTAGGGGCTCAAATTATCAGGCAACCACCTCTACTATTAGCACATGCACACATTTTATGAGTCAACCACCTAAGCAAACAGCTAAAAAAATAAACCTGGTGAATTTATATGTTTGAGTATTGAGCATATTAGAACGAAGGGGAAAAAAGAGCCCATCAGTTCCCTAAATAATTTATGAATCAGGATCGAATTAAAGCTGAGCCATTTAGAAAGAGTGAGCCTTCCCACAACCATGCTCATCCCTCGTACCACAGAGAGACAGGGAGAAAGAATGAATTAACAAGAAATAACCTTCAGGTACTCTATTGGTAATCCAACCAGCTCAGTCTCACTGAAAAGAAGATAAGTGCTATCATCATTCAAATTTCGGACATATCGTAAGCTTAACTCATCAATTTGAGCTCTCAGGCGTTGAGCTTCCTCTCTCTTAGTAACAGTAAGGTTCAGACCATTCCGTTCAAAGTCAGTAACCTGTCACAATCAGGAAAAAAATTAATATTTGAATTGAACAATTTGTTCAACTGAATGAAATTTTCGAGGACTACAAGATGTTAAAGTTCTAAATAAAAATGCCAACTGATCTGCAGGTTCAAGCCAGTTCATAAAGTATATCATAGTAAATAATGTTCCAAGCATGAAAATAAAATGTTAAACTCCTTACCAGGCACTTAACATAATGTTTTGCTTCAGGACTCATCCATTCCCCTTTCACAGCAAAAGCCTTCACAACACGATATACATCTTCACGTTTACTGATCACTTGCATGAAACAGGACAGTGTTAATTTCGTGCGTGATGAAGCCATAATGTTTCATCTAATGCTCTTTAGTAAATGCCTATCTAACCAGTTTGATTGCACCACAGATAAGGCTGATGATAATGTTGATTGCATTTAGTGTAAAAGGTAGACTTTTACTCCTAAACAATTGAATAATATCAACATAAAAGCCTTGCACCAACTTAATATTTAACCAAATCTGGCTTGAACCATTGATTACATGCTTGCTTTATTAGCAAGCATATTCGTAGTTATCTTATATTAAAGTATGGAAAGCTTACCCCATATTAAACACATCCACAGCTTTTCTAGTAGCCTCTAATTATGGCTTTACCAAGCGTTGACTCTTTTTTAGGATTTAGAGTTCCAAGCAAGAGCTCAATATGCTATCAAGTGGTGATCTCTCTCACTAATGCCATCAAGAAAACATCTTATTTAACACGATTACAACATTTCCCACATCTCCCTTTCTCTTAAAAAAATGACTAAGAAAAAAAAAAAATCACCACTCAACCTTTTGGTATTATTGCCATGTACCAATTCCAGTCTGTCACAAGCACCTAACGACAATATAGCTGATATATATTACTTAACGTGTTTCAACAAAACTATGGATGGAAATGTAGTAAACAATGATTGGAATAAGTAAATGAAACCTGCATGTAGAAATGTGCTCATCTATTCTCCGCTCAGCTTCGGCACTTGCTTTGCGCACATCTTCCAAAGGAGATACCAACTTAGGGAACACACAAGACTGAATCAGTGGAAAATGCTGTGCATCCAAATCTGCTAGCGGTGCGATAACATTAGCATAAGTGACCTGCATATGTCAACACAGTAGCTGAGCAAGTACAGAAAACAGACAGCAACAATAACAGAACAATTAATATAAGTCAAAATTAATAAATGTACAGTGAATTTACCTTGTCAAGAGGTATAGAAGCAACTGCGTCGTGAACCTCTTTTGACTTGGAAATTATTCGATTAGCTAATTTCAAAATCTCAGACGCAGAAAGATTGATGTGAACTGTTGAACCTGGAAGATCTATTTAAAACCAATAAATGCTCAGACTCAGAGCAAATAAAGTCAGAATCATATTCAAACTTGTGTTTCTACTTTCAGAGGAAATTGAGAAAGATAATAGAAGTCGAAAGAGAGGCAAGGCAATGACCTTTCTTCTTTGACTTTTTGCGATGGGAATTGAAGGCGGAGATAGCGAAGCTAACAGTGAGAGCTAGTAAAGCGGCAGCGCCGGTGAAGGCGAGTAGATTCTGGTTTCGCTGTTTCTGTTTGTTTGTCGTTTTCTCGCAGTTTCCTTGACCTTCCATCATTTCTTCACCAACGGCAATTGGGAGGGAAATTTTTTGGTTTCAGGGAAGCTCTGGGCGGAAAATTAATGAAAATTGACGCCAAGCTTTTATAATGGCATGATAAAAAAAAATTGCTAAAATTCAAAATAATGATCAGAGAGCTTCAGGCATACGATTTACAGGGCCGGCCATATCGATTAATGCTTCATGGTTGCTGATTGATTGTTATGACTGAGAAGGCCCATGGCCTAGGTCTCTACGCGCTAGCCCATAATTCCTTACGGACTTGTTGGGATAAAAATTTAGGGAGGAGATAAATTATAGAAAGAAAATAGAAAATAAAATATTTTTATTTTCCTTATTCTTATTGATATAGTTGGATATATTAATTGTTTTAGTAATTATTATAATATAAATAAATTTAATAAAATTGTTATTGTCTAATAGAGCCTTTATGTTTGTTTGGATAGGTTATAGGAAAGTGGGGAAGGAAAACTAATTTATAAATAATAAAATTATTAATTTAACCTTCATTTAAAATATATATATATATATATATATATAATAAATAAGGGTGAAATAATAGTTTCAGTTATTTTTTTCTCACGTTCTTTTTAAATTGGAAAGAAAATAACATATTGACCTATTATTTATTTTTTTTATATATTTTATTTCCTTTTATAAAAAAATGGAGAATTTAAATTCAAATTCTTTTCCATGTGTGTTCAAAATTATTAATAAGTTTAATCAATTACTAGCTAAATTCGAATTAGAGTATAAATTTTAAATTTATAAATAATATTTTTTTTTAATTTTAAAATTGTAAATGAGGCAAACTTGAATTTATTTTTTTAAATTTGATCAAATTTGAATACAACTTACGAGCCAGCCCATACTCGAGGTCACAGAGCTTGGCTCAATTCATTTGGAGCCCTTAATGAGACGAATCATGACATACATGTGTTAGATTTACTTTATTTTTTTATTAAGAAGTCCATATCTTTCTTTTTTTTCCCAATATTTTTTTATGATATATTAGGAGCTGCTTTTCAAACTGCAAATGAAGAGGTAAGCAGCCCAAAGGCCCTAAACCACTACATTTATAGAGCCCAAACCTTTTAATGTGGCCCATTTACATCAACGGCCCAGAATTTATCAAGCCAAATTACGAGTCGGGCGGAGTTGGAGACAACAAAAGAACCCCATTTGCTTTTTACTCTAATCTCCATTTTCTCATCTGCTACTTCCGTTTTCTCTCCCGGTTTCCTGTTTGTTTTCCGAGAAAATTACCATGGCTCCTAAGCCCAAAGACAAAGGAAAACCCTTACCGTCGCCGTCGCAGCCTCCGCCTGCAATCGAAGATCTTTTCACTACCCTGAACAAACATATCCAGCGATCCGATTACGAGCAAGCCGTCAAAGTCTCAGATCAAGGTCCATTTATAGATTCCAACATTCCTTTTTTTTTTTTTTTAAACTGTTACATTGTATAGTTTGGTCTTTGAATATTAAAGTATCAGTTGTTACTATACAGTTCTTAGTATATCTCCTGCCGATGAGGACGCAATTCGATGCAAAGTTGTGGCATTGATAAAGGCTGATAGCATTGACGATGCACTTTCAACGATTCAGGCAGCTCAGAGAGTTCCTATTGACTTCAGTTTTGTCAAGGTAGGCCAAATTGAGCTTCTCCATATGTTCTAAACTTAAATGTAGTTTGTTTTTTCTGGTTAGTAACGCGTATTGGTTTATATAATTTTGGCCAGATATTTATTAATAATGGAAAGGAGAATTTTTACTTACTTTTAGGAACTTTTGGCTGCTTATATTGCATTTACTATTTGGCAAATGTTAATTATAGTTTAAGTATGCATAACCGGTAGAATAATAATTCATTGGAAGATGTAAAAGAAGAAAGACCGAAGGACAGCAGAAATCATTTATTTTTTAGTTCTTTGGTGCATGATCTGTATGGTTTCTTTTAGTTCTTTTAGTTTGCTTCTTTATAGGTGTTTGTAATGGAATGAAGTCTTTTTGTCTTGTCATTTCATGTTGGTGCTTGCTTAGTTTGAATTCTGTGCTGTGATATCAAGACTCAGATTGAGAGGGTAGCTTTGGTGGTATTCGACTTGTGACCTGGAGGTCTTATATTTGATCCGTGGCAACTGCCTCTCTGCAAAAATAGGGGAAACGCTTATTTCAAGATTCATGTTAGATGGGACCAGACAGCAATATTATGTGGCTGTCAAAGTTTCTAATTTAAACTATATGGCTTTCGTTTTCCTCTGAACAGGCATACTGTTTGTACAGACAGAACAAGTTGAATGAAGCTTTGGAGTCCTTGAAAGGCCAAGAGAGAAATACTGAAACCATGCTGTTAGAATCTCAGATTCTCTTTCGCATGGGAAAAATGGATGCTTGTGTTGATATCTATCAAAAGCTTCAAAAATCCAAGATTGATTCCTTAGAAATTAACCTGGTTGCTGGTTTGATTTTGGGTGGGAGATCTTCTGAAGTGCAAGGGTTGATGGAAGCACAGAGAATTAAAGCATCTAGCAGCTTTGAGTTGGCATACAACACTGCTTGTTCTTTGATCGAAAGAAATAAGTATAAAGATGCAGAACAACTATTGCTGACAGCCCGAAGGTGATGCGCATACTACCTTTTTATCACTGAACACAAAGTGCTTCTCATGTGATTCTCATATTATTTTTCTTTGGCATTAGTTAGTGCTAGTGAATAATCAGTTTTCTAGAACATAACAAATAAAGCATTATTCTGTGCTGAATATTACGAGTGAATTAGCTAGTCAATTCGGTTATTCCTTCTTATAGTCTTAATAACCGTACGAACATGAATTTTTTTATGACTCATCAATCAAATAGATGAATTTTTTGAAACCTTTTTCTCTTTGTTAGAGAATGGTATGACTAGCCCTTGCCTCTTTGTCCGCTGGCTTTCATGATTGAATATGGCATAGGAGGAATGGTAAAAGAAGCATTAATTTTATAATTTTCTCCCCGGTTGATGAAATGTCTTTGTTCATTTTTTGCAATGGACACATCTCAGCAATGTTTGCACAATTTTCCTCTTAAATCAAACTTTTTAGCATAAATTATTCTTTGACCTATAATTTTTTTCAAAGACTAATATGCTTCTTTCCATATTTCTGTCAGGATTGGTCAGGAAACATTGATGGATGACAACTTGGCTGAGGATGATATAGAGATTGAATTGGCTCCTATAGCTGTCCAATTGGCATATGTTCAGCAGGTAAAACAATGAAATAATGCGAATGGCTTACTGTTGTGATTTGGGATTTGTCAAATAGCCAATGATGCAATAGCTTATTTTATCAGCTGTTGGGACGCTCACAAGAGGCAATGGAAGCTTATACAGACATTATTAACCGGAATCTGGCAGATGAATCATCTTTTGCTGTGGCGATCAACAATCTTGTTTCTCTGAAAGGAACGAGAGATGTTTCTGATAACCTGAGGAAGCTTGATCGGCTTAAAGAAAAAGATGCACAGGGTTTCCAGCTTGCTCGTGGACTGGAGAAGCTTTCTCCAAAACAAAGAGAAACTATATATGCTAATCGGGTGCTTTTACTTCTCCATGCGAATAAGATGGACCAGGTATTCCATTTATCTTTTTGCTTTTTTTAACTTGCAAGCCATTTGTCTCCTCTATAACATTATAAAAAATAATGGACTGGGATTCTGCACTTTATTAATGACTTCTATTTATTGGGAATTGTTTAACAGGCACGGGAAATTGTTGCTGCATTGACAGACATGTTTGCTGACAGTGTGATACCTGTGCTGCTTCAATCTGCAGTCTTGATCAAGGAGAATAAGGCTGCTAGAGCTGAAGAAATACTGGCACAATTTGCTGAAAAGTTCCCTGATAAATCCAAGCTTGTTCTTCTTGCAAGGGCACAAGTTGCAGCTGCTGCCGGCCATCCTCAAGTTGCAGCTGACTCCCTGGCTAAGATACCTGATATCCAGCACATGCCTGCCACAGTTGCCACCATTGTGGCTCTTAAAGAGCGGGCTGGAGATATTGATGGTGCATCTTCAGTCCTTGATTCTGCTATCAAATGGTGGTCAAATGCCATGGTTGAGGATAACAAGCTGTATCTTATAATGCAAGAAGCTGCTTCCTTCAAGATCAGGCATGGGCGAGAGGAAGATGCTGCCCACCTGTATGAGCAACTTGTTAAAAGCCATGGTAGCATAGAGGCATTGGCTGGGCTGGTAAGAACAGTTGCTCGTGTGAATGTTGACAAGGCAGAAGCTTATGAGAAGCAACTGAAGCCTTTACCAGGTCTCAAAGGGATTGATGTGGATAGTTTGGAGAAGACGTCTGGGGCAAAGCATGTTGAAGGTTCTCATGTGTTGGCTGCTGAAGTACATGAAGAGGGCAAGAAAGAAAAACCAAAGAAAAAGAGAAAGAGAAAACCAAGGTACCCTAAAGGATTTGACCCAGCAAATCCAGGTCCTCCGCCAGATCCAGAGAGGTGGCTTCCAAAGAGAGAAAGATCCAGTTACAGGCCTAAGAGAAAGGATAAGAGAGCAGCACAGGTAAGAGGATCTCAGGGTGCTGTAGTTAGAGAGAAGCATGATGCTGGTGCTACTGCTACCAATTCCAGCACCTCAAATTCAAAAGCAAGCCAAGCTACAACTTCCAAGGGAACTACGGAACAATCAAAGCCTTCATCCAAGTCATCAAGGAAGAAGTCCAGGAATTAACTAGTAGACCTCCACTTTCAGCACTCTCTAAACCAAACCCAATGTTCTCACCCCCGAAAACAAAGTAATGGAAAAAAGCAAATCCAAAAACAGAGAGAGATAGATTAAGGAAATCCTGTAGTTTTTGATAAAAAAGTTTTCAAATTGTTTGTCATCGTTTATTTAGCTTTGATGTTCAAGCTGAGATTTTGGTGGTTTACTATTGACGTGTCAGGTTTAATTTGATAAATTGGAATACTTAGGTGTTCTATTTCTTTTTCATGCCCAAGGATCAGTATCTTTTATGAGAAGTTGCTCTAGCATTAATGCTTGTTTTCCATTTTTGCTTCTGCTATGGCATGTGGTTTTGTGAGGATAAAGTTTGCATCGCCGGTAAAGGTGTGTATTGCAGATTCATATGGTTGATTCCAATTAGTCCCGGAAAATTCACTCTGGATATTGACATTGTATATATTCAATTACAGCCACAACTTTGCTGCACCTGCACGTCTTGAACACACTAGCATTGGCCTGTTGTTCTTATAAATCCTCTTCTGACCAAGAATAGATTTTGGTTGCATCCTAAGCTTCTTAAATTTGACAATTTGGTCGCATTATTGAATAAGAGGAAATGACATGGGGAGTTCACAAGGGCCTCTGGCCCTGGTAGTTTTGTCTTATATGTTTGTAGCTTTCAGCTTCAGAATTTGAAATACTTTCTAAGAAAATGAGGTATTTCTGAACTTCGTTATGAAGTATTCTTGTTGTCACACGCAGTTGAAAAGACAGGAATTCCTTGTCATGGCTATTGAAGTAATTCTATGGATTTCTATTCCAATACGTCTCCCTCTTGTCCAGTTTCCGTTTCGTCAAATGGGTCAATAACCCATCAGATAAGTATTAGTTATCCCTTTTTGCAATTTAATGTGTTTTTTTTAGGGGATTCGTAATGCAATTATCCCTTTGTGCATTTAAAGGTCAAAAAAAAAAAAAAAAAAAAAAAAAAAGAAAAAAAAAGAGAGATATGAACAAACAAATTCATTAAGATGTCTAGATGGTTGAAATAATAGAATGAGTTACGCGTTAAGGGGTAGCCATTTCTTTAACTGATTAAATTGATGAAAATTATTAGGCAACATGCAATATAAGAATATGTCAGATAAAAAATAATAAATCGATAATTCAATATGAAAAATACTTGCCTAAACCAGATTTATGATCCCATTTATAAATCAAACAAATGAAAGCACAATTTTATTTAAAATACCTTATTATTTTTTAAAATGCATGATTAAAAATATCTCATTTAAATAAAAAGTTATATAAATTTATTAGTCTGTTTCATGAGTAAAATCATGGATGCGGCTTAGCCAGCAAGTATATCCCGTCAAATATTATATTAAGGTAACATCGACTTTTGACTCAAGTGATGACAATGAAATACATAGATAAAATTACAACTTAAAACGGTAAAAAATTACTTAAGGTAAGAACCAAGAATGACATTTTACCCTAGTGAAATGGTGACAAGACGATGCTCTCGACATGGCGTACAAGGAGAGGAGCTGTCAACAAAGCCAACGCCTTGGCGATGAGTTTGCTTCCTTATGAAGACAGAATTTTCATTTTGCATCTTTCAAATATTTTTAGCTTACCAAATCTAAAAAAGATTAACAAACGACCAAAAGCGTCATTAACTTATTAATTAATTATCTTAGATGGTTCATAAAACCTTACCTCCAGACTACGTATGCTGTTGTGTCAGCAACTAAGAAAAGAAAAAAGGAAGTGTCAAAATTTCAAATTCATTTTGAGATTAAAATATTATAATTTTTAATTAATAATTTTTTTATAGAAGTCTTAATTAATAATCTAAAATCTTAATTTTAAAATTCCAAGATTAAACTACTAAAATTAATAGTAAAACTATTAGCTAGAAGAGAGCTTTTCCATTAATACATAAGAAATGTTTATTTTTCATTTTTAAATATTTTTCATATCATCTTTTCATCGTAGAATCTTAAATTTTTTAGAATTTACTATGAATTGAACACTTAATCTTAGACTAAAAAATAATCCAAAAAATATAAAAAATACTTGGTATTTATTTCTCACACACACAATTAATAATTTTTTTTGACATTCACACACAATTAATAATTGATTGTGATTCAAAAAATTATCACTATTTATCTAATAAAAATAAGTTTTATTCAATATTCAATATGCCTTATTATTAACAATTTTTTCCGTTCATTTAAAGTAAAATTGACTCTTGAAACTTCAAATTATATTAATTAGTTTTTTTAATATGTCAAAAAATAGAAAGAAACCCATATTATTATTATTATTATTATTATTATTGAAGTTATTATTATTATTAATTTAGTAACGTATATGGCTCATATAGATTAATCATTTTGTTCCAAAAAGAAAATTGGTCTTTATAATATGATCATCGAGATAGAGTCATACTATTTTCGTTCTATGAAATTTATCACATTTAAAAAAATAATTTATTTCAAAATATTTGTTAAATTTGTGATTTCAAAGAGTAGCATTTTTTTTTCATATTTATTTTTTTTATATAATCAATATTTATTACTTTAATTTAATGATTTTTTTGAAGAATTAATATTAAATTAAGAGTAATATAGTTAATTTACCTAATAATTTATTATAATTTAAATAAATTTAATAATTTTCACGAGAGACGTGAGAGGTATTATGGAACAAGTGCAGTATTTAATACTTAAATATCTACTTTAATTAATAATTAAGCTTTATTATTTGGGAAAAATTAAAAGATTATTCTCAATATTTGTCCACCTTTACCTAAAAATCAGCATCTAATACACTAGTCAAACTCAAAAAAAAAAAAAAAAAAAAAAAAAATTATGAAAATACAAAAAAATATAAATTTCAACTGACACGTGTCTACACAGTAAGAAATCATTCTCTCTCTTCTAAGATTGGGATGGATGGACAAATTCACCGTTACTCTTTACCCCACTATCGATTTGATTTCCTTTCCTTTGGTTCCTTCTTGTTTCTATTTTCTCGCGTTTTCTCGGCTCTCTCTCTCCCAACTCGGTCGACAGACTCCTTCTCTTCTTGGATCGAATTCCCCACCAGAAAAATATCCTTAACCCAAAAAAAAAAAAGAAAAAGAAATTGCTAAAAAGAGAAAAAAAAAAAGACAACCCAGATTTTTATTTCACTTTTTGCCTTATAATTCCTCTCTTTCAAAAACTTTTCTTCTTCTTCTTCGAGGATTCGATACCAAGGGACTTCGGCTGGTGTTATCTGTCGATTGCGGTTGTGTTTCTGGGAACTGAATTAGGGTTTTCTTGTTCCAATTTGTGGTAATCATTTCTGACTTGATTTGATTAACGAATTGTACCGGATTCTTTTCCTAATTCGATCTATCTTCGTTTATTTTGGTTGTTCTTATAGTATAACCCATTTATTCCAAACCCTTAAAAAGAAAGGAAAAAAAAAAAAAAAGAAAAGAAGCATTTGTTGATTGGTTAATTTTTCCTTCTTTCTATTGTATAGATAAAAAGAGTAGAAATTGTATTAACCCTACCCTTTTTCAATTTCATTCCAGCTGATTTTAGGTTTCTTTGAACAGGAAACTCCGTGAAATTTTTGGTTGCGTTGTTTTAGTCTGCTATCCGAAATTGAGGGTTTTCTTGTTAGATTAGATCTCTTTATCTCCTTTTCTTTATGGGTTTTCCCTTTTCCCCTTTTCATTTTCTGACCTAAATTCCCTATCTTTGTTTTTATCTCTGATTAACTTTTTCCTACTCGGGTTTGGATGCGTTTGCTCGCAATATCATTTAAAGAAAAATTTGGGTTAGGTTTGTATATAGAATGGCCTTGAATTTTTCTCATCGACCCCTCTTTCCGGGTATTCTCCCTGAAGATAATTTGGTTTCTCCAATGAGGATTGCAAATGGGTACCTTGTTGAGGGTATACCAGACAAGGTTGATAATTGCTTTGATTATGGAAGGGATAGGGGCGATAGGTGCGGCTCACAGGACTCCGTGCATAAGGACATTCTTGATCTTTTGCCATCAGATCCTTTTGGCATGGACATAAGTACTACTTTTACTGCAATTACAGGGTGGCTCGAAGATTTGGAGGTGGACTATGGTGGGTATGGTAGAGATCAGGTTGCCACTAGTGGTGGGAATTATCAGTTGTTTGCTGGGTTGAATTTTATTTGGAACAATGCAATGAGGTTCCAAACTTTCCCTGGGAACATGGGATTTGATAATAGCATGAATGCATTTAGAGAATTAGGGAATGCATCTGCCCATGATGCTGGGTGTCTTGAGGAGAAAGAAGTAGGAGATGCATCTAGTCATTGTGCTCTTGGATTGGTTTGTAATGTGGACGACATTTTGAGTTTGGGTAATGAAATAATGGGTAATGGAGATACAGGTGCTGTGGATGAGAGATGTGTGGAGTTTCATGAGAGTAGTGGGGTTTGTTCCGACGGAGATGGTGGAGCTCCTCATGGAGCTTTTGGTTTTGCCCTTGGTTATCTCGGGGTGCGGGATCTTCTTGTTGTTGAAACAGTGTGCAGGTCATTGCGCTCTACAGTTCGGAGTGACCCACTTTTATGGAGGAGTATTCACATTGATCAACCATTGAATGAGAAGATCACCGATGATATTCTTTTGCAATTGACTAATCGGGCTCAAGGTAACTTGCAATGTTTGAGCCTGATTGAGTGTCCAAGGATTACTGATGATGGGTTGAAACATGTCCTTGAAAATAATCCGAGGCTAACCAAGGTGGGTGTTACTTTCCTAACATTCTTTCTTGCATCGGCTTCTGAATCCTATTTATTGTTCATTGGCACATTTGAAGATATGCTAATTTGTTAACTCAATTATCTTATATTGCTTAGGTTTAGCTAGTTGATAAAAAAATATCTTGCTTCGCTCTCCCTCCCTCCCTCCCTCCTCTTTTTCTCTTAGAAAGATATGGAGTGAATTCTGTTATGACTAAGCATTTAATGGTACATGTTCCTTCGTTCATGTTGATCGACTCTTTTTTTTTTTTTTAATTCAATGACCACATTACTCTATGGTGTGTGAAGTGGATATGAAACTATTAAATGATCAAATAGTCCTCTCTTCCTTAGTTCCAGTTAATATTATGTATAATAAAAACAGCGAACAAAGGATTGGAACCTTTAACATTTTAAAAACCTATGCTTGTTTGCTAAATTTTCAAGTTCACCCTTTTGTGCTGTTGTGCTTCTTGTCACCACTGATTGGGTATTGGGATTAACTTGAAGTCCAAGTTTCTCATTTTCCTTATTGTGTAATTATGGTCAGCTTTTATGAGCATCAATCATTTTGTGCATGTAATTTTTTTTTTGGTGAATTGAGTATATGTAGTTATTGCTTTTCTGACATAATTGGATGCTAATATTTCTTCCTTTATGCAGCTGAGTGTGCCTGGATGTACAAGACTCAGCATTGAGGGCATCGTAACTAGCTTAAAGGCTTTTAGGAGTATGGGTACACAAGGGGTGAAGCATTTAAGGATTGGTGGCCTCTATGGAGTGACACAGAAGCACTTTGAAGAACTGAAGTTCTTGTTGGGCTCAGATAACCATATGCAGCAGAATACCTACAAGCCACATTATTATCACAGAGGGAACTTTTATTTGTCATGTGAGGATGATCGTGCTATTGACATTGAAATGTGCCCAAGATGCCAGAACCTGAGGTTAGTGTATGATTGCCCTGCAGAGGGTTGTCAGCAGAAAGAACATTCCACTCAGCCATGCAGGGCTTGCACTCTTTGTATAGCTAGATGTGTTCAGTGTGGGCGGTGTATTAATGACAGTGAATATGAGGAGACATTCTGCCTTGAGTTGCTTTGTTCAGATTGTTGGAAGCAAGTCAATTGCCAGGAGGAGGAGGATGGTAAGATTAGTCCACCCAAGGCTCCTGCTGTGTGTGAATCTAGCTGCAGTTTTCGTCTTTATGGATAAAGACGGATTCAGTTTAATTTCTTCTGGTTTCATATTATGATTGAGATGTGTGCACAATTGGTTATTTAGAATCTAAGATAAAAAAAATGTGAGGCAGTCGTCTAGGATTATGGTTCCTCTCTGTGTTGTTTTTACATTCTGAGTGTGCTGACTGTCTCAGGTGCAGCTACTGATGATGGACTTTGAGTTGTCTCGGTATAGATTGGACCGTTTGTGGCCGAAGTTTATTTTTTGTGTAAAAGGTAAAAATAGAGAGAGAGAGAGAGAGAGAGATAACAGATAGAAAAAATAAACAGAAAGCAAGAAGGCAATGGTTTCCAGGTACTTCAAATATTGTTCACTGAAGGATACTATGTTCTGGTTTTTCTATATTTGGCATGTGGCTTAATAAAGTCTGGTGAAAAATGCATTTATTTGCATCTAATGTTCGGAACTGTCCGTCATGTGAATCTGCACCAACGTGGGGTCAGATTTATTCAGCTCTGAGAAGAGTTATATAGAGTCAATGGTGGAAAGCAACTGGTCTGGTGTAAATGTTGTAAAATGAGCTTGTATGGTTCCCCAGTGAAGCAAGAACTGATTTATTCTAACTCTGATCATAATGTATAGTACCTGTCCATTGCTTGAGAAGTGGAGTGATTAGTTTCCCCACTGCCCATCAGATTGTGTGATGCAGGCTCTTCTCAGACCATTTACTGTGCCAGAGTGCTCGGAGCTGCTCCATTGACTGCGCAGAGCTTTCGGGTTTGATCGCTGGTTTCATCTATGATTGATCTCATTTCTGGCTCTTGCTTTTATAAATTTAGAACCATCTGTGTTTTTACCTGCCTAAACTCAGTGCACTGGATTATCCATTAAATGGTATGGCGCTTGTATTCTGCTTCTTCTATCCCACCAGGATGATTTGATGAGCCAGTTTGGGTGCCAGACTGTATACTTGTGTTGGATAATGGAAAAAATAAAAATAAAAAATAAAATAGGAATTTGTTCAATGTCTGCTGTTGCTCGTTGGATTGAATGCTTAATTATTATTTGCCAAAAAGCTACAAATATTTCTTCTTGAGCCTCTATGGGAAATATTTATTATCATTATTATTACTTCTTGAATAGTCCTTTGTTGTCTCTGAACTCTTTCTCCAAATATGTTATGTGAATATTTGTAGGATTTATTTTAAAAAAAAAATGGTTATGAATTTCATAACTTTCAATCAATATTTTTACCTAGGTAAACTGTAAAAAATTTAATTTTTCCTTTTCAAGATAAAAGAGTTCTTATAACCGTGACAAACATAAAAATTTCAACTTTAACATAGATTTCTCTTAAGAAAATTTCAATGTATAAAAATTTTCTTTATTTAAATTCCATTACTTTCATTCAAAATTTAAAAGTTTTTTGAATTATAAATTTAACTATATCCTTTTTAAATTCAAATCAATGTGATTGGCTTGATAACACTAAAATTACCGTGTGTTTAAATTACTCCTTCTACGTCAGTAATTTTCAAAATTATTGTCATTATACTAACTTTTCTACCATAAGTCTCTTTCAATTTTCTAGACCGTTTTTTTTTTTAATTTTTTTTTAATTTTTTATTTTTATCAAATGACATTAGCAATATATTATAAAAAGAAAGCCAAGAAAAAAAAAAAAAAAACTTTATATCATATACAGTCTATCTAAACTCGATGAACAAGTCTCTTCCATACAACCTACCCAGGACTAGAAATGCTAGGTGAAAAAACATGGAGAATTAAGATCGAAACTTAAAACAAAAGCCAGAAAAGGAGAACTCCTCCATACAAAATGGTCAGCGAGAGAGAGAGAGAGAGAGAGAGCAGCTTTTGCTTTTGCTAATAAATGGACTTTTTTCCTTCTCCAATAATCCTTTTCTTCTGACCCTTGTTTAAGTTTTGCTTGAGGTGGAAAATTGTTGACATCAATGCCCTGATAGTATGATATGTTGTGTTGATGAAATCCAAGAAGACAAAAGAAAAATGAAATGAACTGAAAAATCTTGCTTTCTAAATTAATAGTTTGAGGATAAACTGTTCCTAAAACAGGGACTCATTCATGCTTTATTTGATAAACTGTTCCTCTGGTTTTTACGATGCTGTGAGTTTGAGTTGATTGCATTTCATGGTTACGGTGGTAAATTGTCATTTGCATGGTAGAGGTTGTTAAGATTTGATTAGCATTCCACATGCATAATTTCCATGTATCTAAATTATGAACATACACAGAACCAATAGAATGGCTTGTGTTCGAATTTTTGAAAGAAAAGCAAAAGAGAGAATTCCATAAAATCATCAATACATAATACTTGAGTTCACATTTGCAATGCATACATTGACACAAATGTGCATGTAAAGCTTGAGGATACAACAAATAAAAACATGAACAAAAAAAAGGGTTAGGAAATTTCAAAAGAAGGTAAAGACAAACTATGTTATTTGCATCAAGGATGAAAGAGAAGTGCAATAGAAATGGATTTTGTCTACATGAGCAGAAGACTCGTACTGGTGACAGTGGTCATGTTTATTTTTCAGGCTTCTTGCGCAAATCTTTCATCCATTTTAAAATCAGAAGTTTCTTCCCAAACTTGCTCTTGCTTTCATTCTTCTTCTCCTTCTTGTCTTCCTTCTCTGATTCTTTTTGTGGTGGAGTGTCAGGAGTGTCATTGTCCCATTGATCAGCCCAGGATGGCCCTGAATCCATCTCTTAATTTCTCTATCTTTTTTTGTCCCCCTTTATCTCTTCTGTATCAATTCTTGGATATAATGAATGTTACTCTGTTCTTTCCTTTTCATCATTCAGTGAAAAGTAATTGTTTGGTAAATTTGGTTATCTTAGGTATGCATTTGCCTATTTTAGACTATTTTGATTTCATTTTTTACTTTGATAGGATCAGATCAGACAGGCCTAAAATTAGTTATTTTGGTTGAACAGTTTCAGAATGTTGTCCACCTATCTTTTGCTTATTATAGCTGAAGGTTGCTATAATTAACCTGCGTATTCTTTCAAGTAGGCCACACCTTGCTGCCCCTGATACTTTGACAGAAGGGATGGCTGCAAAAAGTCTATTATTTTGGGAAACAAGCTGTCCATGAATCAAATTTTGACCTCATTGGGATATAGAGTGTAAATTAGCCGAGCTGTCCATGAGTTGTTCGAGCTCGACTCCGAAAAAAGTTTAAAAAAATTTGGCTTGGATCGAGCTCGAGTCTAATGATATTCAAATTGAAAGCCCATCGAGCTTTTTATATATAAATATATAAAATTTATTTTAAACTTATCCGAGCATCGAATTTCGAGCTTAAAATTTTCTGAGAGTTAAACTTGAGCCTCAAATTGAGTTCAAGTCTAAAATTTTCAAGCTCGTCAAGCTTCGAGCCTGTAACAAGTTTGAGCTTGACTTGTGGGGAGGATCCTTTAGTCCTTTACCCCATACACAACAAACATATCCATGCCAAAACACGCACTTAGAGAACCAGCTCTGATATTAAATTGACTGCAACTGGTTCGTGACCTTGGTTGTGGCATGTGTGCAGTTTCAAATGTCCATTTCATGTTATTTCTTACAATTGTTCTTCTCTTTCATTACTCTGTTACACCATAAAACAAACAATAAAAAGTTGAAACCATGATTTTTAATTTAAAATGATTTGAAAGTAAATCAATCTGGTTCAGGAAGATTATAAATACATGATAAACTCCAATCGATAACAAATAGATAAAATTATAAATGGAGTACGAACTAAGGAAGCTCAGTAGTCACTCAACAAATTACATAATCTAGATGATATTTTCTGCTCCATCACTTTTGATCAGCAAGCTGTTTGACAATATTTTCAATCTTCTCTCTTAATTCTTTCTGTGCATTAACCTGATCTCCTTTCGCTTCAAGGGATTCCACGTATTTGATTCTGCAGCTCCTAGCACATCTTGCAGCCTACTCTAGGAGTGAGAGATTGCAAAACACCAGTTTAGACTTCATTATCTATAAAATTCAACATGACCAGCAATCTCCCTACACAATATCTTGGATTCACTAGCTAACTTTGAACTCTTAAATATGACAAGTCCCGTCTGTCTGTGAGTGGATGTCGGTTTATACGATTTTGCCTCCTCTTCCCTCCCAAGCAACAAAGCTTCCCTGGCAGGAATCACATTCTCCCACCAAAATTCTCGTAATATCCCATGTATTAGCTCCCAATAATCACGGTCCCTATGCACACGAAATATTGTGCTTCCATTTGGTGTCCAGCAAAATAAATCTGCCCATTCTCTATTCATTATTTCCAATTGCCCCTGCACTTGAGGCATGTAATAGAAAGGCATAGTTGACCAGGGTAGAGCCGTCTCTGGCTTCCCCTTGTTGTACGGACACTTAACTTCCAGAATGCCTCCTCCATGAAAGCAACCAAGAAGACCATCTGGGGAAGCACCAAGCCAATCAAATTGCTCTGCTGAATGGATAGCAAATCCTAAATGACTAACTTCACGACCTGTGATGCTTTTATAACTGTCTATAGCTACTGCTTCATTGAGAACACCCCATTCCATAGCTCTTCTCTTGGAGGATTCAATGATCTGTATCTCTGGTTCAAATACCTTCTCATGCCAAAGCTCAAAGCGACGGTTTCCCTTCCAAATACCCAAGGCAGTACTAAAGGTGCTAGTTGTCAATTTGTCCCTCCTGAGGGCAAACCATTCATCTGAGCGTTGGGGTACATCAGACTGGGTAATACATGAGGTCAACACTAGTGATGAGGGATTCCGGACAACAAGAGATCCAATTGCAGAGATCAACGGTGCAGATAATGTGGAGAAGGTCCTGATAGATCCAACTCCATATCTTCTCCCAAGAGACAATCGCCTTGCTGCTTGATGGTGAATGCTGTGCAATCTTCTGTTGCAGGTGTTGGTCATTGCCAAGAAAATGAGGTTGTTGATAGTGACTTAATTTGAGAAATCATAAAAAGGCCAAACACAGGCAGAAAGATTAGTCTAAAAAGTATAGCCAAAAAAAAAAAAAAAAAAAAAAACACATTAGAAAAAAAAATTCCGTCATTTCATATAATATCTACCATGAAAAATAGCACAAGCATGGCAAATAAATCCATAAAACTAACACAATTTACTTCATTCAACATATGTATAAAATTATTATAGGATATTGCTAAACTACGAATCTACAGTAAAGGACTCAACAGCTCAGAAGATTTGCTCAAAAAGATGAAAAGTTGGTGATTTTATCTTGCATCATTAAAATCAGCTTTTTGCCAATACCACTGGCTACTGTAATGGCAAGAGCTCGAAGCAAATAGACCGCTTTATGTGAAAATGCATAAGTGCAGAAACGTATCCAGCACCAACATTAACCACAAAAAAGATTCTTGACCATCAATAACAGCGAAAAATACCAAATCGTTGACTCGTACACAAACCAAGAATTCAACTTTCTTTTCCAGGTAATCTAACCCAGTTTATAACTTTTACAACTAAGTGATTGATAACCCCGACCAATAGAGGAAAATCAATTTTCTGAGACCCCTAACAAAGCCAAGCTGAAGAACAATGAATGTGTTTGATAAAATACCTGAAAGAGACCTTGTGCCGTGTGCTGAAACTGAAATATTAGAAAAGGGTCTAACTTTGACAAGAACAAAAGAAGCTCTAGATTGAATGGGAGAGACTTGAAAAGGCTTCATCTCATTAAAATCACTGCCTTTTCCATAGAGAACTTGCCCCCCAAACCCAGTAAAAGATTGCAACTTTTAATCTTGCTTTTCTCTAGAAAAGGACTCGTGGATAACAGTAGCATTTAGGGTTTGTTACCATAACAAAGACCGCAACTAGGAAGATGCGGAGAGTTGCGGAGAGTCGAGAGAGAGGCGCTCAGCGGCTCAGGCAATGAAACAATGAGACAAACAATTTTATCTGTTCAGTGGAAGAATGTCTCCAGGCGAAAACGATGTCGTTGGTGTATCACATCAGACTCCAAATGCACTATTTTGCTCCAAGCTAATTTAGACCCGGGTCACCTATATTTTTAGGAAAGGTAAAAGATTATTTTCCTTCTAACTTTTTAATTATTTTTAGGCATAGACCGGTGGGGATTAGATTTGTTGATTATGATAATTAATAAATTAATATAAAGTTACATTTAGAAGCTTATAATAAAATTTTGAACATTTAAAAAACAATTTTTTTTAAAAAAAGAGTCATTTTTCTTTAAATTAAATTGATTTTCTCTTTAGTTCTATTAATTTAATTTTGTTGAGCACTCACATTAAAAGATTAAAAAAAATTAATTAATCAAATGTTTTGATTTGAAGCTTTAGGCGGAGAGTATCTTTTAAATTTGATAAGAGTGTTTTATTTTTTTTCTTAGATTTAATATACCGAAATTCTAATTAATTGGATAAGTGAAATTGAATATTGAATAATTTTACGAGAAAAATTTCAAAAATATTTTTTAAATAAATCATTTTTTTAAAACAAACGTAACTCTATTTATATTTGTTTTTATTTTTTTTATCTCGATTTTAAATTGCTAAAAAATAGAGACTATAAATAGAAAATTGAAGGAGATATTTATTATTTGATAGTCTATCTCGGAAACTTAACAAAATAAATAAATTGCTGAGCTGATACTGTGAGATAGAGAGATCGGTCTTGCTTACTTCCTCTTTTCTTCGCTAATCATCCACCATGCTTTTACTTCACGCACCCTCTCTCTTTTGGTTTTCTCTGCGCTAAAAAAAACCCACTGAGCATCCAAACTTACCGTCTCCAAAGGGTGAAAGACCAAAACCCAACAAAATTTGCATTTGAACATCCACTCCTTTATCGCTATCCGCCAACAACAATGGGTTCTCTTATTCTCCTTCTTCTCGTAAAATCCCTTATTTTCTTCAATCCCATCTAGGTAAAACAAGAACCCATCACCCGAAATTCCCCAGAACAGAGAATAATCGATCTTTTTGAACCATGTACTTGTCTGATAAGCCTCGCCCAATCGATTTCTACAAAGAAGAAGTAGCGCCCGCTAACAGAGACAATATGATTATTGAAGTTGTCTCAACTAATGGAGATTTGCCTCCTCATCAGCATCATCTACACAATCCACATAACCCACCGCCGCAGCAGCAGCAGCAGCAACAACCACAACAACAAATGATTCTCGGTGACAGTAGCGGTGAGGACAACCACGAAGTGAAAGCGCCTAAAAAACGAGCTGAGACATGGGTTCAAGACGAAACCCGTAGCTTAATTGCTCTTCGGCGAGAAATGGATGGCTTATTTAATACTTCTAAGTCAAACAAGCACTTGTGGGAACAAATATCAGCAAAGATGAGGGAAAAGGGATTCGATCGATCTCCTACAATGTGCACGGACAAGTGGAGGAATTTGTTGAAAGAGTTTAAGAAGGCTAAGCATCAAGATAGAGGAAGTGGGTCGGCGAAAATGTCTTATTATAAAGAGATTGATGAGATTTTAAGGGAGAGGTGCAAGAATGCTCAGTATAAAAGTCCTACACCTACTTCTAAAGTGGATTCCTACATGCAATTTGCTGATAAAGGTAATTATAGATTTTGTATTTGTGTTGGCTGGTTTTAAGATTTGCTTGTAACTAATCTCAGTGGAACTGGAGATGGGTTGTTTAAATATGTCTTTTTAGATGCGGATTTGACTGATTGATTATGTATTTCTAGGGATAAAGGAAGAAAATTAACTATTTTTGTGTTGATTCTAGCACTCTGCGTTTTGGATGCAATTATTATTATATTTATTTATTTATTTATTTTGCTTCAGAATTGTTATTTTGTCCTAACTTAAGAAGTGGTGCGCTTGGTTGCTTCCTGGGTTCTGGAATTAAGATAGACATGTGAAGAGTCTGTGATAAGCTGCGGCCGATGTAATCTAGGACTGCACTAGCAACATTAGAGGAAATGGTGTCTTAGTACTAAGCTAACGCGGTAGATTATCATCATAAAGTTTTCTGGTTGGAAGTTTACAGTGGAATGGAATGGAACAGTGGTGTACAACTTGAATAGAGCTTGGTAAGATGTATTTGGCTGATGCTGGAAGTCTGGCAGAAATAATGCTCACAATTATTGGTCATTTGGTGGCAGAAAAGGTTTAGGAAATTAGGAAAAGTTAATTGTTGGCTTGCAATATAACAACTAAGGAAAAAAATGAGACTGCTGTGTTTATTTCTGAGGGGTGTGACCAGTTCTCAACTTTTTCAGGTCTAGTGACTCCAATATATACACAGTTCATACTTATACATGTATGCATACACAGATACATGTGCATACGGTATTTGTTTACGTCAGTTGGTACTTGGTATTCAGGAGCAAAATTGTATGTCTAACTCTTCTAAGTTGCTTTGATCATTAAACCTATAATAACATTCTTTTATGTTTTTGATGTCCTTGAGTCATGTTGCTTGAATGAATCAAGCTGCCACAGTCAGTTATTGAACATGGTGGAACTTGTATTTGTTGTTTGCATATTACTTTACAAGTATATGTACTTTGTTACCCTAGCCATTCACTTCTGATGATTTCAATTCCGCCAACATTTCTGGTTTTACTGCCATTAAGGTACCTGATTGCACTGTTCCAACATATATGAAGCATTTGGTTCTATCACCCTTGCATTAATATTTTGCAATGTCTGTCTGACTGTCCCAGGCTTTGACGATACAAGTATATGTTTTGGACCTGTAGAAGGTACGTAACTGTTACAGACTTACATTTGGAGTTTCTTTGTTGCTCATTTAAATGCTTGTAGGGGGTATAGACCTTCTTCTCTGATTCTTCACTGTCTTCTTTTTTTCTTGTGTGTATGTGCGTGCATTATGTTTGCCATTGGATAGCCTTTATCCCATTGATCTTATAACAACTGGTGACTAAAATAAGAATAAGTTGATCAATCAAGAACATATCCATTAAATCTAACATTGTTTATATAGATTTTGTATTATTCAAAAGACAGATTCCTGTACCAATTGGCTATTCTTCTTGTAAAAGACTGGAGCTTTGTTTATTTCTTTACCTGGTGGCAGATCTTGGCCTATCCAGCTGTATGAGTTCATTATGCCTTGTAATGCTGAATTCTTCATTAAAACGGCGAGAGGACTGAAGCTGAGGAATTGCTGTTCTATTGTTTGCTACGGACAGTTGGTATAATACTTTAATTGCTAGTAAAAATCGAGATCACATTGTTTGAGGTCCTGCCTTATACCAACATGCAGACCTCAACAGGTTCCTCAGAAATGGCATCAGCTATGTGCCATTTATTCCTTCTTGACTTATTCTATATGTGAGTTTAAGGTTTCCTTAGATCCTTCCACAATTTTATCCCAAATGTGAGAGAGAGAGAGAGAGAGAGATCCTAACAGTCATACAGTAGTAAGTATGTTGTCTATTTTTATGTGGGCAACAGCCTTAAAGAACTATAGGCATGTTTTGAAAATGTATATCATCCAAATATTTTATTCCAAAATTCAGTTCATTTTCATTATTGAGATATTAAATAAATGTAATTTAATGGTAATTTTGAAAGCTGTGCTTTGCATTTCATTTTCATCTAATTTTAAGCAAAGTCACAAACTATTGGGGTCTTTGGATGCTCAAACAGAAAAAGCATTCCGTTTATACTTTTTAGAGTGAACCAACAATTCCCTTAGTTCTTTTTCCATCTTAAATAAGGCATCAAAATATTTTTCATGCATGCCAATAATCTTTCATTATGTGTACACTTCAACTATTGTCTTCAATTTCTATTTTGTGCAATCACATGCTTATTATTTTATCAATGAGAGTTCATGCCACAAAAATATAGTTGCAGAACATTGAAAGTATTGTTTGAATATAAATATTCATTCTGAGGCATGTAGTTAACAATTAAAAGGATCTTTCAACAGTTTGCAAAATGACAAAAAGAATAGGATGTTTCATGTCAATATTTAAAATCAGTGATTGAGGAAATAAACTATGTCTACATTTTACTTGAGTAATTTTTTACTCAGGGTAGACTTCTTGTTTACTGACTGGTCATTGCTGCTGATAATTGATAAGTGAAGAATATTTTGTTAGAAGGTCTGTCCTCTGGGCTTGTG
Source organism: Jatropha curcas (assembly GCF_041381405.1). NCBI lineage: Eukaryota > Viridiplantae > Streptophyta > Magnoliopsida > Malpighiales > Euphorbiaceae > Jatropha > Jatropha curcas. The sequence goes on along the minus strand of NC_143153.1, from coordinate 1,067,588 downwards.
TCCCTTGCAATATGTTGCACATGCAACTGTTTTCAATCTATATGTAGTCTTTTTCCTCTTCTAGATTTGGCATGGGAGATGGCGCTTAAGCTCCACCGATGTTGATGTAAATAACAGCCTGGTGAAGAAGAATCCAATACAATGTTTAATTGCATAGATTTTTTTCTGTATCGGGTGTGCCTTCAATCCTTGGAGTTGTAGTGCCATTTTCCAATGTAAACTTCTATTTGATTTCTACCGGTAAAAATTCACCAGAGCTGTGTGGATCAACCCTAGACTATTCATGAATTATTCTGTGTATTCCCTCCAACCCCCATTTGTCTGTGAATTATTACACTTCCTAATTTGCAATCTCAATCTCACCCACTATCATTGAGTTTCAAGTGGATATTATTTGTTGGAAGAAAGGTTTTAGATGTTCTCTTTGTGCGTTTTGAAATCAGTTGACCACCTTGTAGTTCTGCTTACATTCTTCATGCACCTTGTCCTATTACTTTTATGTTAAAGAGATGCATTTCCCTCGTTGAAGTTCCTTGGTGTGCAGCTAGTGGCAGGCCATCTCTCAACCTTGAAAGACGTCTGGATCATGACGGACATCCTCTTGCCATCACAGCACCTGATGCAGTTGCAGCAAGTGGAGTTCCTCCATGGAATTGGAGGGAGACTCCTGGAAATGGTAAGTAACCTTTTAATTTAGAATCTATTTGTTACTTGGATGTAAAATTTTCTGTGGTAACAACTCCCAAAGGCAAATGTTTGAAGGCTTCCCTTACAATCTCGAGTCACTGGTTTTCAACTCTTTTAAAAGAGATCGCATTTACTGCCAGTAGATTTTTTATGACCATATTTTATTATTCTCCTCATTTTCCCCATTTGGTAGGTCCTGAGAATCAGTCATTTGGTGGGAGAGTGATAACTGTCAAGTATTTGGACTATACAAGAAGGGTAGGTGTTGATGGCACCACAGATGCCATCAAGGAGGCAATCAAGTCAGCTTTCAGATTAAGGACCAAACGTGCATTTTGGTTGGAGGATGAAGACCAGATAATTCGTAGTCTTGACAGAGACATGCCAGTGGGGAATTACACACTTCACCTTGATGAAGGTAATTAATGCATGTATACCTTAAAAACATGCAGAAATACCTTAAGGTGCTGAAGTTTTTTGTGATTAAGGAGTCCTCTATATTGTATTAAAGCCAAAAAGATCCTCTGTAGCTGTGGGTTTGTGAGATTTCTAAATCAAATAGCTTTTAGCTTGTAAAGGAATATGCTACTAATCTTTTCTAATTTGAATGGAACCTTTATTTTTGTCGTTACTTGTCAAATTTAATGAATAATAGCCACTGTGGTATGAGAATTTATTACCTGAAGCAATGGAGCTTTACTCGAAGAAAATTTTCTCAATTATTAACCGCTAATCTAATCTTTTTAAATTTTCAGGATTAGCCGTCAAAGTGTGTCTATATGATGAATCAGACCACATGCCAGTACATACGGAGGAAAAAGTTTTCTACACTGAAGATGACTACCGTGATTTTTTGACTCGCCGTGGCTGGACATGCCTAAGGGAGTTTGATGGGTATAGAAATGTTGATAACATGGATGACCTTCGACCCGGTGCTCTCTACCGTGGTGTGACTTGAGAGAAGGCGTGCACTATAGATCTGTTTTTATTGCTTGGAGATCTTTGAAGTGACCGACTGCTATGCTATTTAGGCGTCATCTTTTCATAAATGCCACACCAGTGTGGAACTGTATCACGTGCAATTGTGTATATAGAATTCTGTAATACGTTGAATTGTAGAAATGGATGGAGTTTCTCACTCGATCAGTGCTTGTAAATATGTATTTCTATCGACAACAAAGCAATTCCAGATTTGGCATCAGTTTTTCATTCACTTCTTTTACACACGATAGAGACTGAACTTTATTTTAGGTGACTGATTCAGCATTTTGGAAATCCAGACGAGATTTTACTGATGATTTTCGGTTCTTAAATAGCTTTGTTCTGGAATTCTTGTCTTGTTCCGGGATTACTGTAGATTTTGCAGCTAGCAGAAACTCCCCATAGCGGTTTCTTTCTCATTTTCCCTTGATTGAAGTTATTTATCCACTGAATTTTGTATAAGAGAAAGCAAGCATGTGTCTTTTTTTTCTTTTTTCTTTTTTTTTTTTTTTTAAGGGTGGAAATTATCCCGTGTCCGAAATTCATTCGCTCAACTAATCTGGATCATTCGCTCAACTAATCTGGATTTGTACCAGGCAAGTCCAAGAATGGGGTAAAATGTTCCCTTTCCAAGTTCTATTCAGACATGCTGACTGGGTTTGGCTAAACTAAAAATAAGCAAGCATATCTATGCTACTTAAAAATCTTTGTATATGTTCACTGATATATGAAGAATTACACCATTCAGAGTTTTTTCCATTCCAGTTTTTATCAAACGAGTACACTTCAAAACAACTCAATAACATCAATTTTGTCTCCTTGATATCCATACTACAAGAAAATGTGAATAAAAGATTCACAGTGACCACAACTCGTTCAAACAATTCTTTTCTTTTGAGACCATAGGCAGCAAGCCTCTCTCTACTGCTCATCCCATTCGTCATTCTTGTATGAAACCAGAGTGTCAACCTTGTGTATCTGCACAAAACCAACAAAAAAGAAGTCCAACAGTGAATTATTTTTCTCTCTCAGATTCTCAAAACAAAGTTTTTGCTTGTTTTTTGTATAGTTTACCTTGGTATCAAAAGAATGCAATTTCACCATTTGTGGATTGGCAATCAATTTTGGATCACTTTCAATCCAGGTAAATCCAGACGAGATTTTACTGATGATTTTGGAAATCCAGACGAGATTTTACTGATGATTTTCGGTTCTTGAATAGCTTTGTTCTGGAATTCTTGTCTTGTTCCGGGATTACTGTAGATTTTGCAGCTAGCAGAAACTCCCCATAGCGGTTTCTTTCTCATTTTCCCTTGATTGAAGTTATTTATCCACTGAATTTTGTATAAGAGAAAGCAAGCATCTGTCTTTTTTTTCTTTTTTCTTTTTTTTTTTTTTTTTAGGGTGGAAATTATCCCGTGTCCGAAATTCATTGGCTCAACTAATCTGGATTTGTACTAGGCAAGTCCAAGAATGGGGTAAAATGTTCCCTTTCCAAGTTCTATTCAGACATGCTGACTGGGTTTGGCTAAACTAAAAATAAGCAAGCATATCTATGCTACTTAAAAATCTTTGTATATGTTCACTGATATATGAAGAATTACACCATTTAGAGTTTTTTCCATTCCAGTTTTTATCAAACGAGTACACTTCAAAACAACTCAATAACATCAATTTTGTCTCCTTGATATCCATACTACAAGAAAATGTGAATAAAAGATTCACAGTGACCACAACTCGTTCAAACAATTCTTTTCTTTTGAGACCATAGGCAGAGCAAGCCTCTCTCTACTGCTCATCCCATTCGTCATTCTTGTATGAAACCAGAGTGTCAACCTTGTGTATCTGCACAAAACCAACAAAAAAGAAGTCCAACAGTGAATTATTTTTCTCTCTCAGATTCTCAAAACAAAGTTTTTGCTTGTTTTTTGTATAGTTTACCTTGGTATCAAAAGAATGCAATTTCACCATTTGTGGATTGGCAATCAATTTTGGATCACTTTCAATCCAGGTAAAAGGGACTGCAACATCTTTATCGGTGTAGGCTAGCACATCAAATACACCTATAACATCCAATTCAAGAAATAAGCAAATAGTAATAGATTCAGCAATTTTATTATTCTTGGTCAATAAATCAGCTGATTCAGCTCTTACAAGCTTCATCAAGGCATGGCAAGTAAGTAATACTCGAAGCAATCTGACGCATGATTGCTTGTATCTCCCTCATTATTTCTTTATCACTCTTTTCCCTTGATACCCTGAAACCATTATCATAGAACAAATCAAGAAATGGGAAAAAAGGATACAGAAGAAAGAAATATGAAGAAAGGGTTTAAGAATTCTAAACTGCAAAGCTTACCCTTTTTCGACCACCTCACTATCAGTTTCAATACTAAAATTCCATCTCTCTAGGACCTCGTTGGTGACCTTGCTCATTATCACAAGAACAATCCTTTGCAACTTTCCAGCTTCTAGCCATTCTTTTGCAAAATTCAAGAATCAAATATATCAATTATCAACAGTGGTAACTATATCTCGTATTATCAGAAGAATCAAAATTTGGGTTTCATTCATTTTCTTAGCAACCAAACATTGATAAATGTTTCAGTTATTGACAATTTTAACTAATTCTCATATGATTTTCAGCTTCAACAATGAAAGAGAAAAAAAAAAAAAAAGAAATAAAAATGATTCATTTCATTTTCCAACATTTTCTTACCAACCAAACAAAAAAAAAAAAAAAAAAAAAAAAGGCAAAAATTATAAAAATACAAGGATTTTACCTGATAACTGAGCGGTTAGGTTGGCGATAAAGGTTTTGACACCTTCATCCTGAGTGAGTAACATTGGGAGTCCATATTTCTTCACCTTCGCAAAACTCTCTTCTGGATAAACCCCTCTATTGTATAGTATACTACACAACAACTTAATCATCAGTGATCTTCAAGACCCAGAAAGAAAAAAATAAAATACAAAAATTAACCCAAAAAAAATGCACAAAAAGAGTCTAAACATCAAGACTTAATGAACTTTTACCTGTTTGCTGCATAACCTGAAAAGGGATTAAAGAGAAACAAAAAAGATCAGCCCTTTCTGTAGAATCAAGTAACGAAAATCAAGATTTTAATTTCAACTAGAAAAGGGAAAATTATGGATTTTGACATACCAAAGAACTCGCTAACAATCGCTGCAGAACCGCGTAGAGTGATTATGTCCTTAGCAACCGTTTTGGATGCCATTACTGGTTTTCTCGATTAAAATATTGGTTAGTTTTGATGGGGGATCGGAAGAAGGTAAAAAGCAAAACGAGTTCTTTTCGGTAGAAACAGAGTATTGGTTCGATTATATTAGGAGGATATTTGATGGAGTTTGAAGGATATTAAGATTGGTATTGAGTAAATGAAGTCGAGGAAGGCAAAGGAGGCAACGGCTAGTTTTCTGGTTTCGTCTCGAGGGCAACGGTAACATTTTAAATTGCGCCTTTAACGGTTAGAAAATAGGGATTAGTGATTAGATAGGCTCCCTTGGGCTTTGCTGATTTTGAACTCCGTTCAAGCCCACGATGTCGTTTTACCAAGGCGCTAACATAACAGTCCAAACCTGGCAAAATAAGCATCCATGTACCGAAATAAGCTGAGTTTGATTTCAAAAATAATTTTTTTAAAATTTTTATTATTTGTTTCCGCTATTAAAAATTAATTTAAAATTTTATTATTTTTAACTTTTACAACTACAAAATATTTAAAATTATAGAAGTTTTTTATTTCAAGAAAAGTTTTATATTCTTTTTAAATTTATTTTTAATTATGGAAAAAATAATCTGCAAATTGCAGTGCTTATTGTCGATCCATGATGACTAACAATAATTGGCGGATAAGTAATGTGTATATTTATGTGTTTTTTCTTTTTTTTTTATAAATAGATTTTAGCCTGTATTTTATACAAAATATATGAACAAAATTATATTATTTAAAAAAATTATGAAAAATATATATTTATTTTCTTTTCTCCCTTAATTATAGTTTTTGAGTTCAACTCTAGGTATAGTGTTTCTTTAAACACTAAGGAGAGAACGCTTTGCCTCTTTTTGTGGGTATGTCCGACTCGAATTCAAATTAGTCGAACAGTGAATTTTGAATAACTTATGGTTAAAAAAAAAATCTATTTTCTATATATATTAATAATATTAAATTTGATTTAAAAGTCTTATAATACTTTTGAAATTGATTAATAGTATTGGATTGGGCTATGTAGCCCAATGGCAAACTACTCGAGCCATAACAATCCTGAACCCTCCAAGTTCACAAATACCCAACTCTTCCTTATGTGGGCTTCCTGCCAAGCAATTGCAATTTACTTACTATTTTCTCTCACTCCGCCAAATAAAAAAAATAAAAAATAAAAAGTAAAAGGTGATGGCGGCTCAGAAATTGAATACTGAGCCGCCTAAAGTCAATGTCGTTTCAACTGCAACTAACTACTCACTCCATTTAGGATGGCAAAGCAAAGGGCAATTTCTCCGTTCCCTCTCTCCATCGTAATCAGGAAAATTCCTTCCTTGCTGGTAGGGACAGGGTTCCCATGGGAATCCAATATGTAAAATTTTCAATATCTTTTAAAAAAATATTTTTAGGGCATTTGATTCTCATGTAATTCTTAGACACGTTGATATTAACCGTGCTTGAAATACTTTTAAAATTTTAAATTTCAAACCTGTTTAAATAATTATTTTCTTGAAGTGAATAAATTGTTCATAAATTTTAAAATATTACCATATTTACTGATACAAGATAGAGTATTTATAAGTGATAAGTATCAATCAACCTAAACTCATATCCTACTCTAAACGTATCAAATATCTGAAAATAATTCAAGCCAAGTGGTATGAATAAGACAACTGTTCTTGTAAGGCTAAGGACAAAGATTATTCTAGTTTTCCTGTAAAGTGGGAACTGAAAAATAATTTTCTTTTTATGATGTTGGAAGCCCTTTTCTCTGTGTCCCACCAAATATTTAGCCACCTTTGTGTCTCATTAAGGTAAAAAATATTCATTAAGGCCTTAAATTTTGATGGAGAAATCTCATATTTGAATGCAAGATGAGATAAAAGGTTGAAAGAAGTTTTAGAAAAAGAAAATAAAAATTTGGGGTTATCCATCCAGCTAGAGTGGAGGATATATTTTTGAGATCAACACTCACATGGCAAAAGACACATTGAGGTCTGCGTTTTCAGTCTTTCCTTTGTGGATTTGTCCAAATCACCACATAAAAGATTAAAAAACAAAAAAGCATACAACAAGAAAAATGGTTTCTGGCTAAGTGGTCCTTCTGCTAAGGCTTTGAATAACAGTTTCCCAAGTGATGAACCCTTCTTGCAATCTTTTCCTGAGTTTGTATTCTGTGTTCAGGATTTGTTTCATTGTTGGGTTATTACTGTCAAGCACAAGTGGGTCTATTTTATCCTAATTTCATAAATAATATTTAGTAGTAATATATAAATATCTGTGCTTCGTGCTTGGAATAAAAATTTTTTTAGTTTTGATCCAAAAGGAACAGAACTTTGATGTAAACAAACATGACTTAATAATGAAAAGGTAGTGCATGGTGGTGAATTTGATCCTCGTTGTGGTCCTTTCTACCTATATTGAAAGGTTTCATCTTCTACAGGGATGAAAGTTCCAAGCATTTCTATCTTTCTTTCTTTCTCTTTCTTCATAGTGTTGTTCTGAGTGTCGTCATTATGTGTTCATTAGTTTCCTCATTTTGTTAACACTTTACTGTTTCCAAAATCAAACTTCTTGCTCATCACCTAATACTAAATTACTCCATTAATTTTGAAAATGATCCTTTGATAATGAAACTCCTAGGGTTTTGATTCATGGAATCAGAATGCTAGAGTCCATTTATTTTGAAAATTATATCATGTTTTGTCTTTTATAAAGAAATAAATAATTCGTCAGCGATGACTACATCTTGATAATTGTTGCTAAAAATATATGATTTTTTTTTATATATAATTTAGATGTTAACTTTATAAATTTTATAAATTTCTCCTTAATAATAAAACGTTGTGATTATCTATTCATAAAAAACGCATCTATGAAGACGAATAATCACGAATATTTCAAAATGAAAATAGTTAATCGTTAAACTCAGTAGATAACTATTTTTACGTGTTATAGTTCAATATATATATATATATATATATATATATATATATAACACTGAAGTTGCCAACCTGGATACATTGAACTCGTGATCAGGTCAACTTGGAATTTGGATGAGTACGCATTTAACAATAAATAAAAATTTATAATTTTTTTGGAACTTTGTGAAAAAATATAAAAAAAATTAATACGAATTCAAAGGGGAAAAAAAAAAACATGGTGCCACCGCAAGGCACTAACCTTTTTCTTTTTGGCTATAAAATATAGACCAACAAGTTAGTCATTGCAAAATTGAGGTTTGTACCATTTTGGTAGGCAGCTAATAAGTCCAAAACACTGAAGAAAAAAATTAAAATAAAAAAATATTATAATTCTCAATTAATGTAGCAATTTCTATATCGATATCTATATGGTCGGAATCAGAAATAAATTAGGTATATTACCATCAATAGAAAATTCAAATTGATCAGATTTCCATTTTGACAGGTACAATGTACGTCAAGATGACTATGAGACATATTTATGAATTTTATTTTTCTATTTGCTTCATTTTGAATTAAATGTAATATTATGATAAAATTCTCCTAATAATAGCATTATTTTTATTAAATTAAAAAAATTTTCATTTAATAAATGACTGTGAATTTATATTACTTACTATGATTGAGAGAAATGTGTATAATAGTAATAAAATTATTTTAATTAAGTCAAACGAATTGAATAGAGTTTAAATACACCCAATACGATTTTAAATTTAAATATTATTTTAATAGGTAGAGTTTTTTTATTTTAAATGAAATTATATTTTAATATCATTGATTAATAGATTTTGAGGGAGTTGAACATCATTAATAAAATTAATAATGTCATTAATTTCTTAAAGACGTTTCAATTCCTATGTGTCTTAAAATATACATGTCCAATCATCACTAACGATATTGAGTCACGACATGAGCACATATATACTCGGGGCTTGCTTTCACTTTCCACAAGTTCATTGCGTGGCCACCACGTGTTTTAATTAGATGGAGAAATGTAAGATTAAGAAGACAATAAATTGATATTGTCTCTGAATTGATCAAAGTCAAAATCAAAATCAGTGGCCCGAAATTGACTTTCAATCTTTGATCATCACCACTTTATTAGATGGGTCCACAAGCCTTCAGCCGCATGCATCCTCTCAGAAAAGTAAAATATTCTCACCACCATAGGATAATGGCAAAGCACATCGAAGATTCCCTTTTGGATCTCATAAATTCATAATTTTTTTGACTTTATGAATTTATAATTTTTTTTTTATTCATTGGGTTATATCATCTTTATAATGTGTTGTTATATCTAAACCCTGTGTTAGCTTTGAGATTATCATCTTCAAACTTTTCAAAATTATATTTTTTTCCCTTTTATAAATTTTATTTCTAATTCTAGAAACATATAAATTCATTTTTTCATTATTTAAAATTTAACTTTATTTCATTTGTTCTTCTCTCCTTTCCATCTTTTTTTTGGGTAAAAGAAGAGAACAAAAGTGTAAAAGCATATTCACAATCTACAATAAGTTAAACCAGTAATATCATGCAATCCATGAAGACATATCTGGAAGGAGATCTATGAAGATATGGATGACAGATGTGTTACTTGCCAATTTGTTTAGACAGTAATCCACACAAATAGGTAAGTAAACAGTTGGTTCAGTTTGATTGCAAAAAAATACAAATCGAACCGAAATGGCATATAAATCGAATTGACCTGAACCATCGATACAACATTTTAGTCGTTTTTTGCCATGTCAATTCAGTTTTAAACCCAACCGATCAATTTTCATGAAACTAATTTGAACTAAATAATAAATACGGTTCAAAACAAATAAACTGAACCTCTATCGAATGGATGACTGAACCGAATTGAAATGGTTCGGTTTGATCGGTGGTTTTGCATATCTCTACTTATAAACACAGTCAACTTTGCACACCCATTTCTTTTGAAGCAAGTGTTGGACAGGTAGAAGAAGCTGCTGGACAGCTCCTGAAGGTTGGATCTTCCCTATTACTTGTTTAAAACTGACAGACATGTGAATTAGGTGCCCACAGTTTATTGGGAACTCACCCTAGGACCAGGGTTGGCTCAATTAATGGAGTAGGCAGCCATATCATATGCTAGTGGAAATGTGGAACTCAAGGTGTAAATATTCTTGATATGAAACAAGCCATGTTCCATCAATCTGTTGTCCAACAAATTTTGTCCTGCTTTATAAAAAGTTATTCATTTGCATAATAATTAATTAAAAAAAAAAACTCCCATACACTAATGGATAATTATATTTTGTTCCACTCATAAAGTTTAAAACTTTATACCTATCTTAAACTCAATGTTATATGAAAATAAATTTAGCATTCATTAGACTTAAAAAATCAAAATAATCATAATTTTAAATTTAACGCTGATACGGTTCATAACAATATAAAAATAATAAAATATCTTCTATTTTTTTTAGAGACGTTGTACTTTTTATCCATAACTCAGAGAAGAGAAGTTGAAAAATTGCATTAGGAAAATCATAATATAGAATTTGATGCATTTGACATATGCAAATATAATTTATTATGATGTGATTGAAGCACATGGGTTCCATTTAGCATAACTAGAACATATAAAATAAGCAATACATAGTTGTTGTTCATTTAGCATACACACAACTTCAAGAAACAAGATATGAAATTGAGGACCCATTTGCAATGTATATTATTATTTTTTTTTTTTTTGTCCTTCAGTCTAAATGGTTGTTTTCTATGCTATTTATTGGGAATTCAGGGGAAGAAAAATAAGAGAAATTTTTATTTCCAAAAAGAAATAAGATCTTTCTTCAATTTAAATTATTTTTGTTAGTTAACTAGAAAACACACAATGCGCGAGTTAATATTTTTATAGTGTATATATAAAATTAATGGATCTTTTCATTTGAATACTTTATTGGAAAGTTATATGTATTTATCAAACATGCTTTTATGGGACGCTATAGACTAAATGACAAAAGCGTTATTGAGAATAAATTAAAAAATTTCCTATATGAAATAAAATTTGATTTTATATATAACATAAAAGATATGTAGCCATCAAATAAGGATAAAATGTAATATAATTGACTAAATTGTATAATTGTGGAAACGCATATTTTAATATCCGAGAAAAAAAAAAGAGTAAATAAATATTGAGTTCGACGTAATCAAAGTGCATGTACTTTTGAACATTCGGTGCTTATAAAACAAAAAAAAAAAAAAAAAAAATTGTACAAGATCCATATAATTAAAATGACGACATAATTGAAAGGATATGTCCTTAGAATATGGTTAAATTGACCAGTAAGACTTGAAGAGTCATAGAGATGAATATATATAAAGATATGCTAAAGCTGTTTAGATTTTGGTCCCATTTTGTTATCATTCAAATAAATGCTAATCACACAACGTTTTAGCCTTTTAGGGCGGAAATGGAGGTGACCTACTGCAAGGCAAGTAGAAACAAAGAATTTAATGGAGATGGTGATTGTTTTTTATTATAGTATTTAAATATTTTATTATGTTATATTCATCTATATAAATCCTTCACACCTCACTAACCTTTTTATCCCCACGTGCTGCCTTTCGCACTATTTGTATTTGCAGGTTTGTCTTTCTGAAACAATTTCACTCACATACGAGTTTCAATTTGTTTGCTTGTTCCTTCCATTTCTTTTTTTATAATGATTTCTCAAATGGGTTTTCCTCATTTTCGTTTTCTAAGCCATTGAAGGATTTTTTTTGTCCCTTTTTCCCCCCGCAGGTCTTTAAACATGGCAGATAATACTCTTTCTGGTTGTTTCTGGTGTGAAGTTTCAGGCTTTGGCTTCAATTTTCTTGGTTTGGTGAATAAAAAGAGGATATGGGATTTGTTTTCAGGACTTAGTGTAGATATCTTCATAGATACTGTCAATGTAGCTTTTTCCACATTATTATTGGGATGGTTTTTGATACAAATCTTGAAAAGAAGGAGAGAGGGTAGTGATTTAGGCAGGGTAGAAATTTCTACCTTGTTTACTGCAATAACTTTTCTTTGTAATGTCTTAATTGCTACCCTGAATCTTTATTTTGGGTTTTATGAATTCTGGTATGATAGAAGAAATTTTAACTCTAAATCCATCTTCTGTTCTATGACTTGGATTTTAGCTTCAATAGTTGCATTCTATTCTAAAAGCACTACTATTAGAGAAGGCAACAGATGGCCCATAGTTCTAATTTTTTGGTGGATCTTTTCTTCCATTTTCTATACACTTTCTGTCTCCATTTACTTGATTAACAATTTCACTTCCATAGAAATAGAACCGTTTATCTCTTTGCCTGAAACTAGCATTGTTGATTTCATTTCCTTACCATTGTCCATACTGCTTTGTTTCAATGCTTCAACATTCACTTCTAGTAATACTGAACACAATAGTGAATCAAAAGAATCAACCAGTTTTTCTAATGCTGGAATTTGGAGCCATGTCACCTTCCAATGGCTAAATCCATTATTTAGTCAAGGAAGAAAACAAAAAATAAAGTTATCTCATGTACCATCAGTTCCAAAATCAGAAACAGCAAAGTCTGCTTCTTCATTGCTTGAAGAATCATTTTTGAAAAGAAAAAATGAAACAACTAACTTGCCTAAGGCCATAGCTTTTGCAATATGGAAATCCCTGACGATGAATGGGGTTTTTGCAGGTATTTTTTTGGATTTGGCTTAACACTTGTCTTTTATTCCGTTTTTCTTTCCTTATTTTTTCCTTTTTTTTCAGCTTCTCTTCATTTTTTTTCCTCTGCAGGAGTTAATACAATTGCCTCCTATGTGGGTCCCCTTTTGATCACAAGCTTTGTGAATTTTTTATCAGAAAAAGAGGATTCAAGCTACATTAATGGCTTTATTCTTGCATGTATATTCTTTTTCTCAAAGACAGTCGAATCACTAACTCAACGACAATGGTATTTTGGTGCTCAGCGTATTGGCATACGAGTAAGAGCAGCTCTTATGGCACTAATATACAAGAAATCTCTGTCAGTAAGATGTTCTGGTCCAAGAAATGGTAAAATCATAAATATGATAAATGTGGATGTTGAAAGAATTGGAGACTTCTGTTTCAATATTCATGGAGTATGGTTGCTACCACTTCAGGTCTTCTTAGCCCTTGTAATTTTGTATAGGACTTTGGGAGCTGTCCCCTCAATTGCTGCTGTTTCTTCTACAATATTGGTTATGGTGAGCAACACACCATTGGCCAATAGGCAAGAAAAGCTGCACTCCAGGATTATGGAAGCCAAGGATTCAAGAATTAAAGCAACTTCAGAAACTCTCAAAAGCATGAGAGTCTTGAAACTTTACTCATGGGAATCTAAATTTTTAGAGAGGCTTCTTCAACTTAGAGAGACTGAAAGAAATCATTTGCGAGGATATCTCTATACAAGTTCAGCAATAGCCTTTCTCTTTTGGGCTTCTCCAACTCTAGTTTCTGTTATTTCCTTTGGAGTATGCATTTTAATAGAAACACCATTAACAACAGGTAGAGTCCTCTCAGCGTTAGCCACTTTCCGAATTTTGCAAGAACCAATCTATAACCTGCCTGAGCTTATGTCCATGATTGCTCAAACTAAGGTATCAATTGATCGCGTTCAAGAGTTTATCAGAGAAGAAGGTCAAAGAAAGCAGATACCTTATCACATTCCACAAGCATCTGATGTTGCAATCGAAATTGAGACCGGAGAGTATGCTTGGGAAACAAGTGATCAGAACTCAAGAAAACCTACTATTAAAATTACACAGAGAATGAAAATAATGAAGGGTTATAAAGTTGCAGTTTGTGGATCAGTAGGGTCTGGTAAATCAAGCCTACTGTGCAGCATACTTGGTGAAATCCCCAGAACTTCTGGAGAAGCAACTAAGGTTTATGGAAAGAAAGCTTATGTTCCCCAAAGCGCTTGGATTCAAACAGGAACAGTGAAAGAAAATGTGTTGTTTGGCAAGGATATGAATCAGGCCTTCTATGAGGACGTTCTGGAAGGATGTGCTCTGAACCAGGATATTAGGATTTGGGTTCATGGAGATTTGACTGTGATTGGGGAGAGAGGGATTAACTTGAGTGGTGGACAAAAGCAGAGAATTCAGCTTGCAAGAGCTGTGTATAGTGATTCGGATATTTATATTCTTGATGACCCTTTCAGTGCTGTTGATGCACATACTGGAACGCATTTATTCAAGGTAAGCACCGAGGACGTCCCTGTTATTATTTGAGCTTTTCCATTGTTAATCTATCAACTTTGCTTCTATAAGACTACAACCAAATTCTTGTCCTGTAATTTCTTTGAAAGTTGAGCTCGTTTTCTCTGCAGAAATGCCTCAAGCAACTCTTGTCTCAGAAGACTGTCATATATGCTACACATCAACTGGAATTTTTAGATGCTGCAGATCTTATTCTTGTAAGCAATCAGAGTCTTCTTTCAAATATTCATGAATTATCAGATTTTTTCTATCAAGTGTCTCATTTTTCACTCACAAGTGCATCCTTACAGGTGATGAAAGACGGTATAATTGTTCAGTCAGGAAAATATGAGGATTTAATTGCAGATCCTGCCAGTGAACTTGTTAGACAAATGGCTGCCCATAAAAAGTCACTGAACCAAGTTAACCCAAACTCAGAAGATAATGCCTTAATCAGACCCTGTCACTTCAATCAAAATGAGGTCACAGAAGAAAAGGTTGAAGAGCTCATTAGTTACAATAGATTTTCAGACATAAATCAAGAAGAAGAATCTGAAACTGGTAGAGTGAAATGGAGTGTTTACTCAACTTTTGTTACTTCGGCTTATAAAGGAGGCCTTGTTCCCGTCATCCTTCTTTGCCAAGTCCTTTTCCAGGGACTGCAGATGTGCAGCAATTATTGGATTGCTTGGGCATCAGAGGACAGACACAAAATCACCAGAGAGAGATTGATTGGGATATTCATTATGTTGTCTGGTGGAAGCTCCATCTTTATATTAGGGAGAGCAGTTTTGCTGGCAACTATTGCTGTTGAGACTGCTCAGAGGCTCTTCCTTGGGATGATCAGATCAGTTTTTCGAGCACCTATTTCGTTTTTTGATTCAACGCCTTCAAGTAGAATTCTCAACAGGGTAAGCACTTTTATTTATTTGCATTTTCAATAATTTTCATTTCTCTTTTATGAATACATATCCACGAGAAATAATACTCTTTTTTTTTTGCCCTTACAGTCATCTACAGATCAAAGCACAGTAGACACAGATATTCCCTACAGATTAGCAGGATTGGCATTTGCACTAATTCAGCTGTTGAGCATAGTTATCCTAATGTCTCAGGTTGCTTGGCAGGTCTTCTTTCTCTTTCTTGTCATCCTTGGAATCTCCATCTGGTATCAGGTAAGAACAGTTGCATTTGGCTTTTTTTGTCAATTCCATTCAAATCATTTTTAAGAGATTGGTTCTTAATCAACACATGTACAGGCCTATTACATCACAACTGCTAGAGAATTAGCCAGGATGGTTGGAATTAGAAAGGCTCCTATCTTGCATCACTTTTCAGAATCTATTACAGGGGCAGCAACTATTCACTGTTTCAATCAGGATGATCGCTTCATAAGGAGAAATCAGAGCCTGATTGATGACTATTCTCGCATAGTCTTCCACAACACAGGCACAATGGAATGGCTTTGCGTTCGAATCAATTTTCTTTTCAACCTTGTTTTCTTCCTTGTTCTGATTATCTTGGTGAGCCTTCCTAGGTCTGCTATTGATCCCAGTAAGCTCTTTTGCCCCTTGTATCCATCTTTTCATTTGTAAATTGTAATTTCATGTACGGCCTTCTATGATATGCAAGGGCTCCCTTAAATGTAAATATTACTAATGACAGCTACACTGGATATCAGCCTTGGCAGGGATGGCAGCTACCTATGGTCTGAACCTGAATGTTCTTCAGGCTTGGGTTATATGGAACTTATGCAATGTTGAGAACAAAATGATATCAGTTGAAAGGATCCTTCAATTTACTAACATACCCAGTGAAGCTCCTTTGGAGATTGAAGATTGTAGGCCACATCCTGAATGGCCAATGGATGGAAGAATTGATCTAGTAAGCCTGTGTGTCCAATATAGTCCTACACTTCCAATGGTTCTCAAGTCAATAACATGTACTTTCCCAGGAGGGAAGAAAATTGGTGTTGTGGGCAGAACAGGAAGTGGAAAGTCTACTTTGATTCAAGCTCTGTTTAGAGTGATTGAGCCCTCAGAAGGCCAGATTCTTATTGATGGACTGGATATTTCCAAGATAGGTTTGCAAGATTTGAGGTCTAAGCTAGGTATAATACCACAAGATCCCACATTATTTCAAGGAACTGTAAGAAGCAACCTAGATCCCTTCCAACAACACTCAGATCAAGAAATCTGGGAGGTAAGAACCAGAACCCTATTCCCTGTACAGAATGATCTGAAATTATGCCTACTGAACCAATATGCTTTTCAGGTTCTCAACAAGTGTCGTCTTGCTGATATAGTAAGGCAGGATCAAAGGCTTCTTGAAGCACCAGGTAGATATTTATTACTTAAATATTCTCAAGCCAGATTTTTTCTGTCTTTAGAATGTTGCCTTTTATTACTCCTTATTCTAAATTCCCGGGGACAAAGCAGTTGTTGAAGATGGAGAAAACTGGAGCGTTGGACAAAGGCAGCTTGTTTGTCTGGCTAGAGTGCTTCTAAAGAAGAGGAGAATTTTGGTATTAGATGAGGCTACAGCTTCTATTGATACAGCGACAGACAATATCATTCAAGGAACAATAAAAGAAGAAACAACTAGATGCACAGTCATTACTGTAGCCCATCGAATACCTACAGTCATTGATAATGACTTGGTTTTGGTTCTTGATGAAGGTAAGTTGATGCTATCCTATAAAGATGAATATTTTTGCTTCATAAATATAAACCACACTACCGTAGATTTTGTGTCTATAGGCTAAAACTTTCAAAGTCTGATAAGCCAGTGTAATGGTTAAGAAATATATGCATTGCGAGTATTTTTCTTTGTTGGTTCTGCCAACAGAAGCAATATAGAGAACATCAGATATTTTCAGGGTGATAATTAAAATCTATACATATAAATTAAGACATTGATATAAGACCAAAGAACATAAATGAGTTTATAACTTATGCTCCAACTGCATGCTGCATTTTCTGAATAATATTAATTTATTAATGTAATCATTTTAATTAATGCAGGCAAAGTGGTAGAGTATGACTCCCCAGCACAGTTGCTCAAGGACAATGCATCTGCATTTTCAAAGTTGGTCACTGAGTTCTTGAGGAGATCATCAAACAGGAACTGACATCGTTGTTGATACAGGACATACTAGGCTCCAGCTTCAATATTTAATCATTTTAATTAGTGTAGTTTGATTGAAAATGCAGTTGATCTAATATAGTAGTCAAAAACTAATCAGCAGAAAGAAAACAAACAAACAAACAAACACCGTGTACAGATTAGGGAGCAAGGAAAATATTTTAATAGATGTGACTTAATTAGTACTTAAGTTTTTACGCTTTAATGTAAATTGCTGACTTACAATTTCAAGAAACAGCATATAGACTTATGTGTTCATAATGCAATGAAGAAATTGCAGATTAGCTGGTTGTGACATGTGAGATCCTACTATATTTGTGAAAGCAGTCTGCTATACTAATTTTCAGCAATCTTCTTGTCATTTGAGTCAATTGATTTGATTTAGAGTTTACTTTTGAAAAGAATTTCCTAATTGCACATTATCATTGATTTCAATGAGCCGTTCTATCCAATTAGTAAACATTAGCAAACAAATTTGCAATATAAAAACTACATAATGAGGATAAGTGTTAGACATAAAGAAAATAAGAAAAACAATGATAATAGAGATAAAATAAAATGAAATTTTATTATTCAAGAATGTATATATCAAACAAAAAAAAAAAAAAAACTCCAACAACATGCAACATGCAATTGCTTAATGCTCTTTGAATGGGGAAAAAATGAAAAATACTGTTTAATCCTATTTCCTCTGGATCAAAAGCTTGAAATATGAAAGCCTGATTTCAATGTTAAACTTATAAAATGAACTTTCTATTTGGAACTTGGAAGATCAGGATCGGAGAAGAAGCCATTGATGGATGGCATTATCTGAGGCTGCTTCTTGCGAACAAACTTCCTCAAGCCATGTTCTGCATATTTCTCACCCTCTGCAAAGTTATCAAGAACTCCTGCAGCTCTCTTCTCTTTAGTCACCCTATACACCAAATGAAACACAAACTCATTATTTTCAATTTCTGCAATACCAATTGATTGAAAAAACAAAAACTAACGGAAAATTACCTGACGTCGGGATTGATGCATATATTCCTAACAAGTTGCATCCCACAAATGCCAACAGCTACACCAACAGCAGCAAAAAGAGGAAATACCTATACAATAAAGAACAAATTCATTTAGAAAAAGGAAAAAAAAAAAAAAAAAAGACTTTCCTACCAAATCAACGCCACAAATTAAATCAAAACAAAATTCAATCTTCTTAGATTCATAAAATTAAAAACTACATCCATCCATCCATCGTCAAAAAAAAAAAATCACAAATCAAAAGATCAATGTGATTCAATCAAATATTAATAAAACAACAACAAAAAAAAAAAATCAAATCTCGATAGAACCCAAAAAAAAAAAATGAAGAAGACAGAATGTTGAGAGAATTTCTCAAGAAACAAACGAAAGAAAGAAAGTGTACCTCAGGCCTGATCCATCTTGAAGCAGCCATTATCGGAGAAGAAACAAAACAAAGAAAATAAGAAAACTTCTCTTCTTGTTCCTCAAGAAAACTCTGAAACAAGAAAAGGGAAAAGTAAAAAAGGAAAGGTTGAATGAGTGATGGTAACACGGAAAGTGTGGCTGATTATGAGGGATTTGATTTCGATACAAAGTCTTAAGGACTATAACAAAAAGAAAAATAAAAGAGGAATAATAATAAAAATAATAAAGCGCGTAAAAAGAAAATAAACCGGTCAGCCATGACCAGCTACCGCCGCCCGCCAACCTTGTGGTCTACTTTTTTTTCTTTTGCGGAACTCGATTCTCTAATTTTCCTTTTTCCGGTTTTTTCAATTTCTTTTCTTAAAAAATAATGTCTAAATAATTGAAGGTGTCTGGGTCTACTTGAAGCCCATCCAACAGTTCAACTTTCTAGAATACAAGTTGTTTATATTAAGCTTCGAGTCCATCATTAAAGCTTTAAGCTTGCTTTTAGGTTTATATTTAGATTGTCCAAAAGTGAAAAATCTCAAAACAAGCGCGATCCTACTTGGGTTCATATTTAGATTTGACAGTCCCTGCTTTCCATCTTTCAGCAATAATAGCTTCTGCTACCTTAGAGCTTATGCTTCCTGAGGAAACAAGCACATTAACCTGCACCGATTTTATGTAATGTATATCTTGAAAGAAAGATCCAATCGATGTGGTAGAGATATTTTTGTTCTCGAAAATAACTGAAGCTTGCAGATTCTCATAATATAAATTATCCACCAGAAACATATGGTTATGATCTTTGATCAACATCAATGATCCAATTGGCAGTTATAGGAGAAGAAGAGAGGAAGAACGGGTAAACAGTGACTGAATCAACTTGGAATTTCGGCGATTGGTATGGAAATACAGGGTGTTCCTTGTAGAGCACCTATTGGGCAAACGAGTAAAAAGATAAAACCCACCAAAAAATAAAGAAACAAAAACATATACTTAAAAACAATACAATATTCTTCTGTTGTGATTGCATTGTCTGGTGGTGTTTTACAGTATTGACGGCCATGGCGATCAATTTCATCACGCGTGGCTGTTAGAAGGGGAAAAGTAGCTCCTTGATCTTCCATGCCCGAATAATCAATCAAACAGAAGATCATAGCATTCTTTTTATATATAAGCATTAAGTTAATTAATTCATTCTGTCGTATGGTTAAATTAATTAAGTCATCCCAGCAGTTTGATAATATTAATTAATGATATCTGAAGTTTACCTTCGTCAAACCATTTGATTCGTTTTCTCCTCATTTTTCCATTGAAACCTTAAAAAAAAAAAAAAAAAAAGACTAAAGTATTACTACACATAAGAAGAAAAAGACTAAACTAGTTTAGGTTATTTACTTTATAACGGAATGACAGTTAAATTTTAACAAATTTATAAGTTTAGGTTATTTACTTTATAACGGAATGACAGTTAAATTTTAACAAATTTATAATTGAAATACTGCAAAAACGGTGGATTTTTTTTCATAAATATTCTTACTGTTACTGTGGTCCTACATTTCATTAATTGTAGTTTGTAATGGAATATATAAATAACTTGTCCTCTTGAATGTTAATACCTAAAATTCAATCTCTATTATTTTTATTAAAGTTAACTCAATGTATTTTTTCTTTTTCATCTTTTTTCAGGTAGCTCAAGTCAGTAAAGTGACACATTATGTTGATCATTCTTTTTTTTAGGTGACTATCAAATAATCAATATATACTCTGACTCTTTATTTTCCCTCAACAACAAATGAAAATTCTAACATAGGTTTAGTTTAGTCTTTTCTTTTTTTTTTTTTTTATGAAGGTTTTAATGAAAAAATATAGAGAAAATAGATGGAATGACTAAATGATTTGACAAAAATAAACCTTCAGATCATTAATTAATATTGTTAAACTGCAGGGATGATTTAATTAGTTTAATCAAAACTAGATGAATTGATTATTTTCTCTTTTTAAGCATCGTAAGTGATTTAATAAAGGTAAACTTCACAGACCATTGATTAATATTGCCAAACTGTAGAAATGACTTCGCGAACCATTAATTGATATTACCAAACTACAAGGATGACTTAATTAGTTTGGTTAACCAAGCTAATCATTTTCCCATTAATTAATTATAATAACGTGATTAGTGTTGGAGTTAGAGTAGGATTGGTTTGGGTTTGGTTCAGGTCTTAATTAAGTTGGAGAAGACTTGTTTCCCTTGCAACCCTAATCCTAGATGAAATAGGGTTACGGTATCTTTTGGATTTATTTCTTACAAAATGGGGATTCAAAATGCCAATCTTACCGATTCTTTATTATGAAATTCCACATTATGGCATCGTGAAGGAAAGAAAAAGAGCAGCAATACTTTCAACTGATTATTCATATTCAGAATAAATTAAGCAACATTCAGTTTTTTTCTTCTAATTATTTATTTATTATAACTATTTTATGATTCCCAACTACAACTTCTGCAACCTTTTTCAAAATCCCAAAATCTTGGCCGCGACTTCAATTACATACCCAAAAGCAGCCTTTCTTTGGAAAAAAAAAAAAAAAATAGAAGCAATCAAAAACAAAATGCAATAGCCAAAATCTCTACTGCCTTAGACAGAGATTGTAACTATAAATAAGAATATATTGCAAGGCTAGGAAGAGAATACATTGTAGATGTTGATTCATTCAACAGCAACTATGGAAATGGCATTATTATTTAATATCGTAAAAAGAGCATCGATGCATCCTTTGCCAGCTACATTTAGACAATTGCACCTTCTGAAAAAAGGTGACAACTCCACTATAATTTCCCCGCAACCATTAATGAACTTTGGAAGCTTAATTTCATGAATAGTCTCCAATAACTTCAGGCTTTTTGCACTCATATTTCTCATCATCAAAACAGAGCTCAAATAAATTAAAAGTACAAACATAAGTTACTAACATGATATAACCCAACCAAAAAAAAAAAAATCTTTACGATCCATGTCCTGGATATGGAGCTTGAATGGCCATGATAAAAATTACAGATAACACACAGCCAAAATATATCTATATGCAATTGCAAAATGCTGACAAACTGCACAAATTTGGTGGCAAGCTATGGATGTTGTTTGGTCTTATAAAATCAGAGCATTACCTCCAACGATGACAATCAGGCCATGTCCTTTTCAACAGGTTGAAACATTCAAGTTATAAATACATCCAACAACAGCTTCAAGCCTTTAGTATGTTGACCAATTTCCAAGAGTCAAGATTTATGCTCAGTGCATATACATCAATTTTTCAGAGCAAGCTGGCCAAACCCTGTTTATTTCAGCTACTAAAGGATTTCCCGTTGAACTGTCAATTTATTACTAATTCAAAATCAAAAGCATCTCTTCAAAAATGATAGTGGGAAAAATATTTGCATGATCATTTGTTTGCATCCGCATCTTACACTCATTAACCACATCTGAACTTTCTTTCAATTAATTGCTTCAAGGCATCAGAGTTCTGCCCGCGGATCACAAATAATACGATCCAATATAATTAATAATAAAATGTCTTAACCAGCCACATCCCCTACCCTCACTATAAAAAATGATTCATCCTATCTGGATCCATGTATAAAGTAAAGCTATCTAGAGATAGTAAACAAATAAAGGGTTGAAGAATTTAGCATATCAACACTAAATTCCCAGGATACCTTGAAAAGCACCCAACAAAGCATGAGAACTATCCAATTCATTTTCAAAGTTACGAACATATGCCACAACAGTATATAAGAAAGCTCAAGCTCAAGATCCCAGCACTAAAAGTTAAGCACAGGGAAATCAATTAAATAAACACGCATCAGAACAAACCAAGGTATGTATAGTACCTCTATTGAGCCTGAAGACAACTAATTGAAAGTTCTATAAAATCCAGTATGCAGGTAACCTCCTGAACCTGCTTGCTTTGATACTGCAGTGACATCCACAGAAAATATCATAAAAAGGTTCTGGGTGGTTAAAGTCTCAATTTCGCAACATATAAATAAAGAGGGGGAAAAAACAGATGTGGAAAAAGGCAGAACTAAACATTACTTTTTGTCCAGCATGTTAATCATCAACACAATCAATGAATTCAATTCCACATAACAGGTCACTGACCAGAATAAAATCGCGAGTCGAAGTTCACCATATAAAAATTATAAATCTTGAAGGCAAAAATAACAATTTCATCTTTCATCAAAGTAATTCAGTTCTTCAACACATCATTTCACGCCATCCATAGAAACCAAACAACATATATTACCCTAACTCCTTTTGTGATAATGCTGTTCCAACTCCCCCCACAAAAAAAAAAAAAAAAAGGAATGATTAAATAAGGATCGGCATTATAATCCATATTAAAAGCACAAAATATAAAATTCATGAGACCCTTCAATAGTGATATCACTTTCCTAGTGTAGAAATTGTTGAAGCAGCAATAAGAATTAAAACTACTCAAACAAGCCAAGAAAAAGATGTAGGACTCCACAATTCTACTAAAAATTTCCAATAAAATTAGCCTATGCTTATATAATAAAGTAAAAGCTGCTGCATAATCATCAACTCATAATACTGATGGCTGCCCTTCTCTTTTCGAGTTTATCCAGTAGATGTTCAAGATGTACAATTATATTCAAGTTTTTGCATTTTCGACCTCACCATTGAAGGATCCAACACTTGGAACTTGACTTTTGTGAAATTCAGTATATCAGTCCTTTCATAATCAAGATCAAGTTCTTTTTAGTTAAAATGACTTTTTTTTGCCCCTTTTTTTCTAGATAATAAAAGGACCAAATTATTGATAGTATAAATTCAAATTATTGGATTTCAAAAAAAGAAAAAAAGAGGAAAGAGAGAGAGGAACGCAGGCGGATAAGGTCGGCATCAAACAAGAGGTAAGTGAAGCTTTAATTAATCCAGCAAAAATTTCACAGTAATAACCAATTCCACTACAACTACAAATAGCGATACATACTTAGACTATGAGGTTAAACCTAAAGTCATTAAGATAATATTATTAAATAATTTAATTTGGTGAGGAATCATTATTATTACAAGATTATCTTAAGCGCATACAAAAAAAGTGCACAAACAAATAGAAGTTGAAAAGATGGCATACTGCCAGCCATTGGGCAATAGTATCACTAGCAGACTAGAACTTCAAACTGTAAGCACATCTATGAGATCATCATACACTTTCCAGAAACCGGTGTAGAGATTCTTTTTTGCATTTTCCACTTCTTTTTACTAATATTTGAATTGTATAAAAGCTAGGGTACCAAAAGACAGATGAACATCTAATCAGCAATCTAACACCAAAATGTCAACATAGGCATAGCCCATAAGGAATGGAAACAATAATCCTGATCTGGGATAACAACCACAGATATCAAATAAGTAAATTACCTTCAGCATTCTATGGTTACTGTCTATTTCTTCATCAATGAAAAGCTAAGAACGTCTCCTCCACTTCACACCAACCTTCTCTCTTGCAAACACAATGTGAATATTAAAAAAATTGAAAAACTGATAGTGGAGTGTAAATCCATAGAGTTCTAAACTTCAAAACCAAATTTAATAGAATTGTTTACAATGTACCAATGAAATATGTTACATACAAAAGTTCCAGCTGAAACTGATATTTTAAGATGAAAGGCCATTATGCCACACCTTGCAATGCAATCAGTGTCACAGATGCATTTCTATATGTTGATGAAAGCTGGAGGACAAAGTTAACCTGCAAATTAGCTGGGTGGCAGGAGACAAATAATTTCTCCACCCAAATCACCACAAAGTCCTGCTAAAAAAAGTATGAATGATCGTCTGAGAAACAATTTTCGCAACTTCCTTCCAATGGATATCCCTCACCTCAACTTCATCCTGTGTCAGTCATGTGGCAACTAGAGTACAGAGATTAACAGCCAAGGCCTGTTAACCAAACAAACCGCCGGTACCTAGCTCCCCTTGTTGCAGCTCCTTTCTGCGCTGCTCTTCTAGAGGATCTGGGCTCTTCAATATTCTTCGCAAACGCCTAATTTTGGCAATTTTAAAGAACTTTAATGAATAAACTTCAATATGAATTAAAGAATAATTACTTCAAGCTAATTCCTCTTTACAAGGACAAGATACCTGTCTTGAGCATGCTGAGCAGGAAAAGTAGGCATAAAATCTTTGGATTTGGGAAGAGGAACTTCACGAAACCACTCATGGTTTAGAGCATCTTCGGCAGTAATTCTCTGTAAGAAAATACCATGGGCTGTATTAAGTTTGCACAACAGTCTAAAAACCAAAGACAACATCATGTATAGTGCATATTATCTACCTTCTCAGGGTCATAGGTTAGTAGTTTGTTCAACAAATCAAATCCAGAATCTGAAAGAACTGGTGATCCAGTGAAAGATGTTGCCGGGAATTTCTTACGCAGTAGGTTATACCTGAAAGGAACAGGTCAGCCATTTAGTACAAAGAAAAAATGAATTTCGAAACTGCGTCGCCAATGAGGCCAGATACCCAGACCAGAATCACCCAGCTGGAAGCCTGGGAAAACAGTGGCAATAATAAGAACAATTGGAGTGGAGAATATTTGGAAAGTAATTCTATTACAAATTGATACTTACTGATGCTTAACAAAGTTGACCTTAACACCAGGCAACTTGGAGAACCCAGGCCAGATTGACTCATTTGGTGTACCAAGAGTTCGGAAAATCTGCAATCCAAAAAAGGGAAGAAAATATGACCCATGACCTACAGAGGAGCAATCAGGATGTTGAGCACCCCAAGAACTCCAATAGATGGCTGAAGTTCAAGCAGAAACTAGTTTTGCAAAGTATACCTAAACTTTCTTTGGCAATATATTTACCTTGTCAAGTTGATCAAATTCTGTTTTCCCATTGAAAAGCGGTTCCTTTGATAATAGTTCAGCCATAATACAACCTAACGACCACATATCAATTGCAGTTGAATATTGTTTGGCTCCCAAAAGAAGTTCAGGCGCCCTGAAAAAATATATTGAGAACATAAAAAAAACTAAACAAGGCAAGTTGATCGCTTAAATATATCATAAAACATCAGGCATACTAAAGACTAAATGAATAAATAAATAAATAAATAAAAAACAAATCCCTATATAATAACAAGCAGAGAAGAGGATCCTAACATTGAAGTTCGACAATTCCTAAAATTATCTGACACATGCATGGGAAACCCAAAAAAAAATGAATGGTTCTATGAATGCATAGCTTCACAGAGTCAGAAATTCAGTACTACTTGTATAATCATTAAATGATGATTAACTAACCAAGATTCTCTAACCCAATAATAAATAAGAAATAATTTGGAATCATTGGTTACCTCAACAAGAGAAAGAGACAAACTTCATTTAAATGAAAAGTGACAAATCCAGGCAACATCAAACAAATTGCAAAAGGTTCAAGATACTGAATATGCCAAAAAATATAGTAGTATATCTGCAATGCAGCTCACCTGTACCAAAGAGTGACCACCAAATGAGTATATGGTTTCAATGGACTCCCATATTGACGAGCCAACCCAAAGTCACATATCTTTAACTCACCCCGATTATTTAAAAGCAAATTTGATGTCTTTAAATCTCGATGAAGGACCCAATTATCGTGGAGATACTTGACACCAGCCAACAACTGGAGCATTAAGCATTTAACTTCACTTTGACTAAATGGCTGCTTCATCGATTCCATGAGACCCCTAAGATCATGCTCCATATATTCCATCACCATAAAAATGCTATCAAGATTGCTGCCTACCACAACTTCTTTTACATCAACAATTGAAGGGTGATGAAAAGAAAGAAGAATGTTTATTTCCCTCAAAGATGTTAACGGAAAACCTTCTCGTTCTTTCTCCATTTTCACCTTCTTCAATGCTACAATTTCCCCAGTTTTCTTGTCTTTAGCTCTATATACAACTCCATAAGTGCCTTCATCTATCTTATTTAGTCTCTCAAACTCATCTACACTTCTGCAGCCTTGAAGCATGTTTATACTTCTTTGAGGAGGACCAGCAGATTCTGGTGTTTCATGAGAACCATTATCATTCTCAGAATCTGCATCAGAATGGCTATTGCTACCGTCATTTTCATCATGTCTATCATCGATCTCCATGTAGTCATCCTTATCAGTACCATTACCAGAGTTAGCATCCCTACTCGATGACCTAGCATGAGTGTCTCGCTCATCAGAGTCAACAGACCTCCCTCTAACTCCATCTGAACCTTCTCTCTTAAAGTCTCCAAAGTCAGGAGTAATTGACCTATTGCGTGCTCTGAAATCCAGTGCCTCCAAATAAGGCATCTTTCTTCTTCTTTTAGGCATTTCCTGATCCTCTACAATTTCACCTTCATCGACTGGAGAATTATTTCCAGCAGCCCATCTAGAAGACGATATATTCCGCGTTGGCACATAATCCTCATCATCTATCAGCTCAGCTTCATTATCATGGTCACTAACCAATCGATGCTCCTCTAAAGGTAAAGAAGCCAATTCTACTGGAGACACAGACTCAGAAGATCTACCTGACCCTTTAGCCACTGAACTGTTGACTGGAGAAGATGAATGGAATTGCTGGCTTTTACTACTCTTAGATGGAGATATCTCTACACCTCCATCTGGAATAACATTAGGTGACTGACGATATGCCCTAGGGAGGGGGGGTGGTGGAGGGAGAGTTGTCATTGCTGTAGAAATCCTACTTTTTGAAGAATTAGTCAGTTGTTTATCATCCCTATCCCAAACTATAGGAGAAAACTTCCTCTTCTTCTCCACAGGAGTCTGAATCCCATTTTCAATTCCCTTTGAAACCTCACCATCTTTGTTAACCTGTGATTCGGACTCTATTACATCATCTGATCCACTCTCACTAGACAATTCACCAGGCTCCCTATCCATGGTTCTAGCAGTAAACCCACATCTCCGGGGTCCGTGAGCACCACCAGTGCCACCACTACTACCCGAATCGCTCCTACTAGAAGAGGAACGATACCCACCATTTGCCACTTCTCTCTCCTTAATATCTTTTTGTCTAAGCCTACCCCTATCTCTCATATCACGAACTCTACCTCGTTCATTTTGACGATTACCATTCCCAATCCTATCATACTCCTCTTTAGAATAAGCAAACTCCTTTCTTGAATATTCAACATCAGACTCACGTCCCCGAAATTCGTTATCGCGATAACCTCCATGTCTCCCAGCCGCCATATATTACAACAAAGGAAGCAAGCTTCACAATATAAAATCCTAATCCCAATTCAAATCCCTATTCACCTCTTTATTACACCCTAAACCAGCCAATTCTTTTCAATTTTTTATAAAAAAACAAAACCCAAAATTCAATTCGAAACAAACGTCAGATCTAGCAGCAAAAACCAAAGGAAGCAACAAAGTAGCAACACAATCAATTTCAGACCCTCGATTATTGAAGTACTCAGCTCGAAACTCCCTCGAACGATTAGTGATTTAAAAGATACAGCGAGGGGAACCCTAGAAATTGAAGCAACAAACAGAAAAGGTAAACAAAAATTTTTTTAAAAAACCCTATAAATTGAATTAACAGAGAGAGAAATCTCTCGATGGCGTTTATAATGGTAGATTAAGGCTTACCGATGAGAAAGAGAAAAGGCGGCGACGGCGGTTCGAGAGAGAGAGAGAGATAAGAGAGCGATAGATAGATATTCAACTCGACCCCTCGATCCAAGAGAGAGAAAGAGAGTCGAGACTGTCACCGAAAACTAGCGTTTAAGGTCGCGTGCTATCTCCAAATCATTGCTTTTTTTTATTAAATTTATTCTAAACGATTCGTCGCTTGACGATAGTTGATATTACCTTTATACCCCCACAGAAGATTGTTCTATTATTGAATCGCATCAAATTCCAATTTCAAAGCCAAAAACCGAATCTATCCCCTAACAACGAAGTTCAATGGTTTACACAAAAAAAATTCAAAAAAAATTCAATTTCAAAATTTCTGTTCACACCATGATAATTATTTATTACTATAGCACACCATAATTCTACATTTAATGGTAATTTAAAAAAAAAACTCAATATCCAATAATGTCCGCTAATTCTACTAATTTAAATTGACATAAAATAAGAATACGAAGAGAGTTTTAACTCGAAATCCAATGAAGCTCCGGTAATTCTCTCGTTGAAGGGTATGCCTTTTTAGACCGAGTTCCAAATTTAAAGGGCTCTGTACTTACGTTCAGCTTGACATTGATATCAATTATACCCCACAGGAGATCAAACATTCTTCTCATGGGCATTCTATTTCGTTTTCACATTGTCGTTTGAAGCACCCTACACATAAAAACAATTCTCAGCATAAACGGCAAGCCCCTATTCAATATATAACAAAACTAAACAACCCGTCGTTTCAGAATAGCATATTTGGTATGAACCTCCCTCTACGGTGTTAGCTCTTTGCCTCTTTTGCAGGCTGATACAGCCAAAGTTGGGTATGTTAGAGCTTAGTCTTTCCTTTTGTTTGTTTTTTTTAATCTCTTTGATGTTTTTTTTTTTTTTTTTCAGAAAAAAAGAAAAGCTTTTTCGTTGTCTCAGAAGATTATTGTACGAAGAAAAGAGTAATTATGGAAGATAATATGTTTAATGACCACATTTCATAGTACTACAATGAACTTGTTTTCTGGTATTGCAAATTATGCAACTCATTGAAGCCCTTTTAATTTCCTTTTGTGAAGTGGAGAGTCAAAAATTTATTAGAGGAATGCAGTATCAGAATTTAACTTACAAATTAATGGATCCACAAGTTCAGAGATATATCAGAAAAGGGAAAAAGAAACTGACAGAAAAATGGTTATTAGAAGATATGTTATATGGAGACATGAGGCAGTGCCGCTACCAGCAAACGGAAGGCAACTTAAAGGAGAAGGAGAAGGAAGAGGGCAAGTGACCGGTCCTCCTTATATAATCCGCTCTTTCAGCAGTTTTTACAGCTTTTTCATTCATTTTGGCCTCTGCATTTGCACGCTTCTCTTCAGCTACTCTTTTTGTTGTGGCAAGTTTGCTTGCTAACCTTTCTTGTGCGCGAGCTTTCATTCTCTCGGCCTTCACCTATGAAAAAGATACCAATGAGGTCAAATTTTATCTGCAGACTAAGTACCAATGCTTTTGGACTAGTATTTGACTCAATATGGCAAAACATTGTGGCTATTAACACTGTTTTTCATTAAAAATTGCTCAACAACCGGTACAAGCACAGGATCATTTTCAGTTTAGATACTACAGTTTTATTTTTCAAGTTCAATTGCCAGGATTATAGGGACAGACTACTTACTGAACCTAGCAAGCCTAAGCGGTCAAAGACATTATCATGCATCAATTATTAGCAATACATGGTAATATGAGTCCAAGGAAACAAGAAAGGATGTGTGCATATAATTATTGATACAAGTAAAAGCAAAATTTCAGATTAAGGCATGTGTATAATTCTCCTAATACTGGTTTGATGAATTTGCATTTGGAGTGGCTCAGAAGTATAGTAACATAAGTTAATTTCTTGAATTTTGGAGATAGAAATGATGATATTTTTAAAAATGTCGACAATTCTAATGATATGTTGGTCTTCAAGCATTGTATTGAAACATTTCTGAACCCTACATATTGTGACATTGCAAATAAAGCATTTGATAAAAAGCAACAGATCCAAACTAAACAAAAGCAAAGTGTCATTGATCAATCTTCAATCTTGAATATAAAGATTACCTCCATTTTCCTCATTTCCATCTCTGCTTTCCTCCTCTCATGATTTTCCCAGGCTTGTATCTTCACCTCTTCACGCTTATACCTACGAAAACAAAGAATAGCCAACCTTAACACATAAACATAAACAGGTCATAATGCAGTTGCAAAATGAATGCCATGTTAGCAAATAGTTAGTAGATCACCTAGCTGTATATTTGGCTCGCTCTGCCTCGTCCCACGCCATAGCTCTTGTTTCTAAGGGATTCAGATTTCTTCCTTCATCTAAATCCTTATTTTCAGGTATCTTAGATCCACTGAGTTCTTCTCCATGGCGTCCTCTGGCAACAGAACTTGGATCAACTCTGCTTTCAGTCGATGCTAACCCCGTTGGATAGCCCTGATCACTGCCTTGCTGCCCATGCTGATTCCTTATTGGGGTAGAGGATCCTGAAGATATAGGGCTCCTTGCTACTGGAGTTCCAGCTCTAATAGGAGTAGCTGTTCTTGAAGGCTCTTGGCTAGCAATAGGGGTCATCTCAGTCCCCATATCCCTAACACATATTGATCTAACAGCAGATGCAGAAGAATTCTGCACTGGCTTATTGATTCTCCAAATGGACTCATCGCAATCAACTTTCTTGGTTTCTACTTCATAAGGATTTTCTGTTGACCCATTTGTTTGTTCTCCTACAACTTCATCTTCTCCACTTGAATACTCTTGTTCTTGCTGTGGAACTGGAGCTATAAGTCTTCTATCATCAGCATTTGAGTTTCTTGGCTTGGATTGGCTTTTATCTCCACCTCCTCTTGACAAACCCACTAACCATTTTTGTGCATCATCCCATTTGGATGGAGTTGGCTTGCCTAAAGCTGTCCTATGATGAGAAGTGCGGTTAGCTCCTCCATTACCTTTATGAAACTCAAAACTTATTCCATTGGCAGTTGAAATCTCCTGAATTGGTCCGTGATTGTAGCACCCTTTATCCTCTATGGATCTCATTCTCAAACAAAACCAAGCTTCTTAATTACCTGTTAATAATTCACAGGACTGTGTGTGACTGCAATGCAGAACCCCACTTAGCTTTCTACGTCAGTAGTTGATGAAGAGTCTCAAATTCATAACTGTACAGAGCAGATCCCGAGTAAAGCAAAATGGCCTAGATCCTACAATCTTGAAATCTAAACCTATATATATAGCTAACGACTATATATTTCTATATTATGTATAGCAATAAATAAAAGATCTAGAGACAAAGAAAATGGGCCACTATTCATTCCCTTGGAAAATCACTTTCAGCTCTTAACTTGAACTGTAACAAACAAAAATCACATTTATTTGGTTAAAACCTAATCAAAAAGATCGCTATCCCAGTTCAATCTTCTCAAGTGAGTACATTTATCAAACACATAGTACTCGTTAAATATCTATCCCACTCTCTTTGTAAAGCAATATAAAGTCTTGTTTTACAACTGATAAAAACACATCTTATTACTTGTATTCAAAAAAAAAAAAAGCAATAATACCCAACAGGAACTCTCATAATATCTCAAATTTACTACTTCACAGTAGCTAGGGACCCATGTGCAGTACTACACGCAAATGGGTAACTAATTTTCTTGCATAAACCCAGAATGACCCACGCATTAAAGAGGAGAAAGAAAGAGAAAACAGGGGAAATAGAGGACAAAAAAAAAATAATGCTTATAAAAGCCAAAAAGCTGAAACCATACAAATGGCATTAAATTAAAGCAGAGAACCCGTCAAGGGCTTCATGATTGTCTAATTAATAGACTAATTAGAGAACAGAGAGAAAGAATCTATTATGATTCCAAAAGGGACAGAAAAAAAAAAAAAGAAAAAAAAAAGAAACAGTAAAACAAGAGACAAAGGTTTTGCAGGAGAAAAAGTTCACCTACAGAGATAATAATACCTTAAACCATGAATTTTGGAGACAAATGCTGGATGCAAAAAACCATAGATGGGAAAGTTCACAGTTCAGATCCATTGAGCATTAAGAAAAAAAAGCTAAAACTAAACAAATAACCAGCCAACATGTATTCCAGTAAAAAAAAAAAAAAGTATACACAAAAGTATACATTTTTACGTTGAAACTTGCGTACACTCTGTATATTGCACCCTTCTTTTTTCCTTTTTTTCCTTTCTTTATTAAACCACAAAAGGATGAATCTGTTAATTTTTAAAATACGGTTGCCTCTTTAACGGTAACTGAGACGTGTAACACGTGGACGGTACAGATGGAACAAGAGTGTCAGGTGATAGGAAGGGTCTCTGACCTTTTCACGTGACTATGATGGGCTCTGTAGGGTACAATCTTGGGTTAAGTATAATAAATTCACTGGTTACTGTAAAAAATGTGGGATGCCAATTTGACCAGTTTAGGAAATTATGATATGAATATGATCTATCAATCTACAACTATAAAAATGTGTATTATATATATAAAAAAAAGGATTCACTTGCTTACACCCCACTATATGAATCTCTCCATGAATTAAATTAATAGAATAATTATTTTTTAAATGAAGATATTTGTAATTATTTAGCACAAGAAAAATAAAATGAGAATAATATTTATTTTTAAAATTTTTAATTTCATTAATTTAATTTACAAATAGATTTATAAACCGGGCTTAGGTAACTTTTTTTTCATATATATACTTATTATTAAATTATGCTTTAGTTTTCGTAAATAAGTTTAATACAATAAAAATAAAAAAAAATTACGGTACGATTTATGTGGTTTGAAAAATACAATTAGTTTATTTCTGTCATGTAAAACATGGATTAAAACATCATTATAGTTTACTTGTATCAGACTATGAAGTCATTTCGTTTAATTTTTTCATCTTTTCTATTAAGTATCTGATGAAATGATGAAAATACTCTTTTTATTTTTAAAAACACGGGAATAGATTAGTTGTATTTTTAAAACCATAGGAATTGCTTTGTAATTTTTTTATGTAATATTTTAGTATATCTCATTTGACCTTAGTGTTTTCGTGTTGACTTAATGGAAAATATACAAAAATTGAATATAATGATCTAATAATATAATAAAAATAAACTATATAGATAAATTAATATATTTAAAAAATAAAAATAAAAATATGTACCGGTTGTATTTCACAAACTACAAGGATTATATCATAACTTCTCCGTAAAAATATAAATGAGTGGGTGAGGTGGCAATAACGGTGGGGACCAGTCTCAGTATGCTGAAAGGGACCACATGGGATGTCTTGGGGCCTACCACAAGGATGAGCAGTAGCCGGTTTCTTTCGGTTAACTAATCTTAATAGTTAAAGAAAAATAGAGTGAACAAACCTTTAATCCGATTTCAACTTCGGTTTCCATTTTGTAAATATATATGTAAATTGAATATTCGATCACAATTTCCTTTCCATATTTGATTTAATAATTCAAAATTGGATAATTAAATTGAATTTGTCTTTCATATTTGATTTTGCAATCAAAATTAGTTAGTTTTTATTGATTTTGGTTTTTTTTTCCCCTTTTCTTGAACATAATCGATCAAAATGTAAACCGATTCCAATTTGGTTCTTATTCAAATCAAACCTGTGCTAACTGGCCATACACAGTGGGTCAAATCTTTGGGAGTTGTGGTCATTAGCTACATGTGATGTTAATTAATAATTAATCAACATCTTGCTTTGCATAATTAGTCTTTATCATCTACCATAAATATAATCATTTACATCTTTTCAAGAAACGTTGCGTAGCATTTTGGCTTATACATAAAAGGAATCCACCTTATTTGGCTTAAGTTTTTTTTTTTTTTTTTTTTTTTTCTTTGCTTCCGATATTAATCCAGGACTAAATATCGACTTTTTTTCTAAGATAATTATAGTAATAATATTACTTATAATTAGAAATGTACAATTATATGAGTAATAAGTGGTACGGATAATAAAAATTTGAGTCCTCTCGATTATAATTATTTTTACTAATTTGGTGAGTCAACGAGAGATCTACTAGAGTTGTATAACCCATACCGTTAGGAACAAATTATATTTACTAAGTAAAAGGTAAAAAAGAAGAGACAAGTAATAATTAAAGTAAAACCTCAAAAGATTAAATAGTAATTCTCCATAAAATAATTTCTCAAAATATAGAAAATCCAGTCCAATAACTAGGCCCAATTCGATCAATCCATCATCATTATTGGAAGGCCCATTTAACTCTAGAAAAAGAGAATCCATTTCAACAAATGCTGGGTGTCTTTTCTTTTACCTTCTTTTGTAGCTCACTAGTTCATCGAATCGTTATGTTTTCATGAAAGTTAGGAACTTTTCCTTGTCTGGGTTCATGGGTGTTTCAGGGCTTATCAAAGGGTTTAGCAGCATCTACAGAAATAAATCCAGAACCAAACCATACCCTTTTCCCTATAGCATTCAATGCAGAGCCTTATCGCACTTCCAAAATTTTAATACCGACGATTCAATACTTCCAGTTTTGATTGTTGGCGCAGGACCCGTCGGTCTCGTTCTCTCTCTACTTCTCACTAAATTAGGTATTTATATCATCTAATCTCTTGTTTAATCCTCATTTATTTATTTATTTTTATCATTTCTTGATACTTCTTCTGGTTAGTGGTTACTGTGAAAGTCTTCAAAAGGAATGCTTTAGATTGTTATGTTGTTGTTACTTTCAAAGTTGTGCACGCATAGAATAACAAATTTTGTTTTTATGCTAATCATTTGGTAGAACTTAGATAACAAATTTTGTTTTTATGGTATATCATTTGGTAGGACTTATTCTTCATGATCTGCGTGCAGTTTTAGTAATAGGTGTTTGACGTGTGGTATCAAAGAACAAGTTTAATTTTTGCTTATTTGCTTATGAATTTCTAAACAGCTTTCACAAGGAAAGAAATGACCCCAGGATCTTCGTCTAGTTTTACTGCCAAAGAATGAACTTAGTATTGCTTTGATTTTTCTCTTTTTCCCCTATTCTTCTACAATTTAACTTTTGTGATTTGAATTTTATCGAACCGTGCATTCACACCTTTCAGTGCACTTGGAATCAATTTATAAAATATAAAATGTGCTTGATGGCCTTGAACAGGGGTCAAATGTGCCATTTTGGAGAAGAACAAGGCATTTTCGAACCACCCACAAGCACACTTTATCAACAACAGGTCTATGGAGGTTGGTTTTCTTATCTGCTATTGATGTACAATGCAGTGGGTTGCTAAGAAGGATTAAAGATCCATTGCAATGTTTTGGCTGGCAGATATTTCGCAAGTTGGACGGCCTTGCAGAGGAGATCCAAAGGTCTCAACCACCAGTAGAGTTATGGAGGAAGTTCATATATTGTACTACTTTAACTGGTCCAATTTTGGGGTCAGTGGACCACATGGAAACTCAAGGTTTGATTGAATTTTAGAATATACAATATTGCCATGTAAAACGCAGCTTGATCTTGGTCGCAGGCTGTGTAATCTAAATCACAGGACATATTCATTGCCTTTGTCACTATCTATGCTAATGTTTGGAATTTCCCCAAGTTACAGGAGTATACTACTGAAGATAGTTAATATTCTTTTATGCCATTCATGATCTTTTTTCTTTTAATTGAAAAGAAATTCATTTCTGTTGTCAATGACCAGATTTTGAAAAGGTTGTGAGCCCAATATCAGTTGCACACTACTCTCAGTATAAATTAACTAGGTTATTGCTTAAGAAGTTAGAAGATCTGAACTTCAACGTTTATAGACCAGGAAACCTGGAAATCATGGATAATGGCCTACTCAGGGGAGGAGAATTGTTAATGGGACATAAGTGTATTTCGCTCAGTGCCACTGATCAATCTGTTGCTGTAACTGCTTCTCATATTGTGGAAGGAAAGTATATGGAGAGGAACATCCATTGCAGTATTCTTGTTGGTACAGATGGTGCTGGAAGTACAGTACGGGAGCTTGCAGGGATAGAACTAAAAGGGGAAAAAGACCTGCAAAAGCTTGTCAGCATTCATTTTTTTAGCACAGACCTTGGACAATACTTGCTCAACCAGAGGCCTGGAATGCTGTTCTTTATTTTCAACACTGAAGCTATTGGGGTTCTTGTTGCTCATGATCTTGAGCAAGGAGAATTCATATTGCAGGTATACAGTTTTTGAGAAGCGCATAATACATTTATATACTTTGATGTGCACTGAAGAGGGGGTACTAACATTTTTTTCTTGCTTTTCTAATTGTTTATTTTTTCACAGGTGCCCTTCTATCCTCCTCAGCAGAAAGTTGGTGATTTCAGCCCAAAGGTACTTTTCTTTCACCATAGATAGGCTTTCCGGATTGGAATAATTTCATTGACCTCTTCAGGAATTTCCTATTTTTGATGACATCCTCAATAGTTTCCTTAATGTGATCAAGCATGAAGGAATGAAGTACTTTTTTTTGGTTGATAATAAAGGCTTCATAGTGCTTTTTGCTGAAAAGATGATGGCAAATTAACATTTGCAATTATAAGATTTACTTTCTGATGTACCAAAAAAAAGAAGTATGTCAAAAAGGATGTCTGATCCAATTAACTAACTGTTTCTTTGAAGGCTCAATTTCTTGTAGATATGCGAGAAATTAATTTTCAAATTGGTTGGTAGAGAGCTGTCAGACATTAATGTCATTGAAATAAAGCCATGGGTGATGCATGCCGAAGTTTCTGAGAAGTTTGTGAGCTGTGACAATCGAATAATACTTGCTGGAGATGCCGCACATCGATTCCCTCCAGCTGGTGGTTTTGGTGAGATACCATATCATGTGCAGTTAATAAAAGATCTACCTCGTTTTTATCCCTGCAGCTTGTGCATATTTGTGCCATTCAGCACTTTGCAGACTAAGATATATATGCAGGCGGAGAATGATCAAGCCTTCTCCGCAGATTTTTCTTTTACCTCTTTCCTGATCCTTGCAACAGTTGTATTAATTTCAGTGTTGCATGTTCTGCTAAGGAAGATTAGGAGTCACTAGCTGTGGTCTATGAACTACATTTTGGTGAATATTCCCCACTATAATAATCCAACAAACTCAGGATACACCCTTTATTACAGGAATGAATACTGGCATTCAGGATGCTCATAATCTTGCCTGGAAGATAGCTTCTGTCATGTATGGTATTGCACCATCATCGTTAATTCATACTTATGAAATGGAACGTAGGCCGGTATTTATTTCATCTTTGAAATATCATTCTTTGTGCATATTTATTTTGAAGTAATATGGATCCTTGACCTCCAGCATCTTTTCCAGATTGCAATATTTAATACAGCACTTAGTGTCCAAAACTTCAAAGCAGCTATGGCAGTTCCTGCTGCTCTTGGTCTTGATCCATCTATTGCAAATTCAGGTAACTAATACTGCTGTTGCTTCGCATCTTACATGGTTTTTATAAGTAATTGTGTTCAATCCCTTCTTTGATTGTTGATGAAAAATAAAAATAGATTATTTATTTTCCACATGATACCAGTAGTTTTGTTTTCTTTTCTAGCCCCCTCGTTTTAGCAAAATGAAAACAGAAGGATTATTAGTGACGTTGCCTTTTTCATCTTATCTGGCTTTTCAGTGCATCAAGTTATTACTGATGGTCTTGGTTCCATTTTACCGTCTGCACTGCAGCGGGCAATTTTGGATGGAATTTTCACCATAGGTCGTGCACAGGTCTCAGAATCTCTACTAAATGAAAAAAATCCACTAGGGTCCTCAAGGCTTGCTAAAGTTAGGCAGATATTTGAAGATGGAAAAAGCCTTCAGCTCCAGTTTCCTGCTGAGGATCTTGGTTTCAGGTATGACACATCAATAATTGTGTTATAACTGTACTTTCAACTCCATATGCTGCAGCTAAATCACTCTCAAAAATGTTTTTTAGCTTAAAAATGTTTTCTAATAGCTTCTAGCTCTGTATGAAATTTCTAGTGTTTTTTAAGTATCCTCAAATTTAGTACTTGGACTTTTTTTTGTTATGATATTTATTCTTTAAATATTGATCATGAGACATTCACATAAAGAGAAGATTTACAAGCAACTATGAACTCTAAATCTTGACGTTATCTTTTTCCATTTTCAGGAGAAATAGGGAATTTGGCCAATTTAAGGAATTTTATATGTTTATCTTATTTTAGGTACCTTGAAGGAGCACTTATTCCCGATAATGGTAACACAGAGGGTGTTATGGAACAACCCACTGGCCGTCGAAGGGAATATATACCTTCAGTAAATCCAGGATCAAGGCTGCCCCATATGGATGTCCGGATATTATCAAACCTATCAAGTGAGGTGTGTAGTTGTTTTTGATAGGATGCCAAGTTTCAGTTTACATATTCATGAGTAGATTTGGTGTCTTTTTATGTTTATCTGAATCTAAATAGGCTAAAAATGTTTTCTAGGTGACTATTTCTACACTCGATCTTTTGTCTGGGGATAAAGTTGAGTTCCTTCTCATTGTAGCACCACTTGAGGAGTCCTACCAACTTGCTCATGCCGTGTTTAAGTCGGCTGAGGAATTCAAAGTTTCTGCTAAGGTTTGTGTATTATGGCCTGCTGACTCTGTTGATGAATCCCAAACAAGGAGCAAGAATGCATTGGCACCTTGGAAGAATTATGTAGATGTTGTGGTAGTTAAGAAATCTTCAAATCAATTATCATGGTGGAGCATGTGCCAAATGACCGACAAAGGAGCAATTTTAGTTAGGCCTGACGAGCATGTTGCTTGGCGCGTGAAGTCAGTTTTTGACAAGGATCATGTTGCAGAGATGAGAAGGGTTTTTTCTGCTGTAATGGGGATGAAATAATCAATATAAGAAAACCTCACTTATAAGACTTAGCTCGTGCATTTGAAGGATCAATCTTCTCTGAGGGCAGTAATTTCATGGATGCTACATATAATTGATTAATTAATTCTTTTGTTGTCTTTATTTGTTTTTCAGATTTGACAATTAGATCTCCTCTCTCGTGAAATAAGATAATTTTGGAAGAATTGTGACAAAACTGTTACTCACAGGAAACAGTCACTGATGTATTATCAAATTGTGATTGCCAATATAATGTTCAACAGTGCTACCATATTTACACAGATATAATTGCCTAAATTCCTGTATTTCTCATTGCAATTTGCAATTTACGTTCAAGCTTAGTAGAGTAACAGATATGACCACTACAGCAGCATTTACTGCAATCAATCAAATTATATCTTGAAATGCTACCATAAGAATGAACATAGGGTAAATTTTAGTGGAAGAAGATTCTCAGTTAGGGATGGGGCAAATTCATTTAGGGAACCAATTTTGTTCACAGGTCTCCAAATTGTGATTCTGTCATATAGTTGATCAGATGGCTGCAATTTTCCTTGTGCATCAGCTTTGATTGTTTGTCATTGTAATAAAATGGCCTATAACTGCTGTCACAATCCCAAGCAAACTACCAGCAATAACCTATCATTGAAGAACATTATCGAACAATGAGAACAAGTAATCTAACATTTCCAAAATTATGTGCATAATGAAAAATATAGAATCTAATCTACAACTTATGCTCTAATGCACAGATTGTTATGGGATTGTCCCTAAGGTTGGGAAATGAGTTTGATAGGTAGATTTTCCGACCTACAATATCAAGTTGCCTGCATTGACATTGTAAGAGAAAACTAGTAGGTAAAATAAGCATTTTCATTATTTACAAGTTTCCCAGTTTCACTTTTGAAAGCTAAATGAAATTACTTCCTATTTCTGGTAAAGAACAATTTGGAGCACCATCATTTAAGTGGTAGCAATTGTTTATACAAGAGGGTTGATCAACAGTGATAAACTTTCTCTATAATTATAACAATTTCCTATTTAATAGTATACAAACCTGAGGAGGAGTGTGACCAAGAAGTTCGCGCAGAGGTCTGCTTTCAGCCAGGGGGTGCTCAGCAGGAAGCTCATATACAATTTGATTCAAGACCTGAAGAACGGCCAGTTAAATACATGAAACCCCGTGCATATGCAAATGGCATAAAAATATAACTCACCGCAAACACTCAAATAATGAAATTAGCAATAATTGGAGAACACAAGAAAAAGAGCAGGTGAAACCTCAGCTTGCCGTCCAGCCTGCAGTCTTACACCAGTTGCATCATACATCACCTGGCACCAAAATTCCAATGTAAAATATTATATTTTGGGAAATATTTGTTAATGTGGAAAAACTGTATGAACAGAGAAGAATCACATTAGATGGAAAAATCTTACAACACATGCTAAGATCAATGCAGTAGCAAACAATGGTCCTCCAAAGCCTTCCTGGAACCCGATGGCCATGGAAAGAGCCATAACAGTGGCAGAATGAGAAGATGGCATTCCACCAGATCCAATGAGTTGCTTGAGATCCCATCGCCTTTCCTTATACCTACAAATCTAGGAAAGCTTAAGACTCTTAGGCTAAACTAACGAATAATTAGAAAATTTGGCAACAATTTCCCGCCAATACTATAAACATGCATAAACACAAATACACACACAAAAAAGAAAAAAAAAAAAAAAAAAAAAAAAGGCAAATGAGAAGTGTCTCATGGTTCCCTCTGCTGAAATTCTAAGTTTTGATTCAGTTCATAAGGAAAAGATTGACTAGATTACTGAAGAGTTAAAAGGCCAAATGTCCCAGAAGTCCAAAACTTTAGTGTATTCAATACTAGCTCCCCTTTCAATTGTGCAATTATATCACTAGCTTTGGGGTGTTAAGAGAATCATATCTCATTTGTGCAAAAACTGGTTTCACTTGTAAGTAATGTAGCATGTATATTTTGATACGTGCAAATGTAGCATCTAGCTAGAGTCATTAGAATGTCTACAATCTACATGTTATATCATGTGCAAATAACAAAGCATTCAAAGAAAGGTTAACACAAAGCATCCCTCAAAGTTAAGATACAATTGACATAATTAAAAGCAGGGTTAAAACAGACAGTCTGCCACAAACATTTTAAAAGTTTAGATTGTTAGGTGATTTGGCCAAGAGTCAACTCAATATTAAACTCCTGCAGTATCTCATTTCATTATCAAACTCACAAGTCAAGAAGATCCACCAACTGGTCAAGACACCCTAATTATCCACAATCAGTATGTTATTTCCCATAGTATTTTATCTGTCTGATTAATCAGGAAATCAAGTGGGCCCATTGTGTAGCACTCCCTCTCCATTTCATAATACTCTCATCACTCTCCAGTCCATCCTAATGGAACTTGAACCTTGGATATAAAGGAACGCTATCTGGATGGCCTGGTAATACTTAATTAACCTAGTTGATTGCTGCGAAAGATAAATTTATAAATGTATTTTCATTTCTGGTTCCTAAAGCAAATGAATATAGTATGTGTGTGTATATATATATATATATATATATATATAACAAATATATTGAAGCAGTAGATACCTAATAAAGAAAATAGTAATTAAGGCTTATTTTGAATTGACTTTAAAGAATGGTTTATAAACTAAGTCACATTCATTTCAAGATCCAGCTAAAGATTAAAAAAAAAAAAAAAAGAAAAAGAAATAACCTCCATTGTCATATTGAGTGACAATTCAGAAGCCAAGAATCGAGAAACACGACACCCCGATCCCAAAATATTATCTTAAAAACAAAATAATGAAAAATGGGAAAATACAAGTATTACCAGGAAGTGAAGAACTTGATAAATTGGGCAATAGCGAAGGCAACAAGGGCAGCAATGAGAGGATAATTTTTGTAAATAGATGACCCAGATGAAGAAACCGAGTTATTGACAGATAAACCAGATTCAGCACCCGCCATCTCCTCCATCTCTAAATCAAAACTAAATTCCTTTCGAGAATTCAAGAATTCTGCGTTACTGAGGAAAATAAAGATTGATGGGTATTGAATATTAATAAGATGAACAATGGATTGCAAAAGAATGTTTCTTTTTCGGTTTTTATTATTGTAATGAGAGCTTAAAGCGTTATAGGAGGCGAGGAGTTTGATTGATTGGAAGAAGAAGAAGAAGAAAGGAGGGTGAGGTGGGTTCTTCAGGTTATAGGAGTTATAAGGCAGGTTCTGGGTGGCATCTTTGTTTGTTTTCTGTTTGGGTTCTTTATTTCTTGTATGTGTTAACTAACGGTCTTTGCTA
This sequence comes from Jatropha curcas, assembly GCF_041381405.1. Classification (NCBI taxonomy): domain Eukaryota; kingdom Viridiplantae; phylum Streptophyta; class Magnoliopsida; order Malpighiales; family Euphorbiaceae; genus Jatropha; species Jatropha curcas. Next base: position 1,024,990 of record NC_143153.1, on the reverse strand, counting down.
CTCTCTTTCTCTCCTTCTCCCTCCCAGTTTCCCTCAACTGAATATGCCTCCTTTCAAATTATGTCTCGAATATACCCCTAACGCACTGTTTAGATCCTTCTAAGTTCTATCCATCGTACACCAGTTTTTTTTTCTCGGTCAAATGATAAAAAAAATAATGACGTATAATAAAAGGAAGGAAATGATTAGATTGCGTGCTATTAGTTTTTTAGAACTGAAAATTAAACCAGTAACACTATTAATTAAAAATTAGTTACTAACTCCTTTCTATTAATTTTGACAATTTTTTTTTTCCTCATAAAAAAATAATTCTTAAAAAAAAATCAATATTAATTATGAATCTTCATCAAATTTTATCTCTCTTAATTGAAGTGATTCAATAGTTTTTCTATTTTTATGAAAAGCTAAAAAGTGTAAAAATTAATAATATGAATATAATATAAATATTAATATTAATAATAAATTACGTATATTCTCATTTTCCTTTTCACCGTAAATTTAATGAAAATTATTCAAAAAGGAAAAATTAACCCCATCTTTTCGGCATATTAATAATTAAAAAAAAGTTATCTATTAAAAACGGATAAGCCATCAGCAAGATATTTGCCAAACTCAATTAGTTGTAGCCAATAGCCATCGCATTTGATTTGACTATCGCCAGCTTTAAACTAAACTAACATTCTTCTTCCAATTTTACAAAAGAATAAAAAATAAAAAAAGTCCAAGAAGTCTTGCGTGAACCTTCGATCCTAAATCTTGATTTTTTCCAAAAGCTACAAATTGAAATTACACTCAAGAGAACGAAGCAAAGACTTCTAGATAAAGCAAAACAGAGGTTTGAGTTTGAATAGCCGAATTTCACCCTTGGTATTGAAATCTGAAATATAAACTTGTAATTAGAAAGAAAGAATTGCCCGTCAGGCAAGTTTTATGTTTTGCTTTTACCTTTCTTCTATTTTAGTTTATTAGCTTGTAAAATTTCTCCATCTCCACAACTTGCTCTTCCGTGCATAACACTTTAATATACCTTTTATGGGTTATTGGCTTACTTGATTCATCTTTAATATAAATTATCCAATTTGATAATTAATGTTTTAAAAAAAATTATGGCATAATCCAGATTCTTTTAGCTTGCACCTATGTGCTGAAACATCATTATCAACATACCCAACTTTCATAGTTCAAGCCATTGTAATTAGGTAATTAAAATAAAAGTTAGTACGTATATAGACATAAGTGAAATCAAATAACTTGCCATTGCTTTTCTCTGTTCAACTTTTTCCAGGCCAAATCTGCAGATAATAATGCCAGTGGCCCACAGCGTAACTCACCGGAGCTTTCCCCAATTGACGCTAAGTGGAGCTTTGGCTTTGCATTGACCGACAGGCACTGCCTGGTAATCCAAAATAACAAACAAGGAAATTGCTGACATTAAAATCAAAATTTGCGTTCACCTTAAAGTGTCTCTCCCAAATAATTTGATGTAAAGAAAAAATAGTTTATAAACAGAAAGTAGACGTACAGTGCAAGTTTCAGCAGTAATACCTGAAATAATTTTGAAGGCCTTCATTTGACTGTTTTGAAATAAACTGATTCAATGGTGTATCTCCTTTTTTTGATTCAAATCCCAGTCCATAACATAAGTTCTGCTTCTCATTAACTAACAAGATTGGTCTCAGGAAGAGCAGGCCATCTAATAAACTAATGATAGTTCTAATTTCATATGCCTTTCACTCTTCAGAAGAACGACATGTTTGATATTGAAAAGCTAGGTTGCTTCTTTCCCAACAAAGTTCATTAATTCTGTCCTTGCAGCTTCCATAACCACTGGGAAGTCTATATGAGTATACCTTCCCCTGCAATTAGAAATTAGCAAATAGTTCAGAGCTGGCCTTGGTGAGATAATTATCACTCACTAAGATAATTATTTTTACGACCAGAAGGATTAGTGGCTGAGCAGAAAGTGATTCACGATTCAAATTCAATGCTTTTCCAATTTTCAGGGGACCAGAAGTGCTGGAATGTGCCCTCATATGGCACCACCTCTCTTGACTTGAATCTCTTTTTCGTGAACTTTTTTAATTACCACAAGATGAATATAAATTTTTTTACATTATATATTTAACTAGAGAAGTCATTGCATAAAAATAAATTATGATTCACGACAAATGGAAGAGAAGGGAAGGATAGAGCTGTTATTGAAGACACGTAATAACCTCTTACATGAAATAGTCTGTTGTTTGCCAACATAGCAAGTGAAAACAAATTTTATGTTATTTTCATATTATGTTGACAATTCTGCTTGGTGGAAAAAAAATGCAAATTTTGTTCTGTTTAGGCACGCTATCCCATAAATAAAAAGAAATCAAATCTCACAGTATTGCAATGCCCTATATATTTACATTGTATCTTCTGAGCAGTGACCAGTTTTTAACAATGTGTTCCAATGTGGAATGATTATCAAATCTTATAGGCTAAATAAATAATTAATATAATTGTTGCAAGCAGAAAAAAATGAAGTTATACCAGAAATGTGATTTGGACCAAGTTGTAGAGGGGTAGGCTGGGCTGGGAATGCCATGCATTATCCTTGCAATAGCCCGGGGTGTAAATTTGGCATGTGAGTTACTCTGCAGAAAAACCTGTATGCAAAAAGGGGGTAGATAGCTTACCACTGCTAACCATTAGATGCCTGGAGTAGAAATATGAAAAATCAGCTCAAATTCTCACCTTTACATCTGCTCGCAAAAACGGGCTGCAAATAGAGTGACAAATTTATTAGTGTAATATCTACAAAGTACTCGATGATAAGAAAAAAATAAAAAACAAGTATAAGGATTAGTGGGGCTGATAGTGTGATTTCAGTGTTTACTTAAAAACTTTCATTTTTCTCTATTTTCCATCAGTTCACCCTATTGAAGGCAAGAATCTTAACCAACCTGCTTTGACACATCTTATTTAAGATGTCATGTGTACCATCCTCCTTGAAATAATCCATAATCTTTCGTTGTAAGCAAGGCGTGTGGTGAGCATCATTGCAACCTTGCATCTTCTCACAGTCGTTCACAGCAAAGGCTGCCGCATTAAACATTGCATCCAATTTTCGCACCTAATTTCAGAAATGAACTGCATATCATTTGTAGAAACAGACTAAACATAAAGCTAAGGGAGAATGCAAGAAAATCCAAGTAATTGGTTCATTGACATGGACAAGGATGCTTGGTTCAATGATCCAAAAGTCAATTTACTCGTGCATCTGGTTATTATACTGAGCCCGTAATTTTTTTCTACCTTAGGCTGGAATATAGATTTTAATTGAACAATATATTGTAAACCAAAAGGATAAGAGCCACTCACCTTATAAGATTCAATCTCAGATAACCATCTTGTAAGCTGAGCTGAGAGAGAGCAAAAATCCTTAGGGACTTCGTCAATCGAATAACAGTAGGCTGGATCCTTAACATCATATGTTATTTCTCCCTTCAACTGAAATAACCCCAAGAACAAGACAACGTAAAGTTATCTACCACTTATCACACTATACAAACGACAAATTCATTTGAGCTACAAAAGAATAGGCTTAGCCTTTTTTTTTTTTTTTTTTTTTGACATGTTGGAAAAGCTAACATGCTAAGTTTTGAATGCAATTTATAAAGCTCATTTGTCAGTAAGCAAGCATTCCAACTTCTATGTACAAGAAACCTAAAAAAAGTAGCACATAAAGGTCAATGATCCATTATGTCTCAAAATACGATAATTCCAACTTAAGGAACGGAAATGCAAATTCTGTAGAGCGACATTGCAAGGAACAAAACTCCATTTCAATGACAAAAGTCGAAATATTGTCTTGCACTTGAGTTTCTTGTCCATTATGGCTGCTATTAAGCTTTCATCATTGGGGTTGATAAACAAGATGCCGGTTTATTACAAGTGGTGATTATCAGAGTTGCACAATTATTTATCCTGTATTTTCCAATATAAAACCTGATCTCTCTACTCTTGCAATATATTGACACGTTATAATTGCTTTTTCTCTTCCTCAGGTGTTCTGAAGCTCCTTACTTTCATATAAATACAACGATGTTGAATTTCAATTTCTGGCAACAGCAGTAAGAATAACCCTGAGTGACTAACAGGAAACGAAAACATGGTTTGCTTTCAAAATACGAACCTTTAGATTTTGCAAGTGAGTTAATAGATCAAAAGTTGTAATCCCAGTGCTATTTGCAACAGTAGGTATGTCAAACACATATTGCCCTTGTCTTGTTTCAGACCTGAAACATGATTAACCAAAATTCAGTGCACCAAAATTTTACACACTAAAAGCTGTGTAAGATACAATTTCAAAGTCAGAAATCACAATTACGCTCACTTCTTAAGAATCGCTGAAACTAATAAATCCTTGTCAGCCAGCAGCACAGGGGCAGTCTGCATTTACACATCTCAAGCATCAGGAGATAAGTATCACAAAACGATAATGAGCAGATAAGTTCCCATAAGTATCGTTTGAAACTATAGTTTACTATCTAAAGATTTTGGAACAAATTAATTTATATGAGACAGAAATTATTTGTCACTAAAATAATCAGAGCTATTTAATACTTTGATAAACCCCATATATCATGGGGTTCAAATTTTTTGAAGTTGACGACAGCAGAGTCAAATGGCCTGTGTACTTTATGGAGCTTCAAGCTAAAAATTATGCTGTCAAAGCATAACAATGGCTTCAGTGATCTACCAAGCATAACCTATTAAAACCTTCGTGGAAGCAAATAGAAGTTCAAGATAAACAAATGGAACTAACTTAAATTTCCACTAACCTTATAGAAATTCAAAGTGCAAGTTACATTTTGCTCTGGAAGTAGACGCAAGTATTGCACCTCACCCAACTCCAATTGTGTTAAAAGTGTAAGCATCACCTGGAAATTCAAAAGGAGCAACTTTATTCGTATTCATAGTTTTTGAGCACCGAGTTCATGTTTATATTTATGACGAACTGTAAGACTTGATAATAATTGATCTACATCAATGATTCCCAACATGAAAAATATGAAATTCCTGAAAATTGATTCAGCAAAAGTACAAAGGAAGAACCTCTTCTTTCATATCAAAATCACGAGATGCAGCTTCTTTGATTATTGAACAAATTTTCCCATGCGCATTTTTGGTAAAGACTTGACAGAAGAACTTGCTTACGGTATATTCATCTATCCCTTCACTAAGGATATGATGTCATAAATCAATTCCATATCTTCGAATTATATAGAAGAAATCAACTCCATATCTTCGAATTATATAGATGAAAATATAATCACCTGTGCAAAAGACTTCGAAGCTTGCAATAAGTGGTATCATCAAAAAAGAGATGGCAGTATGACAACCTTCCATCCCGTCCAGCACGCCCAATCTCCTAATAGAGCAATTAAACTCGTTCATTCAGCAAACTGCCATATGGAATATCTCGTCTAAAAACAGTGCTAAGGAGCAGATTTCTACCTGAACATACTCTTCCAAGCTTTCTGGCAAACTATAATGAATCACCTGAAACAGTTGCCATTAAAGAGTTCCAGAATTTATTCCTATATGACAGTACCCTATAGAATGCTGGCATATGGTGATGGCAGCAGATGTCAAAGGGAAACTAAACATGTATAGTTTTGAATGCTTGTTGGGATGTACTAAATTGGCTCAGCTAAAAATGTCATTACATCTTATAAGTTACTTGGTTAATCTCTGAAAAAGCAACAGTAAGACTACAACAGTTAGGCACAACCTCTAGCTCAAAGAACTGTTCCTTTGACTCCCTCAAACCAAAGGTGGGTTTAAATATAGAATGGTTAATCAATTTCACTGTGTGAGTAGAGTGGGCAGAAGCATAGCAAAAAGCTTTGGCAGTATATTATGGACAATACATATTGGTAAAAGTTCGGCAGCTAGCATGAATGCAGAGATACCATAAAACAGATACAGTTTTTGTTCTTACAGCTCCAACATCGCTTTTGTCAAGCCCCATGCCAAATGCCACTGTTGCAACAACCTTCCATTTACAAATTTCAAGTTAATACATTTACTCACTCTGCTGCTGACTGTAGTTTACAATGTGTTAATATAAATATATAGGAAGAGAGACTGTTCTCACAATTCTAATCTTGTTTGAACAAAATAATTCCTGTATGCGGTTCCGCTCCTTAGAAGGGATAGCACTATGGTAGCTCTAGATGTGAGATCAAAGTCAAATTGTCAGATTCAGCAACAATGAGGCGATTATGAAACATGCAATTGATAATCAAGGCACTAACCTTTGCCGAAATATTGTTATCACATAAGTATCTGCTCAGTATATCAGTTTCAGACTGCAAAAAATCACAGTGCAATGCAACAGTTAACTTCGTCAATTACTAGTGCAAATTTAGCATACTTAGTAGTATTAGCATAATGCGGAATTCAATACACAAATTAGGACGGTGTTAACAGATTACCAACACTACTTCTATAGCAACCTTAACAATTTTGCACTAAGGCAAAAGTTCATCTTTAGGCAGACAGCAGTATGACTTGCAGAAGCATTTTAACAAATCATTAGAAATGAACCAAGAAATAAACGTTTTAAACATATGATACCATGATTACCTGGAATTTGCAGTATATAATGATGCTTTGGACTTCCATGAAGGGAGAAGACTTTATTAACATCAGCAATTCTTTCAGTCTATTAAGTTCCAGGCATTGATCAATTAGCATAATAAGTTTAACTAAATCACTTAAAAGAAGAAAAACCGAAGGAGTTAGGAACTCGCCTATTTCCACTCAAGGACACCGACAATTGCAGATTGTTCCTCAACTGGGCTCGTTGAATGAGATTAGTGGAAGGAATCTCCAAAGCAGACATAACAGAATTCAAAGTTGTGGCAGTGACAGTTGCAGTCATTGCTAGAAAGCATCCAATATTGAGTCTAGCACGAAGTAAAGGTGCCCTGAGTCTCATGTACGAGGGCCGGAAATTATGGGACCTATTGACGAGGTGAACATGTGAATAAGTTTTTGTGTCACACATTGGAAATGAGAAGCATCCTAAAGCCTAGAAGGCAAGGAGTAGCTAACAAAACATAGCAACTCACCATTCAGAAATACAGTGAGCTTCATCGACCACAAGAAGTGATATGCAAGTGGCAGAAAAAATCGACAAGAATTGGGCATTTAAAAACCTCTCTGGTGAAACAAAAAGCACCTGATATAAGACCATAAAACCTTAACCTTAGCAATACTGCAGGAGGTAAGAAACAGCCCGAGAGATGCAATTGTCAATAGCCTACATAATGTCAGTAAACTGACCTTTATAGTCCCTTCTTCAACTAGCCTGAGTGTATTAGCAGCCTCTTGGGGTGTCTAGAGCAGTTTTTAGAAATCCAATTAAACAAAAAAAAAAAAAAAAAAAAAAAAAAAAAAAACGACACACCAAATTAAATATACATTTAGAGCAGAAAACACAAAAGTAGAATTACCTGACTGCTACACAAAAGACCACCCTGTACCATGGGAGGCAAATGCTTCAACTGATCAATCATTAATGCCACCAATGGACTGACAACCAGTGTAATCCCTGGTAAAAGCACCGCAGGCATCTGATAGCAAAGTGATTTACCAGCACCAGTTGGCAAAACCAGCATGGTTGACTTACTATCGAGCACCATCTTGATCGCTTCCATTTGACCATCTCTAAACTTGTCGTACCCATACATTATTTTCAACAGCCTCAACAAGTTCTCATCGGACGCCTCACTTTGAGCCGCCAAAACAGCCGCCTCAATCGCCTTGCCACTCTTACCTTGCTTCGGTTTCTGTTCTTTAATCTCAGGAACTAAAATATCCTCGTCCTGGACACTTTCCTTTTCGGAGTTCCATTTTCTCTTGCTTCTTCTATAAGGTTTGTAACCGCTCGATTTTCGGTTCTTGAACTTGCGGTTATATCGATTCATATTTAGCTTAACAAAATTACCTTCACTGCCACTGCCTTTCCGCAACTTTACTGGAGGCAAAGGCACATTTGCTCCGATCAAATTAGGATGCTTCTTGGAGACATTTGGTTTACTCCCCTGTGTAACACTATCAGCAGAAATTGGAGGGCTAGGATTGTTTTCAACGGACTCGAAATTGATAGAAGGTCTATGAATTTTTGAAAACGACGCTGATTTTGAGAAGTAGCCGGCCGGTAGGATATCCATTGAAAGGGAAATCGGCATTTGACGGTCTTGAATGAAGGAATGGCGGATCTGGAAAGGATGACTGCAGAGAGGAGAGACGTTTGGCTGTGATTCATCTTGAGGGGGTTTTGGAGGTGGTTTGTTTGTTTGTTGTTGCCGTTTTTTAGTGGATTTAACGTTGGTTCTGGACTTGTGAGAGGAGAGTAGTTTCGGTGGAGGTGGTGCCTGCTGCGGCGACGGAAGAGATAGTGGCGGTGGTGGTCTCGGGCTTCTTGGAGGAGTGGCAGAGATGTGGGAGCCATCGGAGTCTGAATCGGATTCCATTTGCGGAGGAATGAGTAGTTAAGGTTAAAGGAAGGAACATTAGACGGCCTACAATTTATGCTCCAGATTTTCCCGCCAAACGTTTTTGTGCCTCTTGTGAAATATCTGAAATACCCTTCAAAATCATTCCGATAAACTAATCTGGATTTTTATTATATTATTATTTATAGTGGGCCTGAGTCTAGCCTGTTCGAATTGGATTAACATAAAGTCATATCCAAGATAGTTCCAATGGGCCCGACCTCACATAACTTTATGTGCAATTTTTTATAATATTATACACAATATAATTATGTGCATAAAAGAATATATTATCTAACATTCACACGTGGAACATTATATTTATATATGGTATGGCATAAAAGCAATCTACATATGGAATAATTTGCCCAAGTGTTTGTGCAGAAGCATACTGAAGTCAAGCTTAGGCCATAATTTTGAAAGGCATAAAAGATCAATAATGGCAAAGCAAAAAAGCTACCAAAAGGGATAGGAATAATATTTGGAGTCTTTTTTCTTTGATGGGTAAAACACTCTGTCAATCCTTTTGGCTGAGCTTGGCTTGCCAGAGACACTGGAGAAGCAAATGTTGCAAAATCAAAGCTATACTTTGTAACAATCAAATATGAATGGTTGGGGTTTTAGTTCACACTTCTCTCTAACCAAGGACTTGAATCAAGTGGGAGTAACTAACAAGAATCTGGCAAATGGAGCAGAGCAAACACAAATCTCCAATGCCTTAACTAATATCAACCTAATAACAAATAAAAACTTTACAATTATGTCACCAGCACATCGTGGTGTTTCTTACAAATAAATTGGAACCAACAGAAACCGATTTGGCAAAATAATCTAAACAGCCCCTCAAACACAGAAAAAAAGACCATTAACATACAAGCACTCAGCAACTTCTCCAAATGGCTGAAGGAAGTAGCAGAGTTATGCAGTGCATGGCACTGACTGCGCTGTGTGAATGAAAGACTTTCACATTATTGTGCAATTGCATTTCGATTCCAGCTTCGGAGGCTTTGCACTGTCCGTGTTATTAGGAACGCCAACATTGCGTACCATAGATTCGTTGGCATTTTCATCATTCTCGGTCTTTCTAGAAGGCGATTTTACATCTAATTCTGTCTTTTTATTTTGTCTAGCTTTCTGGGACTTTGATGTACGTTTCCCAGTAGTCCTGTTGCGTGAATCCTTTCTATCTGCAGTAGATTTTCCCACAATTGTAACAGTTGGCCAAGAACCTTCCAAAGGGACTGAATCTTCTTTTTCAATGGCTATTGCTGCAGCCTGGTAGGCCAGATCGTGGACAATGGAACTACAGAAAAGTATTGTATCAGTTGCTTCTTCAAGGGTTAGGCTTCTTGCCTTACTTCCTTCCCGAACCATTACAGTAGAATCTTCTGCCACAAGCAAAGAATTTGTCAGAGAATCTAGTTATATTTTACTGGTCCCCTGCCAAAGCTTAAATTAGCATAAAAGATTTAAGCACATGGAAACCACAAGGCATTGTTTATAAATCCAGTGAAGTAGACAAGCATGATATGGTAGCTTCACAACTATTGGGAAATAAAAAATAAAAAGCCAATATATTTATTTGGATCATAACTCGTTCAAAAGAAAATACTAAACTAGCATACTGCATGCAAATCAAGAAAAAAGATACACCTTTCATCGATGAGAGACATGTTTCAAGTTAATTATAGTTAAGCCACAAAAACAAAAACTTTGACACAACAAAATAATAATAATGCAACGATAGCGTACCCAATATGCCATGTAAATGATCCGAGTTGCCATGCTCCAGAACAGAAGTAGACATATCCTTATCAGATGGAAATTCATTTGTGGGGCTCTTTGAATTTCTGGGGGCATCATCATTCTCTGAGTCAGGGTTACTGTGACAAAAATTCTCAGCTTCAATTTCTGATATTGACGCCAAAGAACTATGGGTGGGAACCACAGCATCATTTTTCCTATCGAGACTAGTACTCGACATGGTATCTTCCATTCCAGCAGGGGGATCTGGAGGAATAACTGATGTGTCTAAATCCGAGACAGTGCTTGCATTGTTCTGGTTATCATCTTCATTTTGATTTGAATGGTAGTCTTCACAATTTGGAAATGATGCTGCTGAATTCTCCTCTAAAGGAGTGCCAACTGAATGGCATGAGGAAGCATCTATTAGTCTATTATTCTCATTCTGCTCAAAAGAGACGACCTCGGGAACTACTGCATCAGTCAAAGATGCATTAGAAGCAACATTTTCTTTGTTTTCTGATGTCAACACTTGCAAAGTTGCAGTTGCAGTTGCTCCTTCTATTCCATCTTGTTTCAGATCACCAAGAAAACACTCCCTATTCTCTTCATGGGTGCTTGTTGCAAGACCAAGGTAATTGTGGTTTGACGTTCCAGACAAAGACGATGCGCTGCTTTGGGGTCTAGTGCTTATGTCATATCTGTGGTTCTCCATATCAGATTTCCTGCCACTTAACTGCCGTTGAACACGAGTTTCTACTTGCCTAGCTGAGCTAAAATCAACAGAGGATGAAGCAGACGTACTGCCATATCCAGTGGAGTTTCTCAAACTGTTTGCACTGTCTCTACTGTAAGAGAAATTATCATAAGAAATGGTAGAGGCAACAAAAGTCCTGGCTTGAACAACAGGCCCCTTGCTGCTGCTTGACCTCTTAAGGAGGACAGAAATGCCAGCACCTTCTGAACCATCCATCTTCAAACTTTCATAATCATTAGAAGGCAGTGATTCCTGAACTCCGGAGCCACTATCAGATGCTTTGAGACTGCCAGCTGGTTGTCCAGCTCCATGCTGGTTAACGATCCTCTGATCATCTCCTACCAGCAACCCAGCTTCTTGGGAGCAAGTAATTTGCTCATAGTATGAAGTTCGGCCATGCTTGACATTGTCTGCTTGCTGAATGACCCTTGCCTCCACCCCATCAAGACCTTGTGACTGTGACTCAGGTACAGCCACTTGCGTCTCAGGCTCATCAAAAGGCACGTATTCTTCAGAAACATTCATAGACAACATTGGAGAGTTCTCAAGAGCAACTATGCTTGTATCCAGACTGGTGGCAGCCACAAGATTGTCTTGTCTGCTGCAATCTGGACAAAGATTTATGTGCTTTTCTACCATTTCAATGGCATGATACCTACAACCACATTTAGAACAAACTTTTGTGTTTTCTAGACTACCAACTTCCGAAAAATCAGCTCTGGCACATAATGTGTCTGAAGCAGAACTGATTTCCATATCAATCTCCTGGTGGCGGAATTCTTCAGAATTATTAGGCTCACATTCAGTGGAAAGGTTTCTTTCCAAATCACCAACCTGAAACCGAAGCAAACCATCACCCATTTCATGTTCAACATCCTTATTTAATTTATCCACCTTATCAAACGCAAATATTTCTTCCTGCACATCAGGGTGTGTTGTATTTCCACTTTCAAATACCATATCTTCCTGGTGGGGGTCACTTCCTTCAGTATCAGGTGCACCACTGTTACCTTGATCAGAACTTGCATTACTGCTAGTCGTAACTGAAGAATTCCTAGATATCAAAGGACGGTGTGCAGAATTTGTTTTTCCAACATAAAAGGTAGAACTGGGCACACTGGATAAGAGTGGTCTGAACATGTTCTGAGGGCTCTTCCGATCCTACACAAAAATATTGACCAGGATAAAGAATCTATGCAGTAACACTTCTAAAAGTATGAGTTGGGACGTGAAGAAAGTACAAGACAATAATCCTTATTGATTGACTTATTCATTTGTGCCAAACAACTATGTACTGCTTAAGTTCCCTGAGAAGGAAAAAATGACAGAAACCTTGATAGGCTCAATAAACCACTTCACAATACTGATAAAAATTTAGGATAGCTTACTCTTTTTGGTTCTTGAACTAGTATAGTTAACAAATTTCCATTTTTTACTATTATTATCCTGATTTGTTCAATATTACTTATGAGGGAAAAAAAAACGAGCTTTGACCTTTTTTTTTTGAGAGATGTTGTAAATTCAAATTCAGACTGAGCTCAGACAGGATGGGTTCACTTAGAAAGGCTTCCCCCATACTTCCAGCTATTACAGCTGATTTCCTGTCACCCAAAGGTGTGAGAAATGGTTTAATGCTTGATAGTAAAGGTTGCTAACGGCAGATAATTGCCTTAGACATTTAGGCTTCAGTGTAGGTAATAGGAATAGCATTTATGGCAAATTTGGATAGATTTATAAGAAGCTTTTTGAGTTTAGTGTCCTGGATGAGAAGTGAAGAAACTATTGTGAAAACAAATTATTGAAGCTGTCTGCTAAACAACTTACAATTGGGAGGTCCCCTTAGAAGTACAAGCAGAATCTGTGCGTATTCACTATTGTTAGAGAAACTAAGTGTTATTTTCCCTAGAAATATGGTGTATAATTCTGTAACAGTAATAAGGAGCATTGTATAAACAAGCAAATCGACTACTTAGGCTTTCTAGAATTTGCTAAGAAAATGACACAATTGCAGTTAACTGCCAAAAGCAAGCATATAACCACCTATTGTTTTTTATATTTGCAGAAAAAAAAAAAAAAAAAAAAAAAAAAGAATGCTCACTTGTAAAACTTTCATCATAAAGGATGCAATTCAAATGAAATAGACAACAAAATACCATTTGACGAAGAGCAGAGTCGAACGATCTCTTTGGAGCAGAACTTGGGGACAGTATTCTAGTTGATTTCTTAGAAAATGCCACAGCTCTATTATTTGGAAAAGTGCCAGTCCTCTTTGACGCTAAGCGATCTAAGCTACCCACATGAATGGATTGCAAAGAATCCACATCATCATCGCCAGATGATGCTACAGAACCTCTACTATGTGAGCTAATCCGGTCTCGGTCTTGACTATGCGATGAACTAACACTTCTAGAAGCAGTTGGAGACATTGATTGCCGGCCAAATTTTGAGCCCGAGTCCCTACCATTCCTGGATGCTGGTGAAGAGCCCCTTACATAAGATGCTGGTCGATCTTCCAATGAAGTGCGGAGATTGGGTGGTGCCTCAGAAGAAAAACCAGGGATATTTGTCTGCCATGCGCTTATTTTTGGTGAAGCAGAGTTTCCTCGACTTGTTCTTATAGGGGAAACTCCCCTTCCTCCTGACCCTGTGTTTGTTCTCGTTGGAGTTGGAGTTGAAGATCTTGGACCAGGAGCTGAAGCTTTAGTTGGAGGAGGAGAAGGTCTGCGTGATGGAGTGGCAGGTCGTTGGCTATGAGTGGGGCTAGAAAGAGGTGCTGATGATGGCCTTCCCCTGGATTGATATGAACTGCTACCAGACCGAGGTGATGGGCTTAAGCGATTTGGACTTGCACTGCCCCTGCTGCTTCTGTAACTCTTCTCCATCTGCATAAAGATTATTTGCAGGAAAAATAAATTATTACATTTTTTTTTGGCAAAAAATTTAACCTTTAGAGGAATAAAATTAAACACAATCTGTCCATTCTATAGAAATTATCAATGCCCTACCGTGGATGACCTTGATATAGTAATAGGCTGACTCCGAGGCCTGCCCCTGGATGTAACATTAACTGGCTGCGGCTCATCGTCCAATGAAGGAAAGAGAGGAGTGTCGGGAGGAGTTAATAACCTTAAACCACAATAACACCAGATAATCCATCATCACCAAGAACTTTGAAAAGCACTTATACTGACTGAAAACCTTGACGCAAAAGAGTTAAAGCAACATAATTCTTTCAAAATCATGATAATGATCATTCAGCTTGAGTTTGTGAATCAATTGAACAAATTAAAAACAAAAAATTAGAATTAGTAGCATTTAAAGCAAGAAACTTAAATTATCATCCATGACAAATCCAATACTTCAGATATCCGCGGAAAAGTTTTTCATATATATAGAAATCAAATTCTTTTTCTGGTCATTTGTGAACCAAAAAATATGCAAGTTGTCATAAAAGCTGTGAATTAACAATTGAAAATTGAGAAAGCTTAGTATAACCACAGGGTATTAAAATAGAAAGTCATAACCCACCAATCATAGTCATTCTTCTCCCCATCTGCATTAAGCAGTTCACTACTCTCTCCTCGAACAGGAATAGAAATCCCAAGCTTCAAATCTGAAAAGTGTTTCAACTTTGTAGCTGCATAAACAATCGACAAAAGGAAATAAAGCAACATCATTAACCAGAAGAAATAGACAAATACTTCCGTCAGAAAACCTAACATAAACCGAATTACAGTATAGAGGTCGGTACAGAAAATTACAAAACGTGTCTTCAAAGTCATCAGAGGACTGGAGCAAAAAATTTTCTCTTTCTTTGGACTGCATTTCATTGAACAAAGCAAGATCGTCATCCTTCTCCTTGAAGACCAATCCCCCTTCAAGACTGCGACCTCGCTTATGATTCTCACCTCTTGGCTCCCTCCTGGGAGAATATCTCAATGCCGGAGAAGGAGGCATTTCCGCTACAAACTAAAATTCCAAAATGATTACTTCAACCTGCGCTTTAAACCACAACCAAAACAATGCCTTTCCCAAATCCAATTGCCCATTACTTGCATAAAATTAAAATATTTTATCCTTGAATTCAAATTGCCTTCTTCACATGCTCCATTAACTTAAACCCACTTCAAGCAACCCAAAACTTATACACATATAATTCACAAATAACTGAATCAACTGTACCATTCAAAATGTGGAAGCTTAGCAACATATCCAATAAGAACCAAATCGAATCCTTCAACTTGCAATACAATATCTAAAAACCCTAAATTCCCATCAGCCGAATGATCCCATGGTACCAAACCATCACATTCACCCCCCACCTCCCCAATTCATACTCAAATTGGACTTGTATCAGTCTTTATCACCTTCCACGGAAGCGCAAATTGCAAAAAAAGAAATAACAACTCACCGTTTCAAGCTCAGTGAAAGCACTTGACTTGACTACCCAAATAACTCGAAAGTCAAAATTCTTGAAAGAGAGTTGAAAACTCGTTGAATGCAAATAAGATCTCGAATTGGAAGACAGAGAAGAACTTTAAAGGCACATTACAATGTAAAGAATGTTTGTTAGTAAACTCGGATCTAAGGCATTTATTGCCCTCGTTGTTTATTGATAAAGAGTGTGCAGATCGAAGAGGATCGGTTAGAAAGTTTCTAGCTTTCTCTCTCCTCCAAGAAAATGAGAGAAAGTCTGCAAGAAAATTTGGGGGTAACTAACCTCTCTATCGTTTCTTTTTCTTTTTCTTTTTCTTTTCTGTTGCTGCTCAGATTTGCTTCTTTCCTCCTTAGCAAGCTTTCATGTTTTTTTTTTTTTTCTTTCTCAGTAGCTCGCTTTCTCTTTGCCCTGTGATGTTTCTTTTTTTGCCTTTTTTCGTTCATTATTTTTTTAAGACAATAATTTTTTTAAATAGGAATAATTATAATTTTTGAGAAATTGTACAACAATTACTTTTTTAGGATTTTTAAGAAAAATATACAATAATTCTTATTTTATAAAAGATATTTTAAAAAGGGTTGGGTTATAATTTTTTTTAATAATATTAATTTATTTATTTTTTACAATAATAACTATGAAATGGGACAACATTTAATTGACACATTAATTAGCAACTCATCATTCCTTTGGGCAAGATTTCATCTCACCAAAATTATGCTAAAGTTAGCAAGAAAATGAAAACAAAGTACATATTTAAACATCTTAATTTTGATTTTAAATATAGATTAGTGGATAACAATCAAGGATTGCATAATTAATAATTAATAATTAGTGTATAAAAGCCAAAACACAACTAGGGAGTTATCATTTGCCATGTCTACTAATAGAAAGATATAGAATGATGTCTTTTTAATTGGTAGGTGATAGAGAAAACTTAAAAGCCTTCAAACATCAAACATAATCATAACACCTCTTTACTATTAAGGTTTTGATTCCAACAAAACTTGCACCTACAAACCAATAAAAAAAAAAAAAAAGCAAATTAAAATAAGATAATAACTTATAAATTTTATTAAATATAAATAATAAGAATTTTAAATGTGCTGTAAATGCAGTTCGTTATCGGGGGTAACGCTGATTAATAAGTAACCTCAATTCTCATAAAAGAAAGCGTAATTTACTATAAAAATCTGTATGCTCTGTAGCTCAGAAAATATTATTCTTTCTAGTTATATTAAAAAATTATCATGCTCACAACGTCTATTGGCATAGGAAAGTGACCGAAGATCGATCCATAATTATGCTTAGGGTGGTACTGTTTGATTGAGATTAATTAGTTTAATATTGTGATTTGTTAACAAATGAAGATGAAGCTTTGGTTATGAGTCAATGTCGAGATTTCATTGGCCCATGATAAGCTTGCTTTTCGTTCTTTTTCTGCATTGAGACCCATCATCTAGTTGTTTATCGTCAATATTAAGGTAAGAATATAGTTTTATTATATATTTATATTATATTAGGGGAATAGGGGTTAGGGAAATGCTATGTATGTGGTGTTCCATGGAAAGACATACATGCCTTATGTGAAATGTATTAATATTTTATTTAATTTAATTACTTATTTTTAACTTTGATTTAAAATGTAGTTTTAATTTAATTACTTATTTAATTTATTGAAAAGGGTAAAATTAATATGAAGCTCAAGAGTTTGCTAAAAATAATTGCAATATTAATATATTTTTTAAAATATATAGAGATAATATATTATTTTATTTGATTACATGTTACTGAAACACAATGCAATTTTGGACTTTGACGAGTCATATTAAATAGAGCATATTAGAGATATAGTGATAACACACATCAATTTTAATTTCATTAAAGATACAATTCGATATTTCATTTTTCACCACAATTTAAAAAAAGTAAAGTCTATTTAACTAAAAAATGATAAAATAAAAAATTAATTTATAAAAACAGCGGAAAAGGAAAACAAAATGAGTAGTTGGCAACCAAGAGTAGTGAAACACGACGCAGTTTTGGACTTTGACCTCAAAAATTTCAACTTTTGGGGAATGACACGTGAGGCCCGTGCTCTATAGGTTTCCGTTCAGGTCAATAATGACAAAAGCAAGTCAGCTACAATTCATCAAATCATGAAGACTAGTGGATCGTAGAGGTATGTCTAATTATGTGTCCTTAAAGACACGTGGCTTGTTCATTGCTCAAA
Organism: Jatropha curcas; assembly: GCF_041381405.1. NCBI lineage: Eukaryota > Viridiplantae > Streptophyta > Magnoliopsida > Malpighiales > Euphorbiaceae > Jatropha > Jatropha curcas. Next base: position 1,007,276 of record NC_143153.1, on the reverse strand, counting down.
TCTGATTAATCCAACGGTTGAACATTTTTTTTTAACATTTCCAAGAAGAGGATGTCTTAAACTCTTAATAACACGAGTAGTTGACAACTTCACAGATCTTACCGGTCAAACAGCTACTGGGTGTGCGAGACCAAAGAAAATTACTAAATTAGATATATTAATTAATTGTATTTGTAACGCAAAAGTCAAAACTTAATTAGAGAGGTGGAGAGAGAGATAATTATCCAAATCACCCGAATGGCCCCTAATTAAGTGGTTTACTAATATGGAATTAAAATTTTAATTTAATGTAATTAGGTGAAGGTTTTTCTAAGGAAAACTATTAAATGATCATTATGGGAAGTTTAAGATGATCATTAATAACTAATGATGCTATTACTTGCCAATATAGTTGGTGACTATTTTCAACCTTTGATTGATGGTGATTGCAAGCAATGACCAATTAACTATTTAATGATGCAATTTTAAGAACTCTTTATTAAGAATTTATGATTGACGATTGGAAGTTTAAACCAAAAAAAAAAAAAAAAAAGGTAACAATATTTGCCAAATTCATCCACCATTTTCTTTTTAATTATAATTTAATTTTAATTTAAATAAAACCATGTTTATTCATGTGATTTGTTTATTTATTTTGAATTTTGATAACATATAGGATTTTATTGAAGAGGAAAAAAAATGGGGAGAGTATGGTTGAGAATTGACACCAAAGGCAAATTTGTGTGACAAAAAAAAAAATATAATCAATAAAATTTATTTTGTGCGAAAAGAACTCAGATGTTTTAAACATATAATTAGTTAAACCGACGATTTCAATGCAATCCAGTGTCACGACAGCTTGAAGGTATAATAAATTTAAACCTTTAATCCAATGACCTTTTTTTATTAAGCAACATGAAATGGAATTGCAGTTAAATTAGATTTGAGCATATTTTGGTTTTTATGTATAAAATCAATTTTTTTTTAATTTGATTTCCTCGAAGCTCAATAAATAAGTTTAAGACCATTAAATATAGCTATAAAATCGACCAAAATCACCTAATTGATTCAATTTTATTTAATTTAATTTAGTTTGAACTAAACTGACGCAATGCTTGTTTTTAAGTAAATAGCCGATCAATACAATTTCAATTTCAATTCTCAGTCAAATCGATGATTTTAGTGCAATTTCTAAGAATATATAATTGTAGTGGCATTGTACTAAAATCATCGAGTTTAGTAGCAATTTCAATGCATTTGATTCTCGTTTGTTTAACCTTATGTTATTGTAAATTGCAAATTATTTGAAGTTTGCATTACATTTAGTTTGGATTGTGATTTGATTAATCTAGTAGTACTTATTGAGTTGTTTTTTTTTTTTTTATTTTAAGAAAAGGATATAAATTTTATTTAGCTAATTATTTAAAAATTTAATCAACACTAATATTTTATGTGCAGATTAATGAAATTAAAATAATAGGTTAAAGTTGAATTACCAAGCAAAAATATCAGATTTTTTTTTTTCATTCATTTAATATTTTATGTTTTTTGGTTTAACAAATAAATTTTCGAACCCAAATTTATCAATGGAAACGTCATCGTTTACAAGCCGTGATAACTATCTTCGGTTATCATTTGTTCGAGCTTCCTCTGGACTCTACAGTTTCAACTTTCGAGCGTTGCGATCCAATGTTGGCGGCGCTGCGAACTCGGTCTATCCATTTCTGCTCACCACAGCCTTCCCTCCTCCATCGATCATGGAAGCTAGGCTTGTCAGGTTCCAGCCACGTTTTCTCTTCATCGACTGTCGAATCAAGCAGAAGCAGTAGCAGCTACAACAAAGGCTTGCTTGACCTAAACGAGGTTGAGAAGGTTCTTACCGACGTGAAAGCAGACGACGTGAAAGTGATACCGGTCGAAAAACACTGTGATTGGGCAGATTATATGGTGATCGCCACCGGTAGGTCTACCTGGCACGTCAAGAACATCGCTCAAGCTCTTATTTACAAGGCAGGTTCGTTTGCTCTTAAATTTTGAAATTTCCTTTTCAAACCTTAATTTTCTGTTTGCTTTTTATGAAATTGTGGCTGAATTATTCATCCTACATTTCTTTGTTATTTCATGGTTGCTGAAGAACAAATTATGCCTCAACTGAATATTTATTTCTTTAAATTATTTCTAAGCATAGGCTAAGCAAAAGCAGAAAGGAGCTGAGCGGATGATGCTTCCAAGCGTGGAAGGGCAAGAGAGTGGAAAGTGGATCGTCATTGACTCTGGTCTGTTCTGTACTCTGCATAATGTTAGATTTGCTGGTTTAGTCAATACAGAGGCTCACTTCTATTTGGAAAGAATTTTGATCAAATTATTAGCCGGAAATGTTTATTGTTATGAAAAAGTTAAGTTGATTAAGATTCATTGGTCGCAACTAGAAACGATTTCTAAGTTAATTTTGCATAATCTCATGTTCTTATCAAAATTTTACCGATTACTCAAGTTGTGGAGTTGTGTTCTTGTATTGTTTGCTGATTGTAACCTTAAATGACCGATTCATCAACTCTAACTCATCCTTATATATTCTGATGAAAGTGTACGGTGCCTATGTTCATTATTGTTACTTTAATTTATCCTTTTGGTTTCTTTATTTCTTAAGGCAAGGTGATTATTCATGCTCTTGATGAGAAGGCCAGAGCTTATTACAATTTGGAAAACCTTTGGACTTGTGGCACGTCTCGAAATGAGCCAGTTCAGGTAATGATATATCTGTAGTCAGTGAAACTTTTAAAGCTCTACAATCTTTATTTGATCCACTACATTGGAACTTTGCATACAGCCATGTACATGATACACACTTTAGCTGTATTTGGTTTTAATTTTTAAATAATCAAGAGAGAGAATGTAAATGTCTGATGGAATCTGTAGTTAAATTTTCCTGTAGAGGTGGGGGACGCTAATGGATTTTCAAGAGAGGGAAATGTCAAATGTTAAGAATTTGTAGACAGATGACTTCTCCCCTTTATCTCCCCTGTCTTCTACTGATCACGTGTTTTTCAATGTATGTATTACTTATGCAGTATTATTATTGCTTGTAGTATGATGGTTCTTGCCAATTTGGCAGGACTTGATCTCTGATAGCCTTCAAGGGAAAACTTCGGCCTTAAAATACTGATATTATTTTCCCTCCTTGAACCAGAATTGTTTTGTTATTATTCCATAATCTGTGATACGAAAAGACTGTAAACAAGAGGACGGAGAAGAGAGTATATCCTCTTATGGCATATTAGTTACCACAATAGTAGCTTGCGTTACTTGAATCCCTAGGTGTTGAGGTTATAATCCTTAAGCAATAGCACCTTTCTAACATGCACAGATAAGCATTTTGCTTAAATAGAAATCAAACATAATTTGGGTAATTAAGTTTCAAATGCATAATGTAAGATGTGTTAATGATGTGTATTTTGTTCAAAATATGTATGGAATTTGGAAAATAATCTTACTATTGAACTTTATATTCTTGTCTAATATGGCCCTTTCATTAGGGTGGAAAGAAAGCATTTGCGATTATTTCTGGTTAGGGCATGCAGAATATTCTCAGATTACAAACTGGAGTAGAGACCAGTAATGATATTGCCTATAATTTATTTATACATATTGCGAATGTCTGGGTTTTGAGATGGGAATATGCGAATATGGGTTTTGAGGTGGGTTGGTGTTGCTGTTGCCTTGGTAAGATCTCAATCTAAATCCTTGTTCATAAAACTTCCTACTTGTTTAAAAGAGCTTTTGAACATTTTAATTTTACAAATTCTGCTCGTCCTCATTCGTGTCTAATAATTTATTAACTAGCATAAGTATAGAACTTTTTCTGATTGTAGTTTTCTTTGGGGAGTGTGGCTGCGGGTGTGGGCTTGTCATTTTCTTCTTCTATTTTGTGTCAATTATTTTGCAGTTGGTGCATAATGCTGGGCTCTAACTTGATCTCTGCTTTGAGTTGCTTGGCAAAGGACTCCAACTAACATCCCGTATTTTATTTTTCAATGCTATTCAGGACCTAGAAAAAGCTTTTGTGAAGATTCGTCCCAAGAATAATTCTAAAAGACCAGTAAAAAGCCGTGCCTAAGCCTCAAGATTAATAACATGATCAACTGGATTTTATATGATGCCTTGTTTGTTTTCGCATTATGAAGTTGTTTACTTCATTACATGTGATGTGTACATTGTTGTTTTGTCATATTTCTTTCATAGTCAGTGGTATTGTTGTTATATTCTTATGTCAGTAGCCTATTTTGGTTCTTTTTGGTCACAAGGACATCTGTGTGCCCTAATTAAGAATTTTTCCTTTTTTTATTTATTTATTTATATAAGAGGGACCTAAATATAATACTATAAACTTACACTAAATAGATAACTAAATTTACTTTGTGGGTGCATAATTATAATGTTTTAGTAAATTATTTACAAGTTATCCATTTAGTTTTTGTTCTTTAAATATGAACTTGTTAAATGACTATTAGCATGTTTATCCTTTTTCTTCTATTACTTTTGTGAGCATAAAAAAAAAAAAAAAAATCATTTAAGAAACTCTTAAATTTTTATTGTTCAACAATATTTTTTTTTTAATTCCTGTTCACTCCAATGGGTTGTTTAATAATGAAAATAAAATTTATGAGAAATACGTGATAAATAGTTTATAAATTATTTTAAAAAATTTGCTTAATAATTAAAACTTAATTTAAACGTTCAAAATAGATTGAAAAGATGTTGGAGTACAAAATCTTTAACATTAAATTTACTTTTGCGAAAAAAAAAAAATTAAGAGAGCAATATAGGAACCATAAAGTTCAAGAATTTAATTTACAAAACATAACATATTTAAAAATTTTAAGGTTTTTTCTACAAATGATTTTATATATATATATATATATATATATATATATATATATATATATATATATATATATATAAAGTGAAACACTGCTAAGAATATATTTTAAATGTTGCTGGACAAAATCAGGCAGTGGAAGCTTCTAAAAGGCACACGTACTATGATAAAAATAGCTAGCCAATAAACATATTATCATTATTTATTAAAAAAAAAAACAAAAATTTTATGTATAAGTTAAAAATAAAATAACAAGTCCGCAAGAAGTATGCAATTAATTAATTTCTATTTAAAAAAAAAGGAAAAAAAAAAACTATAAATCCTTGCAAGAAAAGGATTACGTAAAAACAAATCCTTTCCGGATATGGAAAAGAACATAACTACCTCCACTCCATATATATTCACAGAATTGAAAGACATTCAAACATTCCTCTTCTTCCCTATATCCTCTAATTCTTCTAGATCAATGGATTCTTTAAAGCCAAAGAAAATTGTAACGAAGCACTGTAGAAAGCTTCATGTTAACAAGTTCAAGCATACTCCAAAAGAATTACTAACTGAAATTCTTTTCCGAGTAGCCTCTTCATCGTTCACTGATCTTTGCAATGCAAAAGCAAGTTGCGAAGAATTTCTACAAGTAGCAACAGAAGATTACTTCTTCGAGCATGTCTCTCTCAATCCTATCCCAATAATCTCCTGGAGGATCAACCATGCTGTCTCGTCTTTTTTGTTTGAGTGCAAGAGAAGTGGAAACCCGGAAGCATTGTTTAGACGAGGCATGGTTGATTATTTTAGCAAACCCAAACAACGCGAGTCTGGGCTTGATTTCTTGGAAAAAGCTTCTGGTCTTGAGCTGTTGAAAGAAGCTGCTAAAAAAGGACACATGGAAGCTAATTATGTATGTGGTATAATTCTCGTGTGCTACGGTGGGGAATTGAGAAAAGAGGGTTTAAAACTACTTTCTAAATTTGAAAGATCAAATTTAAGTTTGGTTATTACCGATTGTAGAAAGAAAGTTAGAGACTTAGTTAAGAATATTTGGGTGGATGACAATATTTTCGGATTTGGACCGGAAGAAGAGGAAGAATGCAGGATTAGTATAAAAAGCTGCAGTTGTAATAGCAAGAAGAAGGCAGTCTGTTCTTTCACTGTTGCGGGATCAAGATGGACAATGGATTCTGATTATTTTGAAGATGACAGTTCTTTATGTGATTCCTGTTTATGGCGTCGTGAAGCAACTCGGTTTCTTAATATGTTAAGAACTGGTAGATATACGCTTTAGGTTTTTATTTTTGGCAACTCGGTTTCTTAATATGTTAAGAACCATAAATATATGCCTTAGGTTTTTTTTTTTTTTTTTTTTTTTAAATTTTATTTTTTTTTGTAATTATCCTTTGAAATTTAGTTAAGGCACATATATTTGTTTTTTTTTTTTTATATTTGCATTTTCCTTATGAAATTCGTTGTTAAACGACGCTGTTTAAGTCGTTTAGACCATAGTGGGTTGGCTGGGCGGACTAACCTAATTTTCTTTCCTTCCCATTAACTTATCTTGAATTCCATAAGCTAACCTTGTTACCAAAATATACTACTACTTTGCCATCAAACGGCAATTGCCGCCTGATGAATGGGTGGTTGCATGGTAAATAATTAAAAAACCAGATCCATTAATCAACCAAATGAAAAAGAGTCATGCGGACATCGTTTCCATCGCCACTGTAACTACTTTCCGGAGCTTCCAAAGCGAGAAAGCAGAACTTACAGCAAATTGAAAACACAGACACATTCCTTTCTTCGCTTTATAAGTAATTTTGCTTCTCTGGCTACTGCTACTACTCCCTTTCTCTTCGTCACGCCTTCCTCTTCCATTCTTTGGAGACATTTGAGACCTCCTCTCGCCATGGCTGCTTCTATTGCCGGATCCAATGTCGTTGCTTTCAAATCAGCCGGAATCTCAGCGAATTTCGGAACTTCTGGTGTTCGAAGATTTAGTCAGTTTCAGCAATGGTCTCCTATTACTAGGGGGGTCGGGCAGCTCCAACCTCGCTTTGGTCTCCATTTCAGATCGACGAGGTCATTTGCTTCTTCTGGTATGGTTTAATAGATTAAGGAATCTCCCCTACCATGATTTTAGGGACTTTTATAACAATTTTTTGATAGTTTTACTGTGGTATCGATATTAATTTGAATTTTGTTCTATTTGTAAATAATTTGACAATTTTTTAGAAATCTAGTTGATTCATTGGGCGCATACAGGTATAAAAGCTCAGGTTGCTACTGCTGAACAAGCAGGCGCTGAGGTAGCTCAGAATGTCGAAGCGCCGGTTGTTGTAGTGACTGGAGCTTCTAGAGGTATTGGTAGAGCAATTGCCTTGTCTTTGGGAAAAGCAGGTTGTAAGGTTAGTTAAATCCCCTTATTTCAAACTTCTTACATTCTTCGTACTTTAAAGCCATATTATAATTTTTCGAATGTTGAATGCTTTTAATTTCCATGGAGACAAATTATTTGCTAATGATGGGATCATGGTTGTTACTATGGGTTCTCTGATTTCTTGAAATTGGTTCCTAGTCATTTCTTGTTCAGGGTAATGGTAAATGTTGCTTTACTTCATTAAGTGAAACTCTGGGGAGACCATTTAACTCGGTTTTCTTATATGCTGAAAGGTGTCCTAAAGGCTTGCATGCCTATTTGCTTTCTTAATTGTATTTTGAATATTGAAAATAGTAGTTGTATTCTTCACTTTGTTTATATCGCGAGATTCATTAGTAATCTTTCTGCTATTTCAGGTCTTGGTAAATTATGCCAGGTCATCAGGTGAGGCTGAGGAAGTCTCCAAAGAGGTGAATGACGCTTCTTTTGAAGCCTATTTGATTACTCGTATATGATTGGTTATAATCTTGGTTATTCATATGTCCAACAATATGAAAGCAATCTTCATTTTTAATTCTAGTACCACCATGTTCCATGTTTTCAAGTACAATTTGAATGCAAGTTTCATTCTTTTATACTGTTTTCTGGGTTGTATCAATTGTTAGTAGTAGCTTGTCATACTAATTGTGCTCCTGATTGTCCAATAAAAAAAATTAACCATGTCCAAAAGAGGTGTTTCACATAGCATATAAAGAGCTCAAACTGTCACTTAGCTCCCCTGCAGCCATCTGTGTTCAGTAAATAATTTAATCATCCAGTTGTTCCACCTCATGTCCTATCTTCCTGTCTGATCTGTGCCATGAACTGATCTTGGAAATTGAAGAGTAAGTAAAATAAACATTAGTACTCGTTCATTCTAGATTAATTGGCATAGACAGTAATTGAAACTCATCGTCTTGCTTCCCACCAAAAATAAATTGTCATTTTGCTTCCTGCATATGCTATGTTTCTATTATTCACTGGACAATGGCAATGTTACTTTTTTCATCAGTGGACAATGACAATGTTACTTATTCACACTGCATGAATGAAATGGTAATGGAACTTCTGTGAGTCTTACTTGCAGATTCAGGCTTATGGTGGTCAGGCTCTCACTTTTGGGGGTGATGTTTCAAAAGAAGATGATGTGGAAGCAATGATAAAAACAGTGAGCAATTTTTCCTTTTGTTGGTTTAATTTAGTGACATTCTTTAGTTATGGCATGCTTCATGATTTGTCACATTATCGCGTCTGCAGGCTGTTGATGCATGGGGAACAGTTGATATTCTGGTAAATAATGCAGGTAAAAAACAAGTCACATTCTTTCTCAATAGTTGTTCTTTTTTTATGCCTCTTCCCTGTAATATTTTCTTTACTATGGCTTCAGGAATCACACGAGATACATTGTTAATGAGAATGAAGAAATCTCAGTGGCAGGAGGTTATTGATCTAAATCTCACAGGCGTATTCCTTTGCACACAGGTATTTGCATTGAGACTCAACTAGTTGCTGTATTACATGCATGAGTTGTTTTCTTCAAACTGAAGTAGTGTACTCCTTGCAGGCAGCTGCCAAAATTATGATGAAGAAGAAAAAGGTAACATCAGCTGTCTATCTTAAGTTCACATTTTTTTTTATTCTTGGGCCAGTTGGCTAGGACTGTCTAAAACCCCAGAAAATGGTATTGTATGAACTAGATTCATAGGTTTGAATTCTATCTCAAAGAAGCTTATAAACTTTGAAATATATCTCCATACTGCTTTCAAGGGTTTCTTTCATTGTGCATGCAATACTCTTCTTCAAGATTCAATGGTAAATTCTCTTAATAATTTGCAATCATTAAATGAAATGAGAAAAAGAGGTAATGAGGGATGTTTCTTGTCACCTAAGCTAGCTGGCTTTTGTTTTCTTTCTAGTTTTCTGTTTACAAAATATATTTGGGTTTCTTAGGGAAGGATCATTAACATAGCATCAGTTGTGGGTTTGGTTGGCAATGCTGGGCAAGCCAACTACAGTGCTGCGAAGGCAGGAGTTATTGGATTCACAAAGACTGTTGCAAAGGAATATGCAAGCAGAAATATTAATGTGAGTTTCAAGAGTTTTTATCTTTTTATTTCTGTAATTTGACACATTAGCTGGTACTATTGTGCTAATATATGAAGATTAGCTATAATGAAGTTATATTTTCTAGGTTAATGCAGTTGCCCCTGGATTCATTGCGTCTGACATGACTGCCAAACTTGGGGAGGACATTGAGAAGAAAATTTTGGGCACAATCCCCTTAGGTGAGACACAAAATCATAACATCAAATTTTCCTAGACCTAAGTTACTCAGGCATTGAAGTACTCACCAGATCTCACTAAAGGCAACAAATTTGACCTGCCTCTTGAAAAATACTAAAACTTGGAATTTGTAATCATAGAACTATAGTGAAAAGTCGGCCAATTTCAGACCCAATGTATGTTATGGCAAGCAATTTAAGACTTTTTAACATGTTCTGTGTGCTTAGTTGGAAATAGAAGATATTCTCTCTTCCCTTCGTTCTTTGTGGTTAAAAGACATGATGTTTCTTATTATCCATCACTTACCCTGCAAAGATAATAGGAGAGAAAAATGTCGTAGGTGATCCATTTAGCATTTATAGTATATCTAAAAAATTCCAAATGATTATCATGTCAAACTCCAGACTTATTTTTACTACAATTATGATTTAGTGATTTTTAAGAGAGAATGAAATTTAATGACACAATTTCAGTAATAGTGCGTGAAATTAACTCCAGTATTATTATTCTTGAAATGTCTTTTGCTTCCTTCAGAAATATTTGTTTGAAATTCACATGCATTCTTCCAAATAGGATTTTGGTAAGTTGAAAATGAAATACTTCAAAAAAAAAAAAAAAAAAAAAATGATGCTCAAAGTGATACTGATAATCTTTGCTATGGGTTCAGGAAGGTATGGCCAACCGGAAGAGGTTGCAGGATTGGTGGAATTCCTGGCTGTTAGTCCTGCTGCCAGCTACATTACTGGACAGGTTTAGAATCTTCTTCATTTTCATTCCTTTCGTTAGAAAGTTTTGGCCAGCAGAGTTATGGCCCAAAGTTACTTCATTTGATTCTTTTTTCAGTTACTTTGACCATTGCCAAGCTTGGTCATAACGGCCCTGGCATTGGTTCAACCTTTCCTTGCACTGTCTTGCCACAACATGCTGAGCTTTTGGCTTGACCTTGCATAAAAGACGCCATGGTCAGGACAAAGCAAGGCATGGTAGGCTTCATCAATTCCCACTAAGATTTATATTTGTGGTTATAATTGATGTCTAAAGAGAAGTAACTCAAACTTAACCTCTTGATCAAGAGATGCCATAGTTTCCAATTGTCTTATCATGACATGGCTTTCTATGGCAATGCTTCGGTTTGCTATGCCGTGGTCATGGACCACTGAGCTTTCACGGACACGTTATTTTAATCAATTTCGTTTGTTGTCTATTGCAAGATCCATCTATGCTGCTTTCTTTTTTTTTTTTTTTTTTTTTTTTTTTTCGGCTTTTCACACAGTTGACCTCACCTTCTGTTGGCCACAAATGACAATGTCTTAGGTATTTAGTTATGCCTAGCGACGGGCAGAGTGGTGAAAAGCCGAGTCCTTATTTCATTTTCATGGTTGAAAAACCACGCATTGCTGTTTTTGCAGGTGTTCACTATTGACGGAGGAATGGTTATGTAAGTTATCTCTCCCGAAAGTGTATAAGCTCTCTAGCATTCGGATAGGCAGGTTTCTTTCAAGCAGCTATGACCAGCTTGTGTTGAGGCAGTTTTTAACTTTATACCCCTGTAATAAACTACTTGAATTTTTTTACACTTTGACAAATGGCAATATATTTTTTGAGTAATTTTCACCAGTATGGTTTGGTAAAGTGGTGATATTAAAATTTATTCTAAATCTGTGTAATTGGAACTCGACCCACCTTCCCTACTACGCAATTCTTCCTATTTTATTATATTTTAGTATGAAAAGGTGACAGATACTGTGCAAGTGATGTATTGATATTCATGCATTTAATTTACCTTGTACGTAAAGTATTGAGGCTGAGTTGAGATCATGTCATGAGCTCTGGGGAGGGTATTGGTCTACCCTAATTTAAGAGGATGATTTTTCAAGTTAGTTTAGCCTTGCAAGTTTGCTGTAATCTTTACCCGAAATTAATGGGCCCGTTTCTTCGTTAAAACTCACAAGCAAGACAAAATACAAGACTTGTGCAGCAAATAAGTATCCTTCACGGATTTGACTTAACTACACCCCTAACGGAGTTTATTAAACTAATTAATATAAGTTTTTTAAATATTATTTCAACTTTATTCTATTTTTTCTTTTGGTGAAGCAATACTTTTATTTTAATAAAAATTTATTTTTTATTAATTTAGTTCATGTGTAGATGTACAGACGCAGTCTAGATAAGTTAATTCTACCATTAAAACCATTAAAAGTGGCGATATCTATTTATTTATATAAACATATTAAAACAGAAAAGCGAAATATTTATATAAACATATTAAAACAGAAACACTTTCGCTTCCGTGTTATAAAATCAAAATATTGAAATGCTAGATGACAAGAAATAATTTTTGAACCGTTGAATTGACAAGAAAACTAATTTTTAGATCATTTTTATTTTAATTTAAATATTAATTGATTTAATATTGATATATACCATTAATAAATATTTTTTTTAATAATTTACTAAATAAATTAATAATATCATTAACATTATTTCAAAATAATAAAAATTTTCAGTTTGTTTTTTTAATTTTATAATATTAAATGCTCATCAGTTTTTTTAAAAATTAAGTAATTAATTAATAACACCATTAATATATTTACATATAAATATATAAACACGAAGTCCATTCTCTTACGAGTGATAATACAAAACACTAAAGTGCTGATGTGGCAAGAAAAATAAGTTTTTTTTTTGTTATTTTTTAATTTAAACATTAATTGATTTATTATTGATATTTTAATATCATTAATAACATTAAATATTTTCTTCATTTTTTTAATAATTAATTAAAAAATTAATCATATCACTACCATTATTTCAAATAGTAAAAATTTACAATTTTTTTCTAAATAATTAGTGAAATTAATAATATTATTTAATAATTCCTCAATAAAAATTTTAAAATTAATTTTCTCATAATATCAATAAAAAAAAAGTACTGAAAAGTATATCCGAATATCTGTCAGAACGTAAATGGTACTTCATAACCATGTGTAGTTAAGTAACGCTACCTTTTTATAATTCAGGTTTCAGGCTTCAATCTTGGTATCCAAATCCTGTGTTTCTTTTCTTTTCCTCCTACTAATAAAATTTGATTGGAAACGGTCTACTTGTCCATCTTGGTTATTAATACGCTTCTATTGTTAATTATATAAACGATATTAAGTCCACCAATGACAGGGACAACAAACAGAAAATCATCAGGACAAGCTTTGGGCATATTCTCTTGTACAGAACCTATACCTCTCATGTTTATCTTAATCTTGGATCTTCACCTTCTTTAGCTCCAAAAACGCCTCTTTTTTTATTCAAATCATTCAAAACTCTCTCTTTCTTTGACATGGATTCTGCAATTCTTTATACCCAAACCTTACCTTTATCTTTCTTTATGTTTTTCTCCATTTACCTCCATGCTTATTTTGTAATTTTCAGAAACTGGGGTCGATACAGAAAAGAAGCTTCAAGTTCTTTCATGTCCCTAACTCATGGCACTCCTGCTGTTTTCCTTGCTTTATCTGCACTACTACACACCCAATCCTCATATAACTTTGCTTCTCCAAACTCTACTCTCCATAACAGAGTCCTTGAGTTCAGTATGGCTTACTTCTTAATGGACCTGATACACTACATGGTCTTCTTCCCAACTAACCTTCTTTTCATACTTCACCATCTAGCTACTTTGTATGTTATTGTAACTTGTCGATACGTGGTTAATCATGGGGCCTACGAGATTCTTGTGCTGCTTATACTAGCTGAAGTTACTAGCGGTTTCCAGAATGTTTGGAGCATTGTCGGTTTTCGAAAAGCTGATGTTCCTATTGCTAAAAGATTACATGAAGTCTTGTCTCCTCTTTTCCTAGCTTTCTACTCTGTTGTTAGAGGTATTCTAGGTCCTCTGTTTACGTTTAAGATGGGGAGCTTTTATCTGAGTGGAGAAGCTAATGGTATGATTCCTAGATGGGCATGGATTTCTTGGATGGTTGTAATTATTACTGCAATTTTGGTTAGTATATTATGGGTTTCAAGTCATTGGACAGACTTGTTGAGAGAAAGAAATCGTCAGAAGAAGGTGAGGTAGAATTTGAGTTTGTGGATTTTAGTAAATTCCCTTGTAATTGTATTAACCACTGCATAGTGAAAGAATATTTACTTGTAAATGAAATCATTGACTATATACCTAATGAAGCACTAGCTTCTCTACATTTCCTTTAAAGGTGCTATAGACTCCGTTTCCTTTAAATATAAAAGTTGATATAAAAGAATGAAATTTATACAATTATTCCACTTATGGCTAATTAGTATTACTAATTACTAATGTGCCATGGCAAATGGCAATAAACAAAATGAAGAAACAGGAGAGTTAATTAATTGCCACACTAATGCAATCTACTGCAGAGGATGGAGTTTTCTGAACTCACTGATTTATCTGAGGAGTTGAAGTATAGGTCTGCTGTGAGCCAGCTGCCAAACAATATGCCTTGAATAGTGTCAATCCAGGATTCATATGCCTATAACTGAAGCATTCATCTTGTCAGTGCTTCCATGATAGTGAAGCTCTACGAAGGTGCCCCCTCCTTCTCCTTTGGCCAACCTTCCTGGATTTATACAAACGCACTTTATTTGCTCTTCTCCTTCACCTCTTCCACCAAGGGACAGTACCTGTGCAAGCATAGGCATTTAAGGGATATGGAAAGTTGAAACTCAGATTTCGATCAGAATACCACTTGCATGTTAAGTATGTTTTTTCTTTAGTTATTTTCTTTTTTTTTTTTTTTAAAAAAAAAAAATCTACTGCAGCTTTGAAATTGAGTGGAACTAAAATGGAAGTGCTTGGCACATGCATCTACCTTTACAAAGTATTTCATATCTGAAGGCAAGAGGAGGATATCAGGAATTGAGGTAATATGAAGAGCTTCTGTAGCAAGTGAAAAATCCAGTGGGACATCTTCTGCTGGTGGATATAGTGGATAAAAGCTGTTTCAATGATAGAAAAAATAGTGTTAAGACACTCCAAAGCTATTACTTTGTGAACCAACAAAGTCGAGTTTTTTGGAACGGATAGCTTTGGGGGCATGCCTGCGCTGGCTAAGGATATGGTATGCAAGCCTACTCATTCGATCACTGGGTATTCCATCTGATGGATTTCGTGACATTTCCTCTCCGCTGAGTTGTTTTAGGATATCCACTGTGCAGCAACCTACTCTGACCTGAAATAGGACTCTTAGCAGAATATACGCCTCTCATTCTTTGATGCACATGCAATTTTATTGACAAAATAACATACAGTACCTATGAAGATTTTGAAGTACAAAATGCTCATCTACTTTGTTAATCAAATACACAAAATTCTAGGTTACCTATTCTATTGAATTCATGAAGCATAGGCCAGCAGAGTAGCTATTTGGAATAAAAATATTAAAATTTGTTTTTCAGAAATGTCAAACAGACTTTTCAAACAATATTGAATATTCAAGAATATAAATGGCATGCTAGAGATTTTCCACTTGAAACATCGGAAATTGGTTGCCACTATTTTACCTGATTTGCTTCAAAGATGCTTGGATTTGTGACACTAATTATCTGGTACAAGTACATAAAGTTATTTAAAATGTGTGGCCTGGTAAACAGTTGGGAGACACAGTCTAGTTGCAAAAGAAGAATTTACAATTTGCAGATCATTTACCTGATGTTTAAGAGTGGGTGGATGAATTTCAAAAGGAGACTGCACAGCCAAAATTCACAATTATAAATCTCAGGTATAGCACCCAAAATAAATGGACATATTTATATATGCTTGCACTTAAAACTAAAATAAACCTTACATGCAAAAAAAAAAAAATATATATATATATATATATTTATTACTCGGTTTAACATTATTATCACCTGTGGGAAAACAAAATCATGGTTAGCATCCCGTGTAGATGGAACAATGAGCACACGTGCATCAGGACCCATGTATTCCACATAGTCTTGCAACTGAAACAGTCAACAGGAAAAAAATATTATGATATTGCAAGACACTTCCAGAAATAAATAACACTACTATTTAAGTAGATACCCTTCTGAGAATCTCCAGAAGAAATATATCATCGAAGCTCCTGTCTACAGTTCCTTTCTTAATCTCTGGATGTTCCGAATCAACAAATGGTCCTAACTGAGAAAAATGCCAACAATTCAAATATGATACTTCCCTGGCTAGTAAATACTGCGGATATGAGATGAACTTTAAAGATAGTGGTTTTGTACCAGTATAAGTAGCTGTGTAAGCTTTCTTCTTGCATATGCCAGCAGTTCGGTCAGAGGCTCGAACAATAAGTTGTCTGTTGTGGTAAAAGGACCTGAGGCAATAAGCTGTCAGGAAAAAAAATTAAGTTACCTATTAGTTTTGAAGAGATTGCCATTAGATTCTAGAAACAAGCCACCATGTATATTATATGTTAAATATCATATTAAACAGTGAATTGGTGTCAGTACTAGTGAAGTTCCAAGTTTGTTTTTCATGACTTTGAGCAGCAACTAAAACTCTCTGCTCTTGCAAATATTTGCAAGACTTAGAGAATGAAAATTGTATATCCTTGGTGACATTATCCCCAACTCATCCATCCTAGCCACATCAATGGTCTTTATGATACAAGGTACCTACGGTGTATGGTTGGACACACTGAAAAATGTTATTTGCATCTTTTCAGGTTTCAAAGTGATTCTGCAGACAAGAATTCATACCATTGATATCTCTTTTGGTGGATAGGATAAATCAGTTGATTGAGTGTCCTGATCCAGAGCTTGCTTCTTAGCAGGATGCAAATCCTCACCAGAAGTAGCAGATAATGGAATAGAATCTACTACTTTTGATGCTATTAAACAATGTCCACTGGGATTGTGGCCATCAACACCAACAATCTGCAGAAATAGAATCCTTCTTGGATAAGCTTGAATTATCAAGATCTAAAACTTTATAATTTATCTTCTTACCTGTCCAGGGAAGATGGAGAACTGGCTTAGATTATGTAGGTCTAAACGAACGCGCTGCCCCCCAGAATGCTCAACACTATTGTTAAAATTTGAAAGATTAGAAAGGCCATATTTAACAGCAGAAGGTAAATACATGCAACACAAATATCATAAGGAATGCATTTTGACAGCCCCATCCTAGCAATTCTCCATTCCTAGTGACAACAACGAAGAACCTGATTATATATATTAGATATATTATATTACAGGATTTTCTTACCTGGTCTGTAACAGGATGGACTTGTCATTCAAATGGCCTTCTCCATCACAACAGACCATTCCAACAGCGAACACATTTCTCTGAAATGACAGCTTCTATTAGATGCATAGATGTTTACCTTTATCATGACATAAGTTCTTAACATAAAGCAGACTGGAAAATGTTGAGGGATTTGATATTCAGTAAAAGGAAGCACAAAATAAGTAAAATGGAAAAGGACAAGAAAATAAAAAGAACAGTATAAAGGAACTAAACTAACATTACTTTCCTTGATGTTATAAATTAATCTAGTACAAATCGATGAAACGTTGCAAAGAGAAAGATATGGCATTTTATGTTGAAATTACCACATAACCCAGAGTGTTTGTATGAACAAAGACGAATGACGCAGCCAAATACCTGTGAGGCAACTGTAGGGTCTGTTGGTTCCTCATAGAGTCCCGAAGCAACAAGTGCAGAGGCATGCTTCCTGATGCGGTTGTCAAGTGCATTAAACTAAGCGACCAAAAAGGTAATGTTAGTGCAACATATAAACTGGAGGACAGGAAGAACCACTTTATAATAAAAAATAGCATTAGATACCCTGTCTTCGATCCTGTCATACATGAACCTGAAACCTGGCTCCGGCCCAGATCTCTGGACTACCAAGGAACACTTCTTGTGAGGTTGCGGTCTCTTAATAAAATCATCCTCAAGATTCTCATGAACATGGTCATTGTCACTATTCCCTGTATCAGGCAGATTATTGATGTCGAATTTCACTACAAACTTATCTGTTCGTCGCCCAAATGGTGTAACATGTTTTGGTTGTTTCACAGAGGAATAGCCATTTCCATTTGATTTCATTGCTGAGTCAAACGGTTCTGAATGGAGTTGTAGAGATTTATCTGTTGGAGTACTAGGAACTTCTTTTAAATCTTCTTCCTCTCCATTCAAAATCCTGGGAAAATGTATTCTTTTATTCATTTGAATTCTTGAACGTCCAAAATTATGTAAATTAAATTCTGTAAACTAAACATACTGCTCACAACAGGAAAATTTTGGTTAAGAAAATAGACTTCAGTACAATCTTCCAGTCTACCAATTCACTTGAGTTATGGGCAAAACTTCCCATGCATGGTGAAACTAACAAAATAAGTTAACAAGTTGAGGAAATAGTAACTCTATAAACTACTTACATGTCCACATCTTTGCTCGAATAGATGTGCAGATTAGGTTCCTCTTTGATAACTGCTTCTTGCTGTTCATTCTGTAGATGCATTAAAAATCCATCCATTTCTGCATTTTGTACTGTTGATTCATCTAATTGCCTGTCCCACAGCAAACACGCACAGAGACCATTATAAAAATAAAATTTATAAACTTTCTCCATCAATATAAAACCAATAATTCAAAGTTAAGCAAATTAAATCACCATTTCCAACATCCAACAAGAAATTAACAATTAGACCAAAAAAAAAAAAAAGACATGAGGGAGAATTTGATTCTTACCTATTAAGATAATAAACCTCCCAGCTTGAAACAAGATCTGATGGCTTGAGATTGTAATTTATGCAGAAAGTAAGACCTAACAATAGAATCAAATTGGGAAGCTAAAGCATTAGCGACAGCAAATACAAGTAAATATGTACAGGTAAATCAGGGAAAAAAGAGGAAAGAACTTTACATTTCTTGAGAATTTCTTCTTCGTCGTCTAGCGTGAATCCGCTTTTGTTGAATTCTGATTTAATGTCCTCTTCCATGTTGTTCTCGCGCTCTCTCTCACACTGTCCCTAGGGTTCTTTTCTTCACTTGCAGAGGATTTGGGGCAAATGAGAAAAATGGCGCGAAACTTGTTGCTTCTGAGTGACTAAATTATGTAATTCGCGGGTATTTTTGTTCGTCTATTATATACCCTAACTCCTTTGCCATTATAACAGAAATGCCCTCAACAGTTAACGAGTAACACTTCAACGACGTCGTACCCAGTGCAATCGCCCTTTTGACAACGTAACGCATAATGAAAGGGAAACATTTTCCTCTGCTTCCTTATTATGGGGGAAACTTTTCCCTTGTTGGATAGAGCAGTTGTCCTATTATAACTGCAGAGTGGCCATGAAAATATTATAATTAGGATTCACCAATCTAAAAATTGAATAACTGGTCTAGTAATGTATAAACATTTATGGTTCAAGTCTCCTCAATTGAGGTAAAAAGGAAACGGATAGTAACTACCTAGACATTAGACAAAATTAGTTCTTTCAGTTATTTCACTAGTTATTAGTTATCAACTTGTACAAATGTTCCCAATTTAATTGATTTTAGTATGTAGGAAGGTCCTATATAAGTCAGAATAACTTGAACAACACAACCATTGTCTCCTTTCCAATTCGAACTTCAAATTTAACCAATTCTGCATTATCAGTAGATTTTTCATGAAAAGAATCTGTAAGCCTTGGCTGAAACAATAATCTGTCTTAGGCCATCAATGGGTGCTAAAACTCTTAACGAAATACCAAGTACAATGCAGACCTGAGAAAAATATGAACATAAGCCGAATTAGACATGTCCTTCATAAATTGGCAACAAAAGCAAAAGCCAGAGTCTTTCTTCTGCGTTAAGTACAATACTGGCCTCTAGGTAGATTATAGATTTGGTAACAAGAGGATAACAACTGTGATGAATAAGCATAGAGGTCAGCTAACCTCCATTAATGGATGATTCTCATGCCTGTTAGGCTGTTACCCTTTTTGTCAAGGATTGTATGCTCCAAAATACAAAATTTCTAGTTTGTTTTCTAAGATAAAGAAAAGGATATTGAATCAATAGTAACTGTTAACTTCTGAGAACTTTCAAAGTTCTGATCTTATTCATAAAATTCTTTTTACATTCCTTGAACAAAATATTACAATTGGTAAAAAAGGAAATACACATACACAGTCAAACAAGAAATACTTCCAAAGAAACTTCTGAACAGGAAAATTGAAAAAAAATACTTTTGCTTGCTCACCAAAATACTGATCTTTCTGTGGTTCTTGCCAGAACTCCCAACTTTTTTGTACAATGAATTCAGGCCATCATAGAAGCAGCATGCTTGTACCTCTGATTTTGCTGTATCCTAGAATTTTCCACAGCCAAACCTTGCGCACCAAAACAAAAATAATGGTTCATCATTTTCTTATTGAAGGATGGTTGTTTATGCTTCAAAGATCGAATACCGTTTTCTTTATCCAATGAAGCAGGTGAAGCCATTGGTGATACTGAAAGTGGACTTGAAGGAGATTCAACTGGAACAGTTAAATGTGGCATTGCTTGAATAACACCATGTGTTAAACCTGCAGCAAATTTCCTTCTAGTTAATGGACTTGGAAGGCTGCCTCTGAAAGAAAATACCCTTTTGTTCGTCGAAAAAGACGACAGATTTGAATATCTCTGCCTAAGTGGAATTGGCTGGTCCTCGAAACTTGTAGATAAACTAAATGACTCCAAAGAATCATTATCTGTCAACTCAGAATTAGCAGCTTTTTTATCTTTCTTCCTAGGCCATTGAAGGAGAGACTTTAAGCGCCTTGCAGCGTTCTTAACAGAAGCTGACTTCTTCTTATCCATTGAATTAACAGTGTCACATTCACTTACTTCACTTAAGCAAGTACTGTAATCTACACTCGTAATCTCACAACTATCATCGGTAGCATTTTCAATACCAGTATACAAAAATATCTCTGCATCAGGAATTCGGAAAGAAGTTCCAGGACTAATTCCTATACCTTGCCCTCTTAAATGTGAAGCAATAGCACTTCTTGCCATATCATCTTGACAATTAGAGATCCCTCCAGCTGAAATCAACTGTTTTATTAAAATCTCAGAAGATGCAGTTCTTGGATGTTGCTTAAGGAGATCTAACGGAGTCATGCCATTAACATCGCGAATATTTAAATCAATTAATGGCACTGACATTAGAAGTTCAACCAAATTAGATTGAATATTCTCAATTACAGCGACATGAAGGGCTGTTCTTCCACCATTGTTCTTGACATTGATGATTTCTTGGATATTTACTATCTTGCCACTCACTAATTGCTTCATTAGCTCAATTTGCCTATCCACTCTGCGAAAACCAGGAGTCCTAAAACCTGACACTGCCATATGGAGAAATGTATCTCCGTAGTTGTTTGCTATGGAGATTAATGAGGGTGATGCACAAATTAGAATTTCTGCTACAGATAAGTATCCCCTGTATGCAGCTACATGTAATGCTGTGTTTCCTTGATAATCAATAGAGTTAATCAAGTCAAAGGCTGATGATATTAGATCCTTAACTACCTGCATGAGAAAGATTTTGGCTATGAATAGAAGAAGCTATTTCTTTAATTTCAAAACAGAAATTTATTTGCTGCTAATTCTTAGGTTTAAACGTAAAGAATTTCAATGGAATACTGCAACCAGTTTCAATTTTCAGAGGATAATACTTAAAGCAAATTTGGATTGTTTACCTCAACCTGTCCTCTGCCTGAAGCAGTATGCAAGAGAGTAGAACCCTGAGCATCTTTATAAGCCAAAACATCATAACAATCACCAACAAGCTCCTTCAATATCTCCAAATTCCCACCTCTAGCAGCAGCATGAACAGCTCTATTCATCATTTCTTGCCTGAACTCTAAGTAAATCTCACTCAACTGCTCTTCCAACTCCACTGCAGAGTTAAGCCCACATCGGCGCGAAATAGTGAAATCAAGCAGAAGCCTAAAAACCTCAGAATTCTTGCTCCTGGCTGCAGCATATAGTATATCAGTAACACCATATTCTCCTTCTCCAAAAACAAGAAGGGGGTCTCTTTCTAACAATTCTTTAACAAAGCTTACATCACCAGCTGAAGCAGCAGTGTACAAGAGCCAACCACCATAGCCAGCTCTGATAAGGGTATTGTGGCCTTTCTTTGTTTCACATGCTAAGAGTAGTTTCTTGGCCACTAAAGAACGACAATTTGCAACATCATTAAACTGTTCCTCATCATCCCAGACAGTTTCAAGGCGGCGAATGCGGCGGAGGGAGGTGAGTTTAATAAGGAGATTTGTGTCAAGGTGCAGAAGCTCCCTAACCAAGTCATAGTGACCATTTGCGGCTGCAAAATCAATTGGTGATGCATACCACCATTGGTCTCCCGTACTTTCCCATCTAAGAGGGAAATAAGAAGGTGGCATTTTTAAAGAAGAAATTACCAATAAAATCTAAAAACCAGCTCTCAGGAAAGTTTTATTACAACCCACATCAGGTTTTAATCAAAAACAGACACAATTCAAGAATTAAGAGTTCAAGAAATTAAGCATCAAAAGACACAATTCAAGAATTGATAGTTCAAGAATCAAGAATTCAAGGATTCAAGAGAAATTGTGAAAATGAGAGCAAAATATGCTAGTTAAAAGGCGATTATACTTTTATGATAAGGTAATTAAAGCTTTAAAAGTGAGAGTTACATAGGAAAAAAAAAAGTTCTTTTTACATGTTTCAAGAATAATTAATGAATCTTGTTGAAATAAGGCTTAAAGGTGAATATTGAATGAGAAGACAGAAGAGGAAGGGAAGATTGGTCACGGAAGAAGAAAGAAACCAACCTTTGAACAGTGTATTTGCAGTTGCAGATGATAATAAAATGAGAAGGACCACTTGGTTGTGGATTTCTTGTTAGATTAGTTTCCTATGGTGGAGAAAAAAAAAAAAGTTAAAAATGAGCATAAAAAGATTTAGATTCCTTTCGCTAGCGAAAGTTACACGCTCACACACAGACATAGAAAGAAAGAGAGAGATAAATTATGAAACGATGACTGATGGCTGACATGAAAGGATTCTCTGTGTTTGTTTCTTTATTTCAGGAAAATGAGAAGAAGGAGACTGTTGATAGTGTTTGGGTCTACACATACGCACATTGTTGATATCTTTTTTGGCATTTTGTATTAAAGAAATCCCTTATCAACTATTAGTGGCCTATGCAAAATTTCACTAGTTAGAGCAAGAATATTCTCACTTCCGATGAAAGATGATTTAGTTCTAAATAAATAAATAAAATACAATATTGATATGAATAGTCTAATAACCAAACTGTGCTGTCAGGTGTCACAACTAGCAACATTAATAGTTTGTTGCATGAAGGATATTTTTGTAATTTAATTAAATAATGAGGGGTAAATATGAAATTTGCTAAGTCAATATTTTTTTTATCAATTCAATTTTAAAGCTGGTTGCCTGGTTCATCAACAATAAGGACAAAGACCCATTAATCTCATAAATCTGCCATAGAAGATACAAGCACATTAGATTGTTAGGCTGGCTGGCCTGCCTGCCTGCCTGCCTGCACTAGCCGAACTATTTCTACAACTACCAAATAAACCACCAAGTAGTCATAGATTCTTGAAATTTCTATTGCTTTTTTTTCTTAAAAAAAGAGGATTGGACCAAAGATTTAAGAAAATGTTATTTGTCTAAATTACATTGTCAAGGTTAATTAACAGCTAATATGAAACTTATTGCTACTTGAGTGGATAAATGGAGAGTTAAGTAGCTAAGGAACACTACAGAATGGAGATCCTCTTCTTCAACTAATGGTGAAAGACCAGGGGAATCAGAAGCACGTGGCTACCCAACCCAATTACTCTAATTATAGTACTAATAATATATTTATTTATGGGTAGCCAGTTGGCTACTACTGGTTGGCTGATGCAAGCATCCTAAATTTTATACCGTTCAATGATCATGATCATCACTTCCAAGACCAATCAGGGTTGGTAAATTTGTCTGCTAAGCTAATGATATTTTCTTTGAAGTTATGACTTTTGCTAAATAGAACAAGTTGTAACTAGACAAGTTGTAGACATTTACAATTACATCTTAGTGTGACATACAATAGCTAAACTGCTAAAAAAATTTTTAAGTCTGATATATTGTACCAAAGATGTTCTCCGAAGGTTTATACTATGGATCAAAAGCTTAGTGGTTACCGATAAAGATTTATCAGATTGCCATCGAGTGCTAATACGTACATTTAATCGAGTATCTGTCTTATAATATAATGTATGCATCTAATATAGATCTGATACATGAATTTTCAGTGATAAAAAAAAAAAATTATATTTTTAGATGTGCGAATAAAATGGAATCTAAAATGGGGCTAGCATGTGTCCAACAGTCCAAGTGAGGAGTTGAAAGTTTCTACCAAAGCATGAAAAGAGACGACGTTTGGGACTTTTAATCAAAAAAAAAAAAAAAAAACAGCACTACTTGTTGTCTCTACTTTGAGAATGAGATATAAAAGGAAAAGGTATAATCAGCAACACAGTTAATACAATCATCATTGTTATTATCTCAACAAAGTAAATGCCTGCCTAATCCTGTTACTGGTTAATAGCCTCGGTCACTCCCCAAGTAAAGCCGGCTCCATGTATAGCAATCTATCTTTTTGTGAAGCTCAGTCTCCCAACAATTTGCAGGCCCTGTGGATTTGTAAAGAAAATGTAAAATATAGTAATCTACTCTAAAATGAAATTAAATGTAATATGTTTAGAAATGTAATGTGAAGCTTAAGAAACGCAATCTAAGAACAAAGATTACAGAATTTTTGGCAAAACAGTTAAAAAAAAAAAAAAAAACTGACCCACCTCACATGTGATTGGGTTCATGGCCAAAAATCTAGAACTAGGGGCCTCCTTGTAGACCTCGAGCCTCGAGTTTGGAGATTGGGTCATATTGATATAGCAGCATTTGGTTTTACTTCAGCTTTCATGGCTTATCAGAAACATTGGATCACGAGATCAATTCTTTATGATAATCAGGTCACACAGACGAGAGCATGTGAAGCTACATCTCCAATGTACACCAAATAGTCAAAAGTGACCAAATAGATAAATCAAGAATACAGATGCTAGAAAAAGCAAAGACCTTTGTTTATAACTTAACAAATGATTCCAAATCTACTAGTCCCAAAGACAAAGAGACAAGCTCTTGTTCTTGTCATCTGCTATCTTTCAACTGCATAAGCCCCACACCACTTCCCTTCAAGATGGGTCATAGTGCATTATCACCGACAAATATATTATGGTAGTTGTTCACACAGAACAGTAAGTGAGTCAATCTCAATCATCTTAGTGTATAAAGCCAAAAATGAAGAGTCAAGAAAAAAGAAACAAAAATAGCACACCAAATCACAACGGTAATAAAATCTAATTGCTTAAAACTTGCTAGGTTTGAGATATTTTTCACTCTTACACCATGCCTGGAAAAATCATCAGTTGCCTTATGTCCTGTTTGAAGAAAATTTTGGCCTTCAATTTTCAAAATGAATGTTCAAGAATTGAATTACAATCAAGAGATTTCAAAATAGGGCAACTAACAGGTCAAGTCCTTAGTGTTCTAAATATTCCACATTTTCTGAAGTTTACCTTTCAAATGGTTTCTTACTGCCTTTCCATGCGCATCATCTCCTTGGTATGCAAGAATCCACTTCAAATCTCG
Organism: Jatropha curcas; assembly: GCF_041381405.1. Lineage (NCBI taxonomy): Eukaryota > Viridiplantae > Streptophyta > Magnoliopsida > Malpighiales > Euphorbiaceae > Jatropha > Jatropha curcas. The sequence goes on along the minus strand of NC_143153.1, from coordinate 982,013 downwards.
AAGCAGTAGAGATAGGCGATGCCCCAACATGCAGAGAGCAGTAGTGGACATCAATATCAAGACTGTCAAATCTGTAGTCTTTACACATTTTCATGCAAGAAGTCGGACTAAAACCATCCTAACCACCTAAGAACATGAACATTTGCAACACAAAAAAACTTCAAGCAAAGTAGAATAAACAGACAATCCTCGGCAGCTGAGAAACAACTAATTGCAAAGTGTCGTGTAGAATACTGCATACATTCTTGAAGAATAATAGGAACCGAGAAAAATTCAAATACGAGAATGTTGTCTATTTTTCCCAACATTCATTCTAACCAGTAAAGAGAAGTAGAATATTCCTTCAGTGGTTTCTAGCAACACCAATTAATAGAACGAAGACACACCCATATTTGATGAATACCACTTAGTTTATAATCTCCGCATGACAGTTTCAATTTTATCAGCAGCATCATACATATGATTTAGTTTGACTTCATCCAAAAGCAAGCAACATGTCTGATATCTTGGTGTTATATCTTTACCAATCATTTCCTCAAACAGGCAGTAAGCCCACTTACATTTGTTTGCTCTACAAAGCCCATGAATTAAAAGTGTGTAGGCTGAGATATCAAGACTGAGATGATGCTTTTTAACCATGTCATCCAATAACTGCCTCAACAAACTATCTATCTTACCACTTCTAAGAGATGACTTAAGCAATGGGTAGTAAGATTGAACATCAGGCCTGCAAATCATCGAAGTTTCCATCTCTTTAAGGAGATTCAAAGCCTTCAACTCTTGAGCTTGATGGCATAACATAGCGATCATGCAATTGTAGGTAGATGTATTTCGGGGGACACCAATTTTTGGCATTTCTACCTCAAAAACATGAATAGCCTCTTCTGGCCTGCCAGCTCTTCCAAGTGTATGGATCAGAGAATTGCAAAATTGTGTATCAGGTTTACATCCAATTAACTTCATCCTTTGGTATATTTGTAAAGCTTCTTCATACTCCTCTGACTTGGCTAGTGCACTCATCACTGAGGTATAAGTAATGATATTTGGTATGGAGCCTTGAGCTTCCATTTCATCAAGAAGCGCATAGACCTTAGTAAATTCACCTCTGCGGCAATAGAATTGGATGATGGTGGAGTAGCTTATGACACAGGGAAGACAACCATGCCCTTTCATTTCCTGAAGAGTCCACTGTGCTTCATCAACCCGATTAGCTTTGCACCAACCATGAATGAAAATGTTAAATGTGTTAACGTTTGGAGGGATGTGCGACCTGAGCTCGCAGAAGATCTCACGGGCACGCTCCACCTTGCCTTCTTTGCAAAGTGTGTCAAGCAACAAGTTCATAGACTCCGTGTTTTTCTCCAACCCATAAGTTCCTAAGTTGTCAAACATCCTTACAGCATTTTCCCATTGCCCTGCCCCAGAAAACCTTCTCATAGCCTTACCCACTGTCTTAAGTGTAACAAGACTACCTTCCCGCATTTCCTCTAACAATGCCTTCATTTGACTCATTTGTTTACTTTTCCCCAATATATCCACCATTGTATCATAAGCTTCTGGTGTATGCTTATAACCGCGCAACTCAACCCATCTAAAGACACCCAATGCAGATTTCCAATCATCCTTAAACCTAAACAACAATCTATCAACAAGGTCATGAGAAATTTGTATACTATTAGACACTTGATCGAGCACGAGAGATTGAAGGATCTCATAATGACTATTCCCAACTCGAATTTTGGCTACAAGTATGTCTATGTCAGATTGTTTTCTTAAGTCCAGGCATTGTTCTTGATTATCAACTTTAGGTTTCAAAAAATGGGAACTTTCTACTGCTTCTACTGGGCAAGAACTGAACGACGAAGAAAGAGAAGCAGAACAATGATCAAAGGAAGCATGGTAAAGGGCACAAGAAAATGATCGCTTAAGAATGACCTGGGTGGTTCTAGAACAGTTCCTGATGAGTGATACCATGAAGAATAAGAGCAAATATAGACCTGCAAATATATTAGAGCATGATTAATGTTCAATTGGTTGTTTCTTTACTAAACTATTTCTAATTTCATTGTTTGAATTAAACAAAGCAATGAACTTTGATAAAATTATAGTGAAGAATCGAAAAAGCAAACCACTTTCCGAGAAGCAATAACATGAACTTAATTATAAATAGGAAGGGTATTTGAAACTGTACCTGATCGATTTGAGCCCGGAAAGAAACGAAAGTGTTGTTTTGCCCTTTGGAGCTAAAACCTCTGTTTGGAGACACGAAGAAGAAGAATCCATCTTCGCCGATTAAACGGTGTCGCTTCGAATAAAAAAAAAAAAAAAAGGCCTTCAGGCCTAGCCCTTTTTGAACTTACACAAATGTGGAAGTCCAAGTCCATTCTACAACCTATTTGGAAAAAAAACAAGTTATTTTATTAAATTTCATGGTATTCAAATATCAACTCCACATGTACTTTAACTTAATACTTATTTTTTTTCATAAATTACATTATTAAATTTAAATTTATGAATATCTACGTGCTAATGTGATTGATAAAAGAAAATAAAAAGGGTAATTATATTATTAATGTATAAGCTTTTCATATTTTCTATTTCGATATTTGAAGTTCAATTATTTTGATATTTGAAGTACTTGAACGGAAAATATTCACAATTGAACATCCAACGAATGAAAATTTGCAAGTGAATTTTGCATACGTGGCAATTGTTGTTTGGCTCAAAATGGGATCAACTCCCTGCCACATTTGCAGATAATTGGCAATGAGCCTTCCAATTCACTTGATCACATGCATTTTAAGCCTAAAGTGCAACAACCAACATCAGTTTCAGCTTAGCAATAACTTTGAATCTTTGATTTAATGAAGAGTAGTCTTGAGCTTATCAGTGAACTTTAATTTATTAATGAAGAGTCGTGTAGCTTATCAAAGGGAAAAGAGGCTACTATAAGCAAATGGCAGAGTATTATCTTATTATTGGATTTTTATATTGTGCTTGGATTCAATGGACTTAATGTTGGATTTTAAAGTGTAAAATATTACAATTGCCTGCCCGAGCAATTTGCCAATTTGTCCATTGAACCATTTTCATTTCATTTCATTTCATAAACAGAAGGCTTAGGAGCCAAAGATAATCATAAAAACAGATTGAAGCAAACTACTGTAAAAACCATCTAATGTTTGTATTGAACTGATGAAATTCTTTCTCCAACAACATCCTTTAAAAACCCCATCTTTGACCAACCAAAATCAAAAATTACAAAAGAGCGGACACAAGTTTTATTAAACAAAGGGAAGCCTGCATCTAAACATTTGACTCAATACACAGCAGTCAAAAATCACCATCAATGTCTTCAGTGGAGGGTGGAGGCAATGTGAGCAATCAAGTCTAGCACACGTGAACTGCAAAAACAAAATCATGTCTCAATTGCACATCTCAAACCAGCAACATAAGAGCTTTTTTTCCAAAAGCACTAGCAAAAAGATAATGCAAGAAAAGAGAAAAAAAAATAGAAAAGTACCTGTAGCCCCATTCGTTGTCATACCAAGAGACAAGTTTCACAAAGTTGTCATTCAAAGCAATTCCTGCCTTGGCATCAAAAATACTTGATCTGCACAAGCAGCACAACAAATAATCAAGTAAGACATCAAAATGTTTATATATGAAAGCACAATTATCATACTAATGCAATACAGAGCATCATTATACCTGCTATCGCCCACAAAGTCAGAAGACACTACATCATCTTCAGTATAGCCCAAGATTCCCTTAAGCTTGCCCTCAGACTCCTCCCTGCATATCCAGTGTGAACAGGTGAATCAGTGAATGCAGTTGGCTACAAAATAACATGCAAATTAAAGAAAGAATTATTGAATACTTGATTGCAGCTTTGATGTCCTCATATGTTGCCTTCTTTTCAAGCCTGACAGTAAGGTCAACAACAGAAACATCCACAGTTGGAACACGGAATGACATTCCAGTCAATTTGCCATTAAGTGCAGGAAGAACCTTTCCAACAGCCTAAGTTATTGCAATAAAAGAGTGCAAAAATTAGTCAAAGCAGACAATAAGCCAAAATAGTTCACTCCAATGCATCAATTCAATAAACAAACGAGAGAAAGGGATTTTTTTTTTACCTTAGCAGCTCCAGTGCTGCTAGGAATGATGTTGAAGGAGGCAGCTCTTCCACCTCTCCAGTCCTTCATTGATGGCCCATCAACAGTCTTCTGAGTGGCTAAATCACAAAAGAAAACAACAAACATTAGTTGTCTAATTTCAAATATCACACGTGGGAAAGACCAATAATTTAATATCAAAAGCTTACCGGTGATGGAGTGAACAGTGGTCATTAGACCCTCAACAATCCCAAACCTATCATTTATAACCTAAAAGAGGGAATAAAATGAAATCAATAAACAACCTAGAAACATCTCACTTGTATTTCCAATAAAATTGTTAAATCAATGGATATTGAGACTACCTTGGCCAAGGGGGCAAGACAGTTAGTAGTGCAGCTAGCATTGGAAACAATGTCAAGCTCTGGCTTATATTCATTCTCATTAACACCCACAACAAACATAGGTGCATCTTTGCTAGGAGCAGAGATAACAACCTTCTTAGCACCACCCTGAACAATAAAAACCCAAGGTAAAATCAAACCTCTATATCAACTATTATATAAATTTAGATACAACATCAACAACCAAACAATAAAAAGAGATGAACCCTAAAAATATAAACTTAGATCCAAGAATTTCTCATTCTACATTACATATTCAATAAGCCCCCTAAATTTCACACACAAAGCAGGTAATAAACCCATAAACTTTTAAGAAACCAATAAGCAGACCTTCAAGTGAGCTGCAGCCTTTTCCTTGTCAGTGAAAACACCAGTAGATTCAACAACAAACTCAGCACCAGTTTGACCCCATGGAATCTCCTCTGGGTTTCTAATAACAATGACAAATCCAAATCAAGTCCAAACTCCAAAAGCCCATATATCATAATCCAAACTCAGTAAAGCTCATATTTTTATTACCTGACTCCAAAAACAGAAACTGGTTTCTCACCAAAGAGAAGTGTTTTCTCATCCTTGACTTTAATATCTGTATGCTTCCAGTGACCATGAACGGTGTCATACTTGAACATATAGGTCTACATAATAAAACAGTACACCATTAGCACAAACATCCTTAAAAAATATAGTAATAAAAAAATAATTTGCGAAAAAAAAGTAAAGAAAAAAAAATACCATGTACTCAGTAGAAATGAAAGGATCATTAACAGCTACAAGTTCAATATCATTCCTTTGAAGTGCAACTCTAGCAACCAAACGACCAATCCTTCCAAAGCCTGAAAAAAAATTCCATAAACACATTTTCTCAATCAAAATCAAATCTCGTTAACCTATCCAATAAACCCAAAAAAATAGATTAGAGAAAATTACCGTTGATTCCGATCTTAATCTTCTTGTCACCGGCTGTAAAAAAAAAAAAAAAAAAAAAAAAAAAAGTTTAAACATTTAAAACCACCAATTAAAATCAAATCAAGAATCCAAAAACAAAATCAAATCAGAGGCTAACAGGCATTACCCATTGCTAATAGAAAGAATGAAAATTAGAAGCTTAGATTTAGTTTAGTGATTAGAGCTTATACAGAGAGATTACAGTGAAGAGAAAAATGCTAATCGAGGGATTTATATATAACACGGAGATTGCGCTGGTCACGTGAGCTGTGTTTTCTTTTTTATTTTCCCTTTTGGTTTTGAATTTTCTTGGGAAAAAAGAAAGGCAGCTTTTGAGCCGCTGATTGGAGCTCAAGAAAACTTGTATCGGCCGCTGATCTTTACCGTGGGTTTATAAAAAAGTAATTGGACGCGCTATTATGGCATCTGAGTTTGCATTTCACTGGTTAAGTAAAGGAAGTGCGATACACCTGCCATGTTGGGAGTAGGGATTTGATTGTTCTGGAAAGGGAATATTCGGAGTTAGCAGAGTGATTATTCCTGTGGGCTCTAGTTTGGTGGGCCTGTAGGTGGTAGTTGCTAACACGTGGACCAATTGCACAAGAATTTTTTTTTGACCGCAGCGAGTTAAAAGATTTTACAGTTTCCAGATGGTTTTATGCCTGCAACGAAAAGTCAGTTTCAAGACACCACGTTCCATGGGACAAACTAAATTTGTGTTCGAATAGTATTTTGTTTGACGAGATTGATCCTCTCTCTCATTTTTCGTCTTATTCCTATATGCTTGTACAAATTCAAGAAAGTTGCGTTTGATTAGTAGAAATTTGAATTCCTCTTTTCTTCTTTTTCCAATAATACCTAACAATAAATCAAACTTGAGTAATTTCGAAAATGAAAATTTTTTATTTTGAATTCTCTTAATTATAAAAATTTTCATTAATTTAATAAATAATGGAAATGTTACTCATTTTATATAACACAGGGTTATTTTTTTGACGGTGATGCAATTTGAATACAAATCAAAAATGAGATTCTCTCAATTTTGATACTAAAAAAAAATGCTAAGCACAATTTTATTATTGTTTTGACTTTGTTTTAGCGTGATGTTTGACATCACTTATATCAATTGATCATGCTTAATCTGAGATCATGTTGCCAACAATTAATTGAAGCATTGAATTATTACAAAATTAAATTATTGTTAATTATTATTATTATTCCTCCATCCTAAAAAGATAATTCGTCTTTCATTTTTTATTTGTCTCAAAATATAAGTCATTTTCCTTTTTTGCATTATAGTTAATCCTAATATTGTCTATTATACCTTTATTAAATTTTATCTTATTTTCAATAACTATTATTAATTCTTACTTATTATTCAAATATAATAATTACTCATATGTTATTTAAGATGAACATAATAAAAAAATTATATGAATAAAATTGTCATTTAATTATAATAATTGCTTATTTCTTAATCTATGTTGAAATAAATAGTAGAGTATCTTTTCAGGATGTAAAGAGTATTTTATTTTTGTACTTTCTATAAATAAGAAAGTCAACACCAATATATACTTTTTTTTTTAAATGAAAAGGATCTGTGCATCAACAATTAATTGGCATTAGCAAGCATAATTATGGAAATGTGAGAATCTATGATGTAATCTTCAACGGCAAAATAATTGAAAATGGGGAAGCATGAATAGTGATCCAATCTCTCCAATAATAAATACATTAATATATAACTTGTTGTCTCAACTAATGCCAAATATATATATAAAATATACTTTGTTGCAGGAAAAATGTGGCATCATATGTTTTGCTGAAAAAGGCAAGAGCTGGTTCTAAAATGATAAAAATGAAAGAGATTGGCGTCGCCCGGACTTGAACCGGAGACCTTCAGTGTGTTAGACTGACGTGATAACCAACTACACCACGACACCTTGATGCTTCAGCTGAATTAAAAGACTATAATATAGCATTTGATACTTTTCCTGGTGAATCTAACTAAATCTCATTGCATTGTTACTTGCAATAGAATCAGGTGATGCAATTTGTGTATGTTCAAGTTATATTTACTTGAGAAACTCTTAAAACTTATCCAGGGCCTTCTAGCATTTGATAGCTTTGCGTTGCATAGTTCATGGCTAATTGAAGTTTTTGGCCTTCCTGCTCTTAAAGAAACACTTTGACTGTTGCTTTGCTTACTTCACTTGCAAAATGTGATGGGTTTGTTTTTGTTTTTGCAAGTTATGGAGTCCATTTTACCTTAGTCAAAAATTCAAAACATAAATCACCGATTTTGTTGGGATGAAACTTAAGGAGTTGGATGTTAAATTCTATAAAGAACCCAATACATTAGTTGTGGCTAAATCTAGTTATAGGAAATATATCATCTGATTTAAGGTAAAAAAGAAAACGATGGGCATACGAGTACTTCACGTTTGGCAGTTGGCTTGGGGATGTTCACCACCAAGTGACAGGTTGACCAGGACTTGATTATCTGGCAAGCATGCTAGAATAGGCATTGTTGCTGTATTTTCTGCTGGCAAATAACCTTGTTTCTTCTCTTCCTTCATGAAATTCCTTGTTCAGAGAAACAAGTGTAAATAAATGAAACATTCAGAACTTACAAGGATGTATTCCTGTAGTGAAACGTAACAAGATTATACGGCTTATTTACAAGTTACAACAACAACAACAAAAAGCAGCAGCCGGATGCTGAAGCTTCCGCCATGCGTGGGTACAGGAAAGGGACGGACTACTTTGAACCAAAACACCATGGATCCGTATGGGTATGCTTTCAGAGTTGTCCAACTTTCACTCTTCCTGGCTCGACTGTATCATGTTGGCATGGGATTCTTATCGTTCACCATTTCAACAATTACAGGAATCAATTAATAGCCCGAAATGGGAACCTTTTGTGTTTATAGATATCACTTGCTTTATCAGTGATGACAATGATACAATGGCTAATGCAATTTTCGAAGTATTTTTGCCGTGGAAACTCAAACTATCAGTCAGATCCCAGTACTAGAGTCTTTCCAAGCACAAAGGTTACCAAAGTAAGTTCGATGAAGAAGATCGTGTTGACCAAGGAACGATCAACTATCCAACCAAAAATAGTGATTCCTCCTGGATTGTTTTGCAAATACATCACTGCACAGGCAAATAAAATCAGCATAAACTAAATGTTTAAAAAGCAAACATGAGATCAGAACATTTTAATATTTTTGCCTTACGAGTTGCCTAGACCAAAACCTGCCAAAGTTTTCTCCTCCTTGTACTAGTTTATGAAATTCTAATGAGATCCAGGTATAACTTCTAAACAAGCCAATGCAAGTCACACCAAACTATATTCAACCAAAAGTGACAAAAATACTGAAATGTCTCATTCATCAAACGAGTTATTTATTGTTTTGTGATGTTCAATCTGGTTAAACAATGTACCTAGCAGAAAAAACCAATACTGAGAAGTCTCATTCATTAACTGATTTATTCCTTGGTTTGAGATCTATTGTTTAAAGTTTTTTGCTGAACTTGGAGAAATGAATTGATAAGGAAGTATAACATCTAATGTGACATCTAATTAAACTGATGCAATTTCTTGATGCTCAACTAAGAAGAATAAATAATTAAATATAGAAATAAGATGAGTTTAGTCCATACCAAAGGCTTGCCTTTTCTGATATGTGGCCATGTAGGATACCAGTTGTGAATTTGTAGGCATTGCAATATAGTCCATTGACTCCAAATCACTTTCAGAATAAGTCGTATGTAGCAAGTTTGGTCCATTTGCAGCTTCCAAGTTCCCCAAACTATTTGAAACTCTCAGTTGAGATGTATCAATTGAACCACATGTTGCCAACGCATGCCATCTGCTTGCTACAGAGGCAATACCTTGGGCTCTATGGGATATTTTTGTTGCAGCATGTAAACAAAGAATTACACCAACTACTTGGACAACTGAAGAAACCTGAAAATTTTGGACAGTTGTTGTACTGTTAACCACATTGAAGTTCAGATGTAAGAAGCAACATCAAATGAAAATATGGAACTAAGAGAATGTTGCAGATTTAAAAAATTTGGAAGATAGTTTTACAGGTAAATGTAAGCAATGGACCTTAAACCATGGAATCTAAGTAGTTCATTTAGACAACATAGAAGAAGAAATTAGCAATGCAGGACTTACAACAAAATCGCCTCCATTTATTAATGTAATTATTCCATCATATCCAGTGGTTTGGAAAAGTGTCACGACTTGGCTGGCTATGACAACAAAAAGCTCCAAAAGTAGAAAAATTCGGAACCTATGGCTTATCTTGGAAAGGTGATAGCGCAGATGAATATGCTCCTCAATAAATACCAAAACATCATTATCTCTTTCCAAGAGCCTTGCATAGTCATCAAAGTGAATAACTTGTAAATTGCATACAAGATGAAACAGAATGCTGGCAGATAAAGATATTGTAGTAACATAACTCCATGATAGAACCAAACCAAATAAAATAGCAGCAGACAACCACCATGATTCTTGTTGTTCATATAACACACGAATCACTTCTCGCACAACTTTCAGAACGCAACATGTCAATGCCCAAAAGACCAGCAAGCCTAAAGAATCCTGTGGGGAAAAAGATCATTCATATTAAGTCCCTTAGCAGTATTCAGTGAATTATAATCATTGAAATCTCTAAAAGAAAGTTTCAAGAAGATAAAGAGTTCAGAAGCTGATACAAAGAGAAAGTACTAGGCTGATATTTAAAGTTATAACACGGCAGCAGCATAGAACTTGTAAGGGTACTAGTAAGAAAATATCAAGCTGATATAAAGAGAAAGTACTAGGCTGCAAGTGAGGTAAGTTCAGAAGCTGAGAGATTAAAATTAGAGAAGGAAATGAAAATGGGAAAAAGGGTTGAACTGAAATAATTTATACATTGTATCTTAGCTTGGTTAAATGATTTAACCAAAATTGCTTTTACAGTAAGCAGACAATTTGCAAATATAATGATCTAGCAAAATTAACCAGTAATTTAACAACATATAACTCAAATTCCATTAAACTTGAAACTTCTACGTAAATTTACTATAGTATACAAATCCAAAAACATGTATATACAAAATTAAGCAAATATGAATCAGTTTGGCTATTGGGAAAAGAAAAAAAAAAAAAAACACAGGGTAGCAAAACTGACCTTGAGTTGTCGAATATATAAGAGGCTAAAGCGAGCCATAGTATGGACATTACAGCGGTCAACAAAAAGTAACTTTCTTAACCCGTATTTGCTAAGATTATGAGAAACGCAACCCAAAGAAACAGCTGCCAAACAAGCCTGAGATGCCACGATTTCTAGCTCAAAATCCTTAATTTGGTACTGGTTACAGTCCCCGCCACATTTTGAAAGCTCCAGTATTAGAACAGGAACCACCACACCTATCAATATAAAAGCAGTCCAAGAAATAACAAAGCTTAAAACAGAAAACTGGTTGAAACCCAGAATCGTAAGAAAGGCTTCTAGTCCTCCAAGAAACTTATCAACATCAGTTTCTTGATTCGTCGACCTCCGGTGGTTGAGGTGGTGCTGGATGTTATTTTGAGTTGGAGGAAGAAGTGGGGTTTGAGCGGGAACCAGAGGTGGTTGATCTATTTGTATGTGAGGATCTGCCATGAACGATTTACAGTGTGAAACTAATTTTTTTTTTTGTTAATATAAGAAGAAATTTTTATGGTGTAGGCGGTGGCGGCAACGGCGGCGGTGCTGGTGGTGGCGGATGTTTAGATTTGCCGGTCAAAAAGTTGATTACTTGCTGCATCTAATTTTTCTCGTGACGTGTAAATGAAAAATCAACTATTAATAATGCCAAGCGCGATGAATACCGTGCAACCGAGAGCATTGAATGGTTACTGTGTTTGCTTACTTGGGTTAATTTAAGACGTTGATCAGTTGCTGATGAGGAGATCAATGCCCACAATTAGGTGAAGAGCATATCGTGGGATTGATCTGAGTATATGTGATTATGGTGTTTATTTTGATAAATTTATTTTTTTTCTATATGTATGCACTATAATAAACCTGTAAAGTGGGAGTTGGCCATCCACAATGGCAAAGTACCACTTGCAAATAATGACAATATAATCATAGGATTTTTAAGGAAATGGATTTAAAATAAATAAATTATTGGAATTTTTAAAAATGATTAATATTTAAGTATTGGCTAATATTTAATACTCGCAATTTAATATTTTTAATAATAAATTTAAAATTTAAATATAAATTTCTTAATTAAATTTTAAATTTATATTAATATGAACATCATTAGATACATGATATATTATTCAATAAATTTGAATTAAAGTAATTTTCTTAATATATTATCAAATTTTTTTATTTTATCTAGAATCCATAGAATTTATATTTAAATAGAAAACTAACATAATCAATCAAATTAAATATTACCTTTATTTTCTCGATCAATAAATTAAAAATCTTAAAAATATTTTTATTAATTTATAAATTTAATTGGGTATTTTTTAACAATTCAAATATTCTTTTACCCATTTTCATTTTTATATTATGGAAATATTAATTTGAGGTGAGTAAAGTACAAATTACTTGGATTCTACTCTTTTATTTTAGAGATGGCCAATATTCTTGTCGTAAGCTCACAGCATCAATTATGACTGACCTACAGATTATGATATACTAGTTTGTATAGGAATATTATTATTTATATTTATGTAAATAATCAGTGGGCCCTTCAAGTGTTTGCGTTGCTTCTATGCTAATTAGGAGTGGGCCAGTGGCAATAGGGTGAGCCCAAAAGGCCAGCAAAGAGAGAGAAACCAGCTGGAGCCCAACAGGGCCCGTTGTAGATTGTTGGCTGCCTAGTTAGCTAACACGTGGTGAAATCTTAACGACCAATACTATTTCACTTCCTCGTGTACTTCGCCACAACTACCCGCCAAAACAGAATCCTCTCTCCCGCCTCCACCACAAGTGAAACTGTGAAAGAAGCCAAAGCCAAAGCCAAGCCAGGCCAAACAACACAAAAAGACCAAATACTTGAAGCTCCAAAAATGGCAGAGCAGAACTACATAGACAAAGACTCAGTCGATTCCAGAAGTGGCTTCTGTCCAAAAACCAAAATCTTCCATAGCCTCAGACCTGAAGTCCCGCTTCCTCCACTAACCGCCTCCATTTCCGTCACTCAATTCGCTTTCTCTCTCCTCCACTCTTTTCCTCCGTCACCAACCTCACCTGCTCTTATCGATGCTATCACACGCCGCCGCATTTCCTTCTCTGAGTTCGTCCTTAGTACTAAAACTTTATCTTCATCTCTCCACCATAGTCATAGACTTAATAAAGGAGATGTCGTTTTTATTCTCTCTCCTAACTCGGTCGACATTCCGATCCTCTGCTTCTCTCTCTTTTCTCTCGGCGTTATAGTTTCTACTGGAAATCCGGCCAGCTCGAAGTCGGAGATTCTCCACCAAATTCAACTCTCGAAACCTGTAATCGCGTTTGCCACTTCAGATTCTGCTCATAAAATCCCCAATATCAAAACAATCATCATTGACTCGCCCGAGTTTGACTCTCTAATGGAGAGTTCAAGTCACGATACTAGAGAATTTGAAGGAGTTAAGGTTTATCAATCGGATACTGCAGCGATTCTTTACTCTTCCGGCACTACAGGGAGAGTCAAAGGAGTGATGTTGACTCATCGGAATTTCACATCTGTGGTAGCTGCAGGTCACGCAGTTCGCACGGTGAGAAAAACACCTGCAGTTAGCTTTTGTGCGGTGCCATATTTTCATGCGTATGGCTTATCGTACTTCACGAGAGCATTGGCAATGGGCGAAACGGTGGTGTCAATGAGAAGGTTTGCTATGAAGACAATGTTGACAGCAATACAGGACTTTAGGATCACTCACATGGCGCTGGCTCCCCCGATAGTTGTGGCAATGGTTAAGGACCGAGAAGTGGTAGACGGCTATGATTTGAGCTCTCTTGAAGTTGTAGGCTGCGGCGGAGCTCCGCTTAGGAAGAGCGTCGTTGAGCTTTTCAGACAACGGTTTCCGAACGTGATTCTCGGCCAGGTTAGTTGAACTTTCAAGTGAAAAGTTAAAAGTATTTGCTTACTGTTCTGTTAATTTCTACACATATTCTAGTTAGACCTTGTCTGGTATAAATTAATTTTCACAAAAATTTTGTAGAATTCATTTCAAGTATATGCATGGAAATGCTCAATTTAACTCATATGATTTCAATTAAACTAAATTCTATCATTTATAAATGAATTCTTTAATTCAAGATTCATTTGCATCAAACAAGGGGAAAATTTTATAGCTTTAGTGATGAGATTGTGCTAATTAGTTAATTAATGGCCATCAACATGAAGGCATATGGGTTAACTGAATCAACAGCTCGAGTGTTTGGAACAGTAGGCCCTGAAGAAGGACAAGTGATAGGAGCAACAGGAAAGCTTATGCCTAATTGTCAAGCAAAGATTGTTGATCCTGATACTGGCATTTCTCTGCCTCCTGGCTCTTCTGGTGAGCTCTGGCTTAGAGGACCAACCATTATGAAAGGTTATATTTATGTTTCTCTTTGTTCTTGACATTAATTTGTCTTAATCTATATAGGATCTCTTACTAATTTTTGTGATTCTATATTTAATTTAAGAATGTTTCCACTGTAGTGTAGGTTATGTTGGTGATGAAGAAGCAACTGCGGCAACTTTGGATTCTGAAGGATGGTTGAGAACTGGAGATCTTTGTTATATTGACAATGAAGGCTTCCTTTTTTTTGTGGATCGTATTAAGGAATTAATTAAGTACAAAGGCTATCAGGTTGGATAACTATGTCGTTGTTTTTTCTTTTTAATTTTTTTTTGCTTAATTTATCATTTGCAGTAAGGTCCATGATTTTCTACTTGCAATATGCAGGTTGCTCCAGCAGAACTCGAGCACCTGCTTCAATCCCATCCAGATATTGCGGAGGCATCGGTAATTCCGTATGTAATTTCTTTTCGATGACTTCAGAATCTGCTTTTTAATATATTTGTTTCATTATGGTTGCTTAAAAGCCATTCTATTGCCAGATTTGCTGTTGAATCGAGCACAGATAAATCTCACCAGAAATATATAAATGAACAGGTATCCTAATGAGGAAGCAGGCCAGGTTCCTGTGGCCTTTGTGGTACGACAACATGGAAGAAGGATTAATGAATCACAAATTAAGGATTTTATTGCTCAACAGGTACTTACTTTTTTCAGTTCCTCCAATTGGTAGATTAGAAGTTTGGACCTGCTACTTTTTCTCAATCAGCTTTGAAAATTTTGGCTGTAGGTTGCACCATACAAGAGAATACGAAGAGTAATCTTCGTTGATTCATTACCAAAGAATGCTCCTGGTAAGGTACTCAGGAAAGAGTTAATCAAACTTGCACTATCAAGTGCTAACTCAAAGTTGTAAATTCCTCCTATATTTCAATAGATCTTCAAATCTATTAGAATATAGTGTAGATTTGAATACAGACTTGATGCTTATAACTACATGAGAGATGTAGTGGACAAGGTTCAATTATAAAATTTTCTTACTTAATATGAAAGTTTTGGGGAAATATATTTTCAGGCTATAAATTATTTCAGCCAATGGATCTATCTATTTTTATTTTGGCCAACCGTGGTTGATATGCAATCAAAATTCAGTATTCAGATATTATTAGCTACGAAGATAGTTTGAATTTTTCCAGAAGAATGAATCACACCCAGTTTAGATTACCCTATTTATGATTCTACGTCTATACTATTACAAAACATCAAGCAGTTGATACAATATACTAACTATTACAAAACAACTTCAAACCAGTTTGTATTAGCCCAGACCTACATACTAACATCAAACCAGTTTAACCCATCAGATAGAGATGCTGTTGGGGATTCCACGGCCTGTTACCCCTGGACCTGAAGTGGGAAGAAGCAATTCATAAGGGGGAATGCCAGCACCATTTCTGTTTTTAAGACGGGGATCTTTATTTCTGTTATTTATTATCTGCTCTATCTCCTCCAACCGAGAAGAGAATTTGTTGAACATTTGGAGTATTTCATGATCATTTATCCAATGGCTGTGTAGCTGATTCACCTGACCCAAGTACTCTTCATCTGGGGAGTGAGTTGACAATGTGTCTTGGACAGCCATCACTTTGGTGGCTTGAAGTTGAGTTGGCAAAGATGATAGGAAAGTATGTTGAGGGTTTAGGATAAATTTCTCATAATCAGGGTCGTCCTCTTGAGGAATGAGTTTTCTCATTAGGGTAGGACGATTAGGAACATACCCTCCAAAGGGATACTGCCCGAAGTTTATAGCTGCGTGTTGACCAGATGCAATCCAGATCATTGTAGTTAGTATTCCAGATAAGTCTTCTTTAGTGTTGAGTTCAGGCCACCACGGTTCATTCCGCTTGTCATAGTGACCTTTGTTCCTGATCTCATCCCACCAGACCTGAAGCTCGACGTCGGATGTCACCGATTTATGTTCAGAGTAGAAGTGATTGACATAAGATTCTACCCATTCTTTGATGGCTGACCAGATGAGGAGTCCATCTGAAGCATAAGGGTAATCTTCGATCACGAGTCGGATACCACAAGGCATTGAAGGATCCTCCACTGCCATGCCCCTGAAAATTCATCATGGTTTACCAAGCGTTTGTTATACAAGAAGGTCAAGAATGATATTAAATCTAAGGCAGGCCATATATAAGTGGTAATTGAGCTGTAAGGCATTGAAAAATGCATAATTTACCTGCGAATAAGGTCTGCAGGCAATGCTTCCATGTCAAACCGCCACATACTCTTATATGCTGCAGAGCTAATCTCCATGGCATACTTTCCCGGACTAAAAGAAGCCTCAATTACTCCTCCTCCATTTATTAAACTTTGCCGTGCGAGTGCATTAATTTCTAGTGTATACCGCATATGAGGATGAAGCAACATGAAAATTGGGTGCATTGCACTAAGCTGTCTGTGAGTTGCAATTATATAAGGCTCCATGCAAGCATGAGTCCTTAACCTGAGAATTCAAAAATTACCCATATTATAAGTGCACCCACATTAATTCTTATGAAGCTTGCATTGAAATATATGACAGCAAGTTTCCTCCATTTAATCAGTTTCATCATCATTTCCAATTTTAAGGAAAATCAAGCCCAAAAATTATGTCAGAAATGTAGTGAATATTGCAATATTCATTTAAAATATTGCCCGGTTGAAACCGTCCCCTTACCAGTGATTTACTAGCTGATGGACCCCAGCATCATTGGAGCAGACATGAGCTTTGGCTAGTTTCCAAATCCAGTGTGTTGTAGCATCATGCCCATGAGTGAAAACACGTTTATTGCTGGGTGAGGAAGGTGTTGGAGGAAGTGACAGCTCAATAGCTATAGGCCTCAGCATACTAGATCGATTATAGAAAAGAATTGTCCTTGAGGCATAAGCTTTTCTCCCTGGTAAGGAGTTCATCTTGTCGATAAATGGTAAAAATATGTCATGGTAATCAAGTATAAATAGCCTCTTCTCCTCAATTGCCTGTATCAAGTATCAACGCAGACTTAGATAAGTACAATTCTTCATCAGGAGCTAATCCATGTTCATTTTCTAATGTATAAATTTTTCCCATAGGAATCATCCAATTATATAAGGATCTAGAGATAATGGAACCAGCAGATGTCATACAAAGCAAAAGTACTTTTGTTTAATAAAAGAAAGATTGCCATTTTACTGCAAGTCCAATTTGCTTTATAAAAATGTAGGCAAATCAGCAAATACTTAGAAGTGAGGCAAATTATTAAGGTCTAATACTTTAAATCAATCACCAATTTACAACACATTAGTGTGTGAAACAACATGGGATGTGGAACAGATTTAACATTTTGACCAGAAAAGCAAATAATGGAAAAGAAAAAGGGGCAAAG
Organism: Jatropha curcas; assembly: GCF_041381405.1. Classification (NCBI taxonomy): domain Eukaryota; kingdom Viridiplantae; phylum Streptophyta; class Magnoliopsida; order Malpighiales; family Euphorbiaceae; genus Jatropha; species Jatropha curcas. The sequence continues at coordinate 964,573 of NC_143153.1, read as the reverse complement.
AAGGAGATGTAATACTGTTCTGTAGATGTAATATGTAAGAATCTGCAGAGATCACGTACCTTTTCTACAATCATTCCATTGAGTTCATGCTCTACTAAATCCTTTGTCAGTGCTGATTCGGGAGGACCATATATAGAAGGGTCTAGTTTACTGCGAATTGGAAATTCCTGTGGAATAGAGCACAAGCTAAGGATTCACAAAATAAAATTGGCTAAAAGTGCAACCTTTAAAAATCAAGAACAGAATACAGTGCCAAATAATACCTTCAGAAGCTCAATGTTCACTGGATTGACCCCAGCCAAAGCCTGGCGTGCAAACTCGTTGTCACGCAACCAAGCAAATCTATCCCCTGAGAACATATATCATAAAAGATAGAACTTATTGTCAGTAAGGATAAGCGAATGCAGCTTTAGAGTCAGAAACTATCTGGTTGAAAAATTATGAACGAAGGAAAAAAAAAAAAAAAAAAAAAAGAAAGGTCAGGATAAGAATACATACGTTTTATTATAGCTGGGATTTCATATTTCAATAGCCTTTCACCAACACTGAGAACCTGTTTCATAACCTTGCCCACGGCAGGATGGACTAATTTATGCTCTTCTGCTTTTAAGAGAAGACCATCATTATATAGCTTATCAATATCAGAGAAGCAAGTGAAGGGAACATCTGAACTTGACAATGCAGCAGCAATAGAAGGAATGAGATTGTGTAGCAAAGCCTTCAATCTTCCAGCAGAGAAAGTACTCTGCTTGATTTCCTCGAAAGTTTCATCTCGAGGAACATACACTGGACGTGGCTTCTCAATCCTACTTTCAGAAAGTGGATCTAAAGAAATTAATACATACCAAATTGGAATTAGTACAAGCAAAATGTCATGATTATAAACATTCAAATTCTTTAAAGACTTCTATACCAGTCTTGGTTGGAGGCCTGCCAGTTCTACAACGCCGAGGATAAGGCAAATCTTTACTACCACCGACAACCGGCCTAGCAAGATCTTCATCCTTATCAGGATTACCTAAATCATTATAAGTAGCATAATCATAAATTCTATCATAAGGCTTTCTCTTGCCTTTTCCATTACCACGAATGCTAAGCAAGTCTTCATGCCGGAGATCTTTAATGCCAGGAGGTGTTTGTGATGGCAAATATGCCTATTCAATTACATAGAACAATTTAGATAATGGAAAAAAATGTGATTAACTACTATGTAAACAGAATTAAACAAAACAATTAAAGGAAACAAGCAGAACAAGTAAATATTAAATTAAACATAGTTCCCTTACTTGATTTCTAAAGATAATTCTACTTTCAGGGTTATCTTTTTGGGAATGGATCCATGTATTTGCAGAAAAGAAAAAAGGACTTCCATCAAAGCCATGAATAACAATCTCCACCAAGTAGAATTCTTTTCCATGAAGATTGGTAATAAGAACAGCTCCTGGATTACCAAAATCATACGGGACTGTGAAATCAGCTGCATATTCAATAATATGAGCATGGTTTGATGGCTTTGGCAACCAGCCTCTCACAGTAGACTTCACACTCTTTCCTGAGTTGGTCACTATAAGATCAAAGCAAGCAATAGCACTTAGTTACTCAACACAAAATCAAAATTAAATCTATGAAAAAAAAAAAAGAATTAAGAAGAAGAAGATTTAACTAACCAGGATCAATTTCTTCACTAATAAGTTGAATTAAAATCCCTTGACCAATGCCATTAACAAAATACTCCCATTGATCATCAAATTTTTCATTGATCTTTTCTTTCATTTTCTTCCTTATAGTAATGACAGCTCTTACATCAATTCCTCTTCCTTTTTTCTCATCCAAAGAAGAAGACAACACTGATCGCCCTCTTATTTCATTATTATTAGACTTGGCAGACTCTACAGTCTTGTCTTCGCTACTTATCGCTGCTCGGATTGAACTACCATAATTGACGCGTGAAACCGGCACTCGAGTCGTTAGCTTAACACCGTTGTTTCCGGCGACTCCTACCGCCGGTGATCGCCGGGAATTGATCTTTGACTTCAAAGGAGATAGTTGTTTCACTGTATACATCTCTGTGTCTTTCGAGAGGAGAAAAAAGGAAAGATGAAGTTGAGGAAACAAGGCTGCTCAGCTCGGCTGCAACTCAGAGAGAGAGAGTGCTGGTGAAGAGGAGGAGTGGTAGGCTGGTGAAGAGACCACTCTTTGTAGTGGCGCGTCAAAAGCACGAGCCACTGAAAGTGGAATGCAGGAAAGGCTGTGAATGATTCCAGAGTAGAATCGAGAGAGAGAGAGAGAGTGCTGTGGCTGTTAGGAGGAAATAAAACTGACAGTGCTTTCGCACAAAATCTTCAACGGACAGCGTCAACTCGTCCACTGATTCGGAAATTCATAAGGCTGTTTCAAAACATGGTTTTCAGGACAAAAATTTTAACTTAAAAAGGAGGTATTTAAGAAACACTGATTAATATAATTAAACTATATTTTTATTTGATTTTTTTATTAAAATACCTTCTCCTAATATTAATGACAATATTAAATACATATATATTGAAAAATAAAATAATAAATGGTCTTTTAAAAAAAGAAATAGATTATATTCCGGAATAAATAAAAGAAAAATGAATTTATTGTTGTGGAACGAAGTAAAATATTATTTCATAGATTATAATTATATGACTATTTTCTATTATCATATATAAAGAAAACTTTATATTATTACGAATAATATTTTTTATGGCATACAGGGCCAAACGAATAATTTAAATTAAGGGAACAAACTCCTGAGGATATGAAACAAGATAGACAAATGATTAAAAAAAAAAAAAAAGAAATGATAATAGTTAGTTTTATTTATTTTTTTAAGAAAGACATGGCTTCGTTGCTTATTATATTAATATAAAAATTAGTTGCAAATAAGAGGAAGACATGGTCAAAGAAAACAAAAACAGCAAAACAATAGTTTTTTTTTTTTTTTTTTTGTCCCATTCCCGTGACTTAACCACCAATTATATTAATATAAAAGCTAATCACTTATAATATTGATATGAAAATTATATAATTAAAATTATTGAAAAAATAATTATATAATTAAAATTAGGGCAAAAGATTAATCTCCTCGATACACATAAAAAATAATATAATTTAATTCTACTTTTATTAGTGGAATATAGAATTTAGAGCTAAACTCCAAAATTTAATTTTAGAAGTCACTTAACTTGTTAACTAAGAAAATTGCTGAATATGATGAAAGTATGCATTATAGTGACTCAGCAACTATCTCATCCTCAACCATGAGTTCATATTTTGTAGTGCCCAAAAGTGGATGTGATTTTATTATAAAGTGCAATCATTAATATAACTTTTGTCTACCCCAAAAAAAATGTGGATTTAATTTTTTGTCCCCTACAAACTTTTCTTATAAAGAAATACTTTGTTCTTGTCCCCTATGTAATGTATAAACAGTGCGTGCATACACTTTACATGAAAGCAAACTATGTTGTATGTATTCACATTTATTTTTTTTTCTCCCACTAAAATGAATATATAGAAAATATGATAACTGTGTTTCGCTTCCCTTTTTCCTCTGTAATTATTTAATAAAAAATATAAAATTTTGCTCCATCAAGTCAGGTTACTGTGAAGGACTTGAGGGAGAAGAATATTGAACTACTCATCTAAATATACACGTGGGTATAAGCTTTTACATCTTTATTTCTTAACAATCACCTAATTTCTAAAAAAAAAAAAAGACAATCACTTAATTTCAATAAATAATGAATTTTAATAAATCTGAGTCTTTTAGTTATGTATGCCTATTTTATATCCCTTAGTAAGAAAGTGAAAATCAAATTATTCCCTTGGAAATGAACTAGTTTATCAAATATTAGTACCAACTTTGATATGGATGATCAAATTTTTATTGTTTGAACATATATAATAGAAAGGTTAGATTGATTTGGATTTCAAATGACAAGAATAGTATTCTCTTCCTCAAGCCAGCTGTATGAAGTTAAACGCCTAATATATTCACACATGGTGTATTGATTATATTATGATGTTTGATGTTTGTTTAATTTAAAACTAGGATCCAAAAGTAATATTTATTTATATATATTTATTCACACATGGCCTATTCATTATATTATAATCTTCATTTCCCATTTTTATATAATTAACACTACCCTCCCCATACCAAGTTTTACCAAAGTTTAAGCTATCCGCTAACAGTTTTTTAAATAACTTTTAGCGTTTCGACGAAACGTTAATTTTTTATAATATTCGATAACATAGCATTTAAAGTAACTTTTAGATGTTAAGGTAATATTTTATAAAAATTTAACTCATGTGACGTTTTATGAAAAACTATTTAAATAGTTGACAGCTATACGCTATTAAAACTATCAAAATAATTAATTTTGTTAAACAAACCCTAAGTGGCATAGGCACATAAAAATGCCACTAAAAAAAGAATAACTATTTAGTCCCTCAAATTTAATTATAATTATAATCTCATCATCTTACTTGATAAATACATTAAATAGCGTGAATGACCAAATAATCAATATTACAACGTATTTAATCTCTAAACAGTTTAATGAGGCTAAACCTAATATATATATATAATAATAATAATAATAATAATAATAATAATAATAATAATAAGGATGTTTGCCAAACAAGAGAGATGAAATAGTAATTATAACTAAACATGAGGGACTAAAATAGTTATTTATCTAAGAAATTAAAAACTAAAATGTATGCATTTAATAGACGAAACTAAAATATACACTTGCAAAAACGACATGATTTTCAATATAGTAAAATAATATGCGCATGAAAGATAAACTTTATAGTGTTTCTTCAAAATCATATTTTTAGTGATTTTTAAAATTACTTATTGGAACAAGATAATGTTAATTTAGTAATTTTTTAAAAATTAAAGTTTAATGGAATAAAATAATATTTTTAGTGAGGCCAATGATACAAATTCATGATAATATGCATATAATTTGTTGATTTTTTTTGTACGTTTGGTGGGATAAATTCATCCCAAATAATACTTTATTGACTTTTGGACTCAATAATTCATGGTGATTAACACCTTAACAATGTGATACGAATCTTATATAGTACGATTTCTGTTTTTTTTTTCCAGAAACATCAGTTAGTGATTCATTTAAGCTATTCTTTGTTGAGTTAATAATCGAAATAAGATATTAACAATCTGAAGTCTGAACCAAAGCTATTCATCAACTTTGCAGCACATTCCGTCGTTCGCACATTAACACAAGATGTCGTTTGAAATGTGTGTTATTTTATTTTTACTTTTTAAATTTAAATTTGGGTAACGGAAATGAGTTACTAAATTATATTCAGATTAACATATTTTTCTATTTAGAAAGTAACTTGACAATCCGAAATTTTAATTCTGTCCCAACAAGATTTTTCTATCTAAAAGAGTAATTTTCTTCGCTAAATGCCAAAACTACTAAGACTGCAATACTTTATAAGTATGTACAATTTGAATACCCATTATTAATATTATCTTTTTTTTTAATTAAACATAATAAATTTAATTATCAGTATTAATATTTGGAAGGATGTTTTAGTCCTTTCACTTCGCACTGAATTAAAAAGTTAGCGACGTTAAGGTATCTTTTGAAAGTAGAGGGACCGTATGTCACTTTCAACATAATTTAAGACTCATTTCTATTTTTTTTAAAAATGGAAAAAAAAAAGGAAGTGACCAAAGTAGGCAGTCCAACCCTTGAGCCAGATACATGGGACCATAACTACTCTATTCAAATATAGAATAAGCACAAAAAAGTTGGGAGACTTTCAAAGTCAAGCCTGGGGAAGAAAAATAAGGAGATGACTGGTTCACATGGATTAAATTAAAAGCGATATTTACATATAAAGTAATGTTATTGGCCATTTTTTTGCTTGTACTAATGGCAGAAAGTAGGTAGGGTTCTTTCAATATTGTTAATAGATTTTGAACCAATAAAAAAATTCTATCTTAATCAATGTACAAGTACATTCATAGCCCTATAAAATTATTTTTAATTTTAGCTTAAAATCTGCATTTGTAATAACTAATAACAATAGTATCAATCAAAATCTCACAACAAATTCAAATGTATTTATACTCTGAATCTCTTTTTTTTTTTTTTTTTTTTTTTTTTTTTTTTGAGAAGTATTTTGCATCTACAATTTAATGAAATTACTAAATAATTAAGGCTTATTTGTCATGTTATAAATGCCTTGAATAAACCTACATCATCATCAATATGACTATTATTATTATTATTATTATTATTGGTATAGAGAGGATGAGAGTTATTGGTATTCAAATCTCTGACCTCATGCACTAAAAATCGAAATATAATTTTTTTTTTAAATTGTTAGGAGTATTCAATAGCTGTCATACATTTCCCCACCTAAAAAACAAAATAAAAATAGAGAAGGAGGCTTTCTCTTTCCTGGATAAGTATGTATGTTTGAATCTAAGGTATCCATTATGGAAAAATGGAAATCCAATTTTCAATTTGGATGTTGATTATGTATATCATCAGCATGACTATTATTTAATTGTCATGCATTTATCTAATAACTAAAATAATAGTACTACTTGTTTGGTTTGTGTAACATGGTTCCACATGACATCTTGGGACTTGTCCTGAATTCACAATTTATGACTAAACAAAAGAAAAATGTCTATTATTGACTGTTGAATCATTAAACAGTGCAAGTTTCACAAGCAGTTAAATTATGTTTGAGATTCTATATCTAGTATATCTATTCTATTGGATTGCAAAAGATATCATTGATTCTAAATTTTCACAAAAAAAAAAAAAAAAAAAAAAAGAGAACTTGCAACAATTTATGCTCTTCGTACCAGCTATTAAGATAAAAATATATGCAAAGTTCCACTTTCCATTATTTGGGTAAGCGGAAATACTGATAATACCAAGATGAATAGCATGCATTATCAGGGCAAGGATGTCATTATACTAACATCATAAGTGAAAGATACAACACAATAATGGAAAAAATGGAATTTCATTCATTTGGCATTTATTGTAATTTTTAGTCAAGGTGTTCGTAATGATACCTAAAAGAGGAAGTAATTCCGCGAAAGGGGAACCGTGGTGGCAGCAGCGCAGGTGAGAACCTCATTATCTGCTGTCACTATGTATGTTTCTGGATCCACCGTGATACTTGGAAGGGCATCATTTAGCTTCATGTCGAGTTTGGTGAGTCGCCTAACATCGCCCACGGCTTTCACCATTTTGTTCAGTCTATACATGGCCTTTATCCCATTATTTACGGCAGCCTGTTTACAATAAAAAAGGGGAACGAAAACTTTTAATATTTGTGCACATAAGCATGATAGAGAGAGTGTGTGTGTGTGAGAGAGCTGGAAAATCATGCCTTGCTGACAAAAGCAATGGAGTTAGCACTGCCAGCCTTGCCGTATGCTCCAAACATAGGCCTCGAAATCACCTGCAGCAACTCATATCATCAACAAAAGTTCAGGTTGATTCTGTCCTTTCAGGCCAATTTAAAATAGGTTTCCTAGTCTCGTGGAAAAATGTGAAATACCAATAGTGGTTATGATCCTCTATGGAGCTTTGCTTTTGGATAAGCTAGTTCGGAATTAAAGTGATCACCCGCAATCACACAAATTCAATCAATAAGAGAGATAACATTAAAAACCCAACAACAAAAGATAATAAAATTCCCAAAGTCATAAGGTCATAACACGAGAAGTTAATAACAATGCATGGTCAAGCCACACAATCAAACATATAAGACACTTGCATTTACGATGATAGTCTCAAGTATTACCGGTTCAGGTGTGGGGATGCTTGCATTTGGATCACCCATGTCAGCCCATGCAATTACACCACCTTTAAGCACCAGTTCAGGTTTTGCCCCAAAGAAAGATGGCTTCCATAAAACAAGATCAGCAAACTTTCCTACCTGCAGGGACATTGAAAGATGGAAAGGGAGAGTCCATACTGATTTTATTGCCAATTACAGAGTTCGTATGGTTTAGCCAAGCTATAATTTGAAAAATTTGAATTAGTAGAACATTATGAGAAGGATTGGTGCACCATGTAACTGTGGCACATAACGACTCAAACTAGCATACCTCAACTGAACCAATTAAATCAGCAAACCCATTTGCAACTGCTGGGTTTATAGTGTATTTTGCAATGTATCGTTTGATACGGAAGTTGTCATTGTCTGATCCACCAGGGCCAATTGCTCCCCTTTGTGATTTCATCTTGTCAGCAGTTTGCCAAGTCCTGCTTATGACCTGGTAAGAAAATAATTCAACTCATTTAGACATCAGCTCTCAAGAATTATTGCAAGTAATAAATGAATCTGCAAATTTACAAGCATCTGAGGAATTGCTAAAGCTCAATATCTTTTCAAGTGTAACCATAGTGAGATCATAGAATGACAGAGAAAATAATATTTTTCACATGCACAATCAAGTCAGACTGTCTTCAACAAGGAAGATTGTTATGAGTCTTAAACATTCTTATGGGAATCAAAATGCACATAGAAGAAGATCGAGAATAATATGAACAGAAGGAAACAGATAACCTCTCCAATGCGACCCATAGCCTGTGAATCAGAAGATATAATGCTAATTGCACCCATATCATGCAATATGTCCTCTGCAGCAATTGTTTCAGCCCTTATCCTTGATTCAGCAAAAGCTACATCTTCTGGAATGTCTTTATCAAGATGGTGGCAGACCATCTGCACGTGCCCAATACAGATTGAGAACAAATATCCATAAAGCATTTTGTGCCAACACTTTTGGAATCTTACAATACCAGCATATCAAGATGTTCATCAATAGTATTGCGAGTATATGGCCGGGTAGGATTTGTCGATGATGGTAGGACATTTTTCACACCACATACTTTGATAATATCAGGAGCATGACCACCACCTGCACCTTCACTGGCCAATAAGGTACCAATGTTAATAACAAAGAGGGACGGAATTATATAATTAATTAGAAAGTAAAATGGACATGATTATGATTCTCATAACACACCAAAGACCTAAAAGATCAACAATAATCCATCTAATAGCAATGGAAAGTCACGAAAAAGGGATTGAGAGTATGAACAAATATAAACAGCCAAAATGCCTAACTGTTAAATTGACAACCACTACCAAGAATGCAGTCAAAACATAGGACAGCTACCAGGGCCTTGGCTATTAAACCATTTTATTCCTCGTCTTCTTGAAAAATTCCTTCATGAAGCCTCATGATATAAAGTTTCAAAAAGAAATAACATTGGATTGTCATTTTATAAAGCCTCATGTATGAAGCCTCATGATATAAAAGCCTCATGTATGTAGTTTACAAAACTGTAACACTTGATATTAAAGTCAAACTGTTGGTCATAGTGGAAAATTGAGAATGAAACAACTATACCTGTGATATGTATGAATAGTTCTTCCATTAAATGCAGCAATTGTGTGCTCTACAAATCCTGATTCATTCAAGGTGTCCGTGTGGATATTGACCTGCCACAATCAAACAAAAGTTGAGATTTCAGCATTAAATGTGCTACTCCAAGTCCTTTTTCTTTTCAAGAAAGATACCTGTATATCATATTCTTCTGCAACAGTCAAACAACTGTCTATTGCAGCAGGAGTAGTTCCCCAGTCCTCATGTAGCTTTAACCCCATTGCCCCAGCTTCGATTATTTCACGTAGCTCAGCAGGCTTGGAACCATTACCCTAAAAATAAACAAAATATGATTGAGAACGCAGATGAAATGCGAGTAGGAAGGGTAACTTCATTCATCCAGGCAATTTGTAAGATTATTGATAAGGTATATCCTGGAAAATTCATGTATATATCAATAGCAAAGATGAATAAAAAACAAATACAAAAACATTTAAGCATACTTTTCCAGTGAACCCAAAATTCAGAGGCAGGTCATCAGTAGATTGCAGCATCAATTTCATCTGGAATGGAGCAGGAGTACAGGTAGTTGCACGTGTCCCATCAGCAGGTCCTGTTCCACCTCCCACAAGTGTAGTGATGCCTGCATATATCATGCAATTTTGTAAGAGAAATCTGTTAAGTCATTTCACAAGGATATTTATTTAATTTTACTTTTATATATGATCCACACAACTTGCACAGAGATTACTCAGAATGAAAAGTGATAAGCCAATGAGTTTGAGATGTCATAAACAAGTCCAAGTGTGGATATCATCAAGCAGTAAAGAAGGAAAAAAGTATATAAAATGAGTTACAAGAATGATTCCTTCTTGGAATAAAGACCTGCAACATGGGTATTTTTCCAAGTATCTTTTACCTTTTCAATGTACCTCCTCTAATTTCTACTCTCAGTACATACAAGAGAGAAATAGAATATTAACCATAAAGAAAAGAGACAATTGGAATAGCAAGCAAGAAAATAATCTTGTATATAGCAAATGCAGATATAATCTCAGAAACAGGACCTTTGCAGGACCCAAAATTCCAGTTGCAATGACCTCGTCAGCCTAACAATTTTACCACAGCACCAGAAATGACTAGGGAAATTCACAAAATATAGATTGGAGAACTGCATATAACAAGCATGTAATCTTCAAAAGGACAGTAAAAGTAACAAATAAGAAATAAGAAATTATTATATGTTGCTACTTTTGTTCATATAATGATTAATATGTAAGGATGGGTCTTTTGCATGCTGATTCAAGCTTAAGTACTTCCAGCTCTGATCTCACCACTTGATATTGCTTCATATGCCAGTTGGGGGCATATGAAGTGCACGTGACAATCTATGGCCCCTGCAGTTATAATCATTCCTTCGCCCGCAATAACCTCAGTGTTAACCTAATTGTGAATATAACCTCAGTGTTAGCCTAATAAATAAAAGAAGATGAAGAAGATGACACACGTGTGAATATGAGCCATCGACATGCCATTACAATTTTGAAAGCACTGTGAAATGGAACTTACCCCAATGATCATATCATCATTAACATCATTCATGGTATCTGGATTTCCTGCTTTTCCAATGGCAGCAATAATTCCACCTCTAATACCAATATCTGCCTTGTAGATTCCGCTATAGTCAATGATCACAGCATTTGTGATAACAGTGTCTAGATAGTCAACTGGTTGATCCCCACATGACTGACCCATTCCATCCCTTATCACTTTCCCACCTCCAAAAATACATTCATCGCCATAACTAGCAAAATCTCTTTCAATTTCTGCATAGAGATTGGTATCCCCAAGCCTAATTTTGTCACCAGTAGTAGGGCCATACATGTTAGCATATGCCTCATGAGAAACAATAGTGCTGAAAGTAGAACCTTCTCCAGTTACGCCTTCACTGCAAAAGATTAGTTCTCAAGTAAGACAACTTCATATATTTCCAACCAATTTGGTGGAGTAGCCTAATCACAACCTAGCATTTGTTTCTTCCTGATTCCCAAAACCTCCCTCGGTTATAGCTTTTGCTACTGCTTCATAGTTAGCATCATCAACTGGACCATCAACAATGCCATTTCCACCTCTGATCACCTTTCCACCTCCAATGCTTACTAGGATAACACTTTTACTTTCCCCTGGCTGGCAAAAGTAAAACAAGTCTTAGGACACAACATAAAACGCATAGAGTGGATTGATTGAAAGAGGAGGTAATATCCTTTAGATTAAGACACATCAAGTAGGAAATAAAATTCTATGATAAAATTCAAAGGAAAACAAATTTACACTCTAGCTTCTTTGTTAATATTCTTTTTTGTGCTAATATATATCACAGGCCCACTGGAATAGTTATCTACAAAGACAATTATCAAAACTTAAAATAGTTCTTGAGTTCAAATTCTGGAATTTTAGATTGATGTTTATGGGCTCTCCTATTCATTGAATTGATTATCTCCCTTTTAAGTTGACATCTTCTTCATGACAGCAGCAGCAACAGCAACGATAACAACTAAACCTTAATCTCAAAATTAGTTGGGTCAACAAGAAGGTGACCTATTCACGACACAAGATTTTATTCCATCTCAGGCAACCAACATCACAAGCTTCTTTTATGCATATGTCAACATCTAACACAAAGAAAATAAGTGTTTCTTAAGGGACAACATGCCATTCAAGCTAGACTGACTTGTAACATGATGAATAAATTGCACTTGATTGCAAAAATTTATACATATAAAGTAAAACATAAAATATGCCATAATTAGGAAAAGTTACCAAGTCCAACCTCAAATCGTGTAGCTGTTCCCGCTAGTATGTTCAGGCGCATGCCATATGCTTTCATTCGATCAAAATACAAAGAAGGGTTGGTCTCAATGAAATGATAGTGGCTTCCTACCTAAAAAGCGATGAACAATTAAAAAAGCTAAATCTGAAAAGGTGGTTAAGGGCACACCAGGCTATTGTAGCACGCTTGCACAATAAGCAGGGTGTCCTAGGAAGGGAAGTCTAAAATAACAAGTTACTGGAGAACCTGAATGGGTCTGTCTCCACGGTTAACAACTCTGAGAATCACTGCTTTCCTTCCAGGATTGAGTGTAATATTTCCATCTCCAAAGATAATCACACCTGGAATTTCGTCATCATCTACTCCAGGAAACTTGTCAAGTGAAGGAACTGCAAAATTATCATTTTCCACAGTGCCCATCAGATATTCTGTTGTAAGGTTTGATTTTACTTATTAGTCTATGAGTCCTTGTGGAAAGCTCGGGTAAAAATTGTCAACCACAAAACAGCAAAGGTGGTTTTTTATGCATAAATTCATTAAGCTTAGACATGCAAATCTGTAGAAGAAATAAGATAGTCAGGGTGATAGGAGTACATGGGAGTGAATAATTCATCACGTTCTAACATGTCAAAAGATCACTGATATCAATAATTATTTTATTTACGTACCTATGGGAATCCTTAGGCATTAGAATCTACCATTTCCATTGCCTAACAAAGTACCTCGAAACAATGCAGCCCAAGTTAAGACATTTACCTGGAAGAAAGGAACCATGTAAAGCTAGCTCCAAATTCCCATTTTCACTAGCAATAGGATCGTGAACAGTGACTAATTTGGTCCCATCAGGAAATGTTCCCTCAACCTGTTTACAATCAAGCAATGGATTCAATAATTTTGTAATGAGAATCATTAATAATGAGTTCATAAGCTTGAAAAAAGCCCAGTCATGTGTTCAATAATGTAAACATTTTTTTTCCTAATATTCTTAAATGTTGTTCCCCATGTTTCTTTAGAAGAAAATCGCAGGAGATACTCAAACTAGTAAATAATGAGGACTTTTCCCAAGGTGCTATCGATTCATTGGCAATTGATCAAAAGAAAAAGGGAAACATACAAGAATTTCCCTAGTAACTTTCCATCTGTTTACCTCTTTCAATTCCATAATTCATTGAGTCAAATTGCTTAGCTATCTTCATAAAAGTTTTTGCTAAACATATACAACAACTAATGATGAGTTGATAAGAAATCTTCAATGTAGGCTAAGTAGGTATAGCTAGCCTAAGTGCTTGACCAAACTAAGTTATACCTGTACAGTATGCAAAAGATGTGGAACCGCTGGAAGAACTTGTCGCCTGCCATTGAAGACGCGAACAGCATTGTTATAAACCACGAGCAAGCAATTAAAATTCAGCCAAAACAAAACTGAAAATAAAATTTAAATATACTAAAAACACCTTCCTAGTAATTGTTTTCCAAGGTCCATCAATTCAGCCACAGTCTTGTTACCATCGCGGACAAACTCCAAAATCTACAAAGAAAGCTCAAATTAAAGACAATCTTCAAAAGAAAAAGATATAAAAAAAAGTAAGAACAGAAAAAACAACCTGAGTAGCAATAAGAGCTACAGCTTCAGTATAATTGAGTGTGAGGCCACGAGCGAGACGCTTCTGAGCAAGAAAACCAGCGTTGTGGAGTCCTAACTTGTCAACTTCTCTCGGTGTCAGCTTCATGTTTCAAATCTCTGCGATTCGATATCGAACATGGAGAGGAATCGAAGAGAATCGCATCAAATGCAGAGTTGAAAAGCGGTGGAAACAAATTGCAGATGGAGAGTTCAAAGCTGAAATGAGAGAGCATTTAGAAAGTATACTGTAGAGCAGGAGAAACTGAACGAGTAGCACTGAAAAAAGAAGTATAACAGTGATCACGATGATTAATTAATTCATGTTGGGCTAGACTTGGGCTTTTAAAGGGATGTGCAACCCGCCCAAAGCGTTCAAGCCCAAACCCGACGCGGAATCCCTTTCAAGCCAGTGTATTTTCGTAATCCCACATCGCAAAATAAGAAATGAGAAGTCGACAAACGCTCTATAAAAACTTGATGAAATGGCACAGAAAAAGCACGCAGCCGCGCGGTGAGCACAAAGCGAACTATTCTTTCGCCTTTTACTAAAGAATACCGTGTGCTCGCCGCAGATAGCGGCATACGCCAATTTTTGGAGGGTTCCTTCCTGTGGAAGTGGGCCCACACCAATTATAGTTAAACTATTTTCTTGTGTTCCCAATTCTTAAGGGTATATGAATATAACTGTCCTTTCGTTGGGTGTCTGAACCAATTCTAATCGAACTATTTTTTATCTGTTCCTGCCTCTGGTGGGTACATGCCCAACTCTGTTCTCCAATTTGTCCATCGTTCATTTTACAAAGCTACTAATATATAGTCCTTAGCATCTTTGTCTATTTTGATTTATTTTTTATCTCATTAGCAAAATCAAATCAAACAATAAGAAAGCCAGCCAGACATAGAGCCACAGTGATTTAACCAAAGCAACAAATTTTTAGCATTACAGCAAATTCTCATGTTTGGTACAAAATTTTTATTGGGTAACTAACACAAAATACTCCAAAGACTCGATAAACAGTATTGAAATCGGTATCTTAAATGAAAATTGGGAGGAACCACTGATTAGCCCATCTGACAATGTATCAGACGAAATATGAGCTACTCTAGAAAACATAGGTCACTCTTATGAAGAGAGAACCTTCTGAACCTCAGCAGTTACATCTTTCGGGGGTTTCTCTGCGTGAAGCTGTGCAAGAACACCTTTCTTCGCATAATAATCAATAACCTGCGTAACAAAAAGATATTTTAAAATTTGTTAAATCAAAATTCATAGAATGGCCTAATCTAAAGAATTTGTACTACTAAATCTTTATGGTCGATAAAATATCCAAAGACTTGACAAGCTCAAGCATTTACCCTAAATGCAATTATTGCTTCCGCCTGGTACGGTACAAGTAGAAGCATATAGACCTTGGGGAAGCCATTTCAAATTTATGACACTCAAAGAATTAAGAAGAGAATTGGAAACAGGAATTGGATTTCAATGCCACCAAAGTCTAAATTACAAAGTAGAGAAGCTTGTATTGATATATACTAATACCAGCATAATATTGAAGGTTAAAGTTTTCTGCATTTACCAGGGGTAAAGCATTTCAATATATGCACAAAGGCCACCGAAAAAACCTCTAAGCTTCAGTTTGAGTGACACATATATACACATAAAATATAAATAAATAGATGCTGATCTTTTTCCAAGCATGAAGCCTTAAAAATTGATTTGTGATAAGAATAAAGAAAGAGAATTTTCATTGCCTAAAAATGTAAATAAAGAAAGAAAAACATAAGCATATAAGAAAGGGGGAAAGCCTACAGGTTCAGTTTGCTTGTGAAATGCATCCAGCCTTGACTTCAGAACTTCTGGGGTGTCATCTTTTCGTTGAATCAGAGGCTCCCCAGTAACCTGTTTTGCCACAGGAAAAACAAAGGGCGAAAATATGTTAGGATTGATGATAATTATGTCGTCCCGAGTCTTCTGTTTTAGCTGAATGCATGCATCGTAAACTCCATTTTGTAGCAAGGTGATTGAAAATCTTCCGAAAGCGCAAAGTTTAACTACGCGCTGAACATAAATAATACTCCCTCCGTCCCAAAATATTTGTCCTGTTGACTTTTGCACAAAGTTTCGCATTAATTATAGTGTCACGTCATTTAAAATATCCATACTTTACCAAAATTGTCCTCTTTTTTTAAAAAAAAGTTATTCCTAAAACTTAAAACCATTTATAATGAAGGGTATAAAGGAAAAGTAAATATTTCTTAAGCAGATACCTTACTCTTCAACGGTGGACTCCATTTGTGAAATTCTATAATTAAACTTGGGATTGAACTAATTCCACTTTAGCAAGATTCAAGTCCAAAGATTTCAGAATGACATTGCAGCAAACATATACCAAAATGATTGGAAGTTTATGTTGCTGGAATCCCAAATGATGACAGTAGTGATAACATATTACTAGATAATCCATTTACCAAGGCACAACAATAATGGGCAACTTATTTTTTCATCAAATTTCAAAAACATAACAGGGAGAAAACAGGTTACTGGATGCCAACTTACATCATCAACACCAGAAACTCTGGGCGGTGCAAATTTGGTGTGGTAAGTCCGTCCACTGGAAGGATGGATCCAACGACCAGTAATCCTTTCTTCCAATATAGCATCATCAATTGCAAAGTCGAGGACCTTATCAATTTTAGTTCCCTGCTTCTGAAGCATCTCATCAAGCTGTATCAAAATGGGAAAACATCATTTAACAAGTTGGAAAATTGCCAATGCCAAACCCAAGAAAAATTTCAGAAAAGAAACAAATGCACTTGAACATTAACTACATAACAGGAAAAAAGAATGTAACCTTCTGAGCTTGAACAACTGTCCTCGGAAACCCATCCAAAATGAAACCTTTTTCACATGATGGCTTCTTCATTGCTTCATCAATTATCCCAACAACCAAATCATCAGATACAAGTTCTCCCTGCATAGAACAAATCCAACATATTAGATATTAAGCTAAAAGATTAGGAAAACATATACAAATCATAGGCTTAACACAAAGGAGCAACTAAAATTTACTTTATCCATGGCTTCTTTGGCCTTAACTCCAAGGGGAGTCTTAGCAGCAACTGCAGCTCTGAGCATATCACCAGTGGCCAAGTGGCACAAACAATAGTCATCTTTGATAATGGGTGACTGTGTACCCTTCCCCGAGCCAGGCGGACCTACAATTCATCCAAATTCTCATAATTACCTAAATCCAATAGTCCCAGTGCACATTGTAGACGGAATGATTCAACCAGTTCTAGTCAACAAAATATAAAAACGGCCCATTTATAAATGAAACAGAAAGAGCATTCCTTTAACCAAATGAACTAGAGATAGATAACAGAATTCCCATAAAGAAAGAAACTAAAACCCTAATTTTTTCCCTTAAAACATATCAAATAAAAGAAAGAACTGAGAGATACTCAAGTTAGCAAAAGCAGAATAGAGAGAAAGTAAATACCAATGAGAACAAGACGCTTATCAGGCTTGGAAGAGCACTTGAAGCGGCGGAGGAGTTCGGTCATAATATCAACCGAAGGTACGTCCTCAAGTGCTACACCAGAACTTGCCATTTTCTCTCACTCTACGTAAGGCAAAAACACCTCAACTCCCTGTTAATGGAAATACGAACGAGAGAGAGACTTGGTGAGGTATTTATGTGAAAGGTAGGTAGTTGCAGTCTCTTAATTTTTGGCTAAGACTAAGAGTGGTTTGTTGGACCTTGAGTGGGTTCGTTGGTTGGGTAGGTGGACCCTGTGTCCGGCTCGGCTCCAATTAGTCAGCTACTGGGCGCCAGTCAAAGTTGGTGGGAGAAACCGATTTTATACATGTTTTGGATTTTAAGATTCTGCGTCAGGTTAGGTTGCAGTCAACGCCATTGAGAGACGCAAAATTTCCCTACTCTATTATTTTTATTAATCAATTAATTAATTAAACAGTTTTGGTGATCCAAGAACCTGCATACTGCATTTTATTTTTTTTATGTGACTTAAGATGCAGGAACTAGAAAATATAGTTCAAATATTCTAAATATTGGTATGAAAATTTTTTATACTTCGAAGGTAAAATTTAATCTTTTAGTTAGGGAAACTTTCCTTTGGAATTTGGGGGCCAGTCGAGTCCACTCCTGCTTACAATGAGACACTGATTGTACTAACACCTTGAATTGTAAATCTACTGAAAATCAAATTCGATTCGCCAGAATACCAAAGATTTTGGCAAAATTTTAATAAGCTAGGTTAATATTTATATGGAATTAAGTATTCAGTTTTCAAGCTTCAACATCCTCAATAGTACTAATGGTAGTAGACATATATCTTGAGCCACCATCCAATTTCCCCTTCCCTTGACTTTTTTCCCTGTTTCCAAGAAAACATCTAGCTGAAAACTCTTCTGGATGAACTTGGAATTTCTAGACTTTCTTGAGTGACGTTTCATTACTTCAAATCATTCAGGATTAAGGAGGGATGATGTTACTTTGGAGTGTGTGCCTCTGCTTACTTGTAATCTGCAACAAATTTTAACAAACTCTATCCTATGAACAGAAAAAACAACATAGGAACGAAAGATTTTTCTTGTCTGAAATCAGTTTAACAAATAAGCAGCTTCGTTCCAATTTCCCCAAATCTCAAAAAGTTTACCATTTGGATCTTTCCTTCAGACACTGCATCGTGAACAAGCATCACTGCGCACCCGAAGAATTGAACCGTTATACAGAGACACAATGTGCCAGGAGTAGAGAAATAAATGCTGCTCGAAGCCAAAAAGCAATCCAATATCGTACTTCATCCGTCAAGCTCTGTTCATAAATGAGAAGCCATAGATGGGAATGAGAAGCCAGGGAAAAATATAACAGTTTTATTTTATTGAGAAGACAGAAAACATAATTTACAGAGAGTGAGCCACCAACCCCAAGTCTCCCTAGCACGCATAATTTGGCAAGCCTCATTCAAGTAATAATCCCCAATAAACAGGGGAAACAATCCAGCATTTGACATGCCAATGCTATCATTTATATGAAAAACAGATGATGGCGATGGTCATTTCTTTCCTTTGCGTGCAAGGAAACGATCCCTAGCAGCCTGAATTTTACTTTCATGGTCATCAGGAGCCCCAGAAGTAGCAACAGGCTCTCTCTGTGGCAAGCCTGAGATCTCTCCCTCAGTTCCATGTTTGCCATTTTGACCAAGACCTCCACTGCATAAAAAAGGGGTAATGAACCTCATTGTTCTATATTACCTTGAAGAAATTCAGAGGAAATAAATTTACCTCAGTTTGTTGACATTCAGGTTCTTAATCTTTTCCAAGATTGGATCAGCCCATGAAGCCTCTACAGCACACACCGTGCGCATGTATGGACGTGAGGTAGAAATCAGCTCATGGTATACAACATATTCAGGGAACATTCCATATTCATCGGTTGTTAGAACAGAAGATGGATGCACCTAACAACATGAATAATTACCTTCAGGCTAGTTCAAAAGGCAAAAGAGTAATTGATTTGAAATATCAGAAATTATAATTGATAATGTGAATTCTAATTATTTCACTTGTGTGTTCTTTATTTATGGATTTGATTATATTTCTGTAGTTATATACACTAAATCACCTAAAGAACACAACTTGGAGACCTGGAGAGTCAAAATTTAGGACCTTGAATTTTTTAACTAAAGCCTCAACTAAAACTGTTCCTTTAGCCAGCACCTAAACCAAAACTTTTCCTAAATCTCTTTCCAAAATTTTTTGGAACATGATCTCTTTCCTGATCTAAATTCAAAGATTCATGCACTGATTTTTGCAGTGGAGTTTAACATCTTAAAATTTAAATCAAAAGATTTCCAAATTTGTATCGATACCCAACAGCTCAGATTCAGAATATAATATTCCAACTGTTAATACCTGAACCAGTTGATAATTGAAACCAATAGTTCTATAGCCATTGTGTTGAATACTCCTTTGACCAAGTTTATTTGCATAGCCCACACACAAGGCCTTCCTCAAATTCCTATACTCCTGTTGACCTTTTATGTATCTTTTGTCTGCTCGTACATCCAATGATCCTGAAAGAAAAGCATGTTTCAATAGGAAGTGACGCAAAAAAATGATGTTCATGCACAGAAAATGGAAAATAGACAAGGATAGAATACTAAAACTGATACAATCAATGAAGCCTTTGCAATATCCTCTATTTCCACCCCAAGTCCATGTGTGTTATAATTTGCCACAAAGGGCTAGAGTTTGATCTCCCAGAAAGGAAATAAATACTGCACTTCAAATGGATTGTTTACTATATGCATTGGCAAAATTTTTATTTTGAATGTAAATTTATGAACAAACATTAACTACTCCAAGATGTCATGGAAACATGAAGGGGAAGGAAAAAAGAAATGGAGGATAGAATCAGGAGACCGGGATAAATGATTATTAGTGAATAGTACAGTACAAAGGAAAAACAAATTAGAATTATGCCTACAAGAACACAAATCAATCATAAACTTGTTTTTGGACGTGTCATGTCCACAAACGAAAACAACCACCTCATTTGTGAAGTGATATATCAACATATGAAGTCGAGGCCGCTCCAGTTTTGTTAAAATATATATATATATATGATAATGGTTTATGCTTCTTACGTACAATTTCTCAAACATATAATAACTATTATATACATATACAGATTGTAAAAACCGACCCTTCGCTATTTTCTGCATTATCTGACACAACTGTTTCCGAACATCTTTGACAAACAACATTCCTCGCACCTGTAGATGGTAAAATAAAAAACAGCATCATAGTCAAGACATGACATTAAGACATGAGATGTGCCAATAGGAATGAAGATCGCAGCCGCATTTATTGGCCTCTTTCAGCCACCAATGGGCATAGGCATGTGCAAGAAAGAAAATGGGAGATCCATAAGTGGAAGCATTGGCTGCAGCATATTCTGAGTCTTTTAGACTGAAAAAAGCAACTAGTCTATGGACCACGTGTGATAAAAGTCTGGAAGGAGTGATCATCTATAAAAACTATGAAACCATGCTACTTTAGAATTCACCTTGATAACTTAGTCAAACATGATGGAATCTAGAAGTCTCCAAGTGTCTAAAGCTCTATTTATTTTGTGGAAACAATAACTTGTCTATGGAAATTATTTTCTACCATTTAAGGTACATTGGAAACTTTATTTTTTGTTTCAATAGGTAAGACAACTAAAAAGTTTGGATCTGAAAAACTTCACATTATTCTATTTGCAATTCAGTAGGAAAGAAAATTGCAAAAAAAAAGGTAAAATTGTGGTTGTCATTTGTGATTGGCCACCTATACTAGTGGCAGACAATGGCCATAGATGACTACAACGGTAGGTAGATTAATGGTTTCTTTCCTCATTATGAATTTATTAAAATCAAAAAAATGACTTCCAATACTAAAAACAAGTCATTTTTTGGTTTTTTTCCTTTGGCAATGATAACATTTTCTGTTGACCAATTTTCCTTACAAAAATGCAAAAATGATTTCTGGGAAACATTTTCCATCAAACAATTTGAGCCTAAATCTATCATGCTTACTTGAGCAGATGACAAATGTTACCTGTAAACCATTATCTTTGCACCAACCAATATCATAGTCATTTTGATCCCACTGCTCATAAATCTGTAGCAACTGGATGTGATCACCCAAACCAGAACCATCAGGAAGGTGAACCTCATTAGGAGTGTGTTTCCGCTTCTTTTCAATATTCCTGCTACTGCACAAAGAGACAACGGCATTCTTATCCTAAAGGATAAACTAGATTGGCTAAGAAAGAAGTTTTCAGGATTCATACTATCATTACAAGATTAGGTTAGTTAATTTTGAACTAGGGCTTCAGTTTTAATCCCTTAAGGAATTCAATAAAGCAACCTTCAAATAGTATAGGTGTCAGAACCAAGAAAACATGAAATAGATTCAAGTTGGTGACTCTAGAATGTCAGAAAAAATATAATTTAGGAGTTTCCCATGTGGATAAAAATGAAGATTTCAGTCGACCGGAATCCCTGACTTTTCAGGTCACGAAAAAGGAAGCTTAAATTTCACAAATACAAGTCAGTATTAATATTTACTGCTTAAAAAATATTTAGAAGTAGATAGATGATATTAGAAGCTCACATCCTTAACATTGCAAGGAAAAAATGATAGGAAAATAATAACAGACAAGAAACATTCAATCATATTATCAAGTTTCAGCAAACAGCCAAAACAGAAATCAATAGCCATAACATGAAAGATATGAAGAAACTAAGAAAGCATGAACATTCATTCACCCATGGCAAACAGAAGAGGATATTATTATATCAGAATCAGATTGGGTTACAGTTTTTTCAAAAATTAAATGCTCCATCTCCTCAAATTAGACAATTTCAGAAAAACACTACACACTTCTGTGAAAATAACAAGAAACATAATAGCATCAGGGAAGGAATATCTCATCTCAATTCTCATTTGAACTAACCTTCGACCAGGAAGTAATGTTGTTTCTGCTGATAACATAGCAGCCACAGTCAATGCCTGGGACAAGCAACCATTCTCATTTGCTTCCATTAAGGTTCTTGAGAGTGAGGGCTCTAGTGGAAGTTCTGCATAATCCACAGAAACTAATATTTAAATTCATGTGGTGAATTTGTGTAAAATATACAAAAATTAATTGATATTAAAATCCATTAGAATTTGAAGAAGTTCAACAGCTATTTGTTTAATAGTAGTGTACAAAACATATGTTAAATACAAAATAGCAAACAAAACACATTAATTGATATTAAAATCCATTAGGAGTTGAAGAAGTTCATAGCTATATGTTTAATAGTAGTGTCGTAGATGCCCATGGTAACTCATATTGTGGTTTTAAGTAATTATTATAGGCACAGTTGTGTGCTTTAGAAATGGTGACTGGTGTTTCATGTTTCCTTAGGGACAGCACTTTTCATGCCCAATGAAACTCATACCGATGCAGTGCATGCAACTAACATTTTGTTACTGATTAAGAACACACCAGAAAAAAAAATGCAATGAAGAATTCGTTCCAAATAATATATGATCACTCTAAACATTCAGAATAAGCACCAAATCAAAAGGAATGAAAGTTGATTACCAGCCATTGTCCGTCCAACACTAGTGATTGATCCATTGTCATCAATGGCATCAATTAGATATAGTTGCTTTAGAGCATCTTCCAGTGAATCATCTGCAACAAAGCATTCAGATTTAACCAGTACATCCATTTTCATTGGAGATAATAATAAAACATAGGTATGAGAGAGTAGATGTGCTAGAAAAAATGATCCATCCATGTTCTAGGAAGGTGGTTGAGAATGTGAAATTCTGGAAGTGAAAAAATGAAACCAAGTGTAGTTTATTCGGCACATGAACATTGAAAAAACACAGAACAGAAGACATACTCGAAGGAGGATCAAGGAAATCAAACTTGAGAATATCAATATCTGGAAGATCCAATGATTTCAAGTAAAGAACACTGCCAGCAAGTGAAGAACGCTGTATCTCAGGGACCGTTACATCAATGAAATCATCTTCGTAAACCATGGAAGGGTATAGCCGGTAGCACTTCCCAGGACGGGTTCTTCCTGCTCGTCCTGCTCGTTGATTGGCTTGCACTCTGCGGTCAGTAAGTACATTAACTCAATGGATTTCTTTGTTATAAAAGAAAATGGTTTGCATAAAAGCTGTTATACAAGATAATCTAGTTTGCAAAATGAGAGACAGTAATGATCACTCTAGCTATTTCTGTTCACTTTTTCTTTTTCTTCTGGGCAAATAATTATCTCCGGAAAGAATAAAACCACAGAAGGTAATATATTGTGATAAGAATGGCAGAAAAGAAGCAATTATCCACTCTAGAAACAAACCTCCACCGATAATATATATGCAAGTATGGCAATAAATAATTACTAATTCTGTGTTGCTGCTCAGAAATTATGCAGTATAGCAACCTTCAACTACATGCAATGCAGCTAAACTTGATTATCTCAAACTACTATAAACACGATGTTAAAGCATAAGTACCAGCAGGTGAAGATCCAGGGTCAGAAAGAATACTTAAAAACGAAATTCTTTATGGTACAGAGTAGTTGCATTTGAAGAATGTTGAATTACCTGATTTCTATTTGAAAGCCTAAGCAAATATAGTGGATAAACTAGAGAAAATCATAACACCACAAATTTCTATATAATTTTTAGACCTCACCCAATTCATCTAGATAAAGTTAACAAGACACAGAGACAAACAAGAGAAGAGAATTAGGATTGCAAATCCCTCTTCACTAAATTTGAGAGTGATATCAGCAACAAATAGCAGCATGTACAATAGAGTGGTCGCTTGCAGAACAAAGCCCTTGTTATTCTCTTGTCAAGCTCAGTTACCTCTATTCACAAGCTTAACAAAACTAGCTAGGAACAAAAGAAAGCCCCTCAAAAAAAAAAAAAAAAAAAAAAAAAAAAAAAAGATTTTGTATGGGGAGACAAAATGATACAAGAACAATTGAAAACAAAAATTAAAAGTGATCATAAACTTCAATTTGGCAGCTGTTACAGAAATATTAACTACTTACTTGCTAATTTGCACAACATCAAGTGAATACATGCCTGTTGACGGGTTGTATTGCCGTTGCTTTACATAACCAGAATCAATGACATACCTGTCATTCACAGATATTTGAGCTCAACTAAAAAATTCAAATAGAGAAAGAAAGAAAGGAAATGAATAAGTAGAACAGCAATCATGTTAACATGGAGATTGCAGGCACAAAATAGAAACACTAAGTTTACATACAAAATACAGCAAAAAGAGGGTCAAAGCATAAGCATCAAGTCTCCTTACACAACACCATCAACAGTCAAAGAAGTTTCAGCAATGTTCGTTGCAACAATAAATCTCCGACAATTTGGAGGTGCAGGAGCAAACACACGCACCTAAAGAGTCATAGGGAACATTGAAGTCATCAACAAGAAAAGTTAGTAAAAGTTGAAACATTGTGTGAAGAAATTAGATTCTAATCTCAAGTTCAATGCTTAGCACTCAAGTGAGAATGAGAAAACAACAAAAGCCACGTGCAGGAAAAAAATGTAACTCAAAAACCACGCACTTCGCACATTATGTCAACTACAGCAAGAATGACAAGAATCGTTGAGTAAAATTCAGGAAACTGCTCATGGTATAACAACTTTCTGCCCTCAGTCATTAATCAACCTGATCAATATTCAGGAAAAAGGCAACTATAACAGATAGATTTAAGTCGTTTCTACTAGACCAACTGAAGATATAGTTTAACATAAATTATTGTGATCTATTTTCTACAATCTTTCTAATTATTACAGAATCTAGATTTTCATTATGCTAAAATGGGCAATCTTATTGCTAATAAAATGTGAGATATCATTTCTCCATATCCAAAGCACATTGTCAGCAATTTTTTCTCTTTCTACATCCATAACAAACTCATATCAAAATGATATACCAACTCAGCAAATCAGTATCAAGGAAGATTTATTCAACTCAGCAAATGGTTCCTTCCAGCATACTTGATTAAGTGCACATGATACAACCAAGTATACAAATAAATCAAAATGACTTCTGATTTTATTTGAATGCCAGTTAATAAACTGAAAGGTGTCCAATTTGGAAGAACCCTTAGCATCGGTAAAATAAAGTAAAACTAGTAATATCATTGGATTTCATTATGAGAAAAATGCAAATGAAAAAATACCTGCATTTCAGGTGGCAAGGAACCATGGAGTGGAAGGGTAATGGCATCCATACAGGACCCTTCCTCTAGGTTTCGAACTCTCTCTTCCAGCTTTGAAACCAATTTCTCTATATCATCCTGCATATGGATGAGTTTTAAATTTACAGTCAACTGAAGCATAAAAAACAAATGTAAAAATCAACGCCCAAGCAGAAGTCAAGGCAGAGCATACTCGACCTCACCTGGCCCGTCATGAATATTAAGATGTCACCTTCAGGTTCATGAATATGAATATCTGCAGCAAACTATCAATATTGGAAGCAATTCTTGTAAACAAATGATTTGTTATTGAGCAACAACAAGAAAAGATGAAGCCAAACACATAAGAGTGATGCCCTATCATACCAATAGCTGTTTGTAACGAGGACTCAATGTAGCTTTTAGGACGCTCTTTGCTGTACAATATTTCCACGGGGTATAACTTTCCAGGGACATTTAGTACAGGACAACCTGAAAAGAATTCTGATACTTTTTCACCATCGAGAGTTGCCGATGTTATAAGAACTTTTAAATTGGAGGCTCGCATTTTGACCAAGCGTTTTACTAATCCCAGCAAAATATCCCTGAAAAATGAGTTATCAATAAACGTGGACATACACAACTGAATACATGCCAAAAAAACACGTCATAAGTTGCTGAAACTCTAAAATCTAAAAATATAACGCTAAACTATGGAAGACTATATGTGTTAGACTTTGATTGGGAAAACCAAAAGGAATAAAGATCTTACGTGTTTAGACTCCTTTCATGGGCTTCATCCAATATGATTACTGAATACTCATTAAGCTCTGGGTTGGACAGACTTTCACGCAGGAGGACTCCATCAGTAAGGTATCTGAGCAATTTCAATGCTATAATAAGGAGCCTATAGACTTGGCACATTATATTCATAAATAAAACTAGTAAAAACTGTTAGCATTGAACTACATTACTTAATTCGTGTTAAATCTGAAGTTCTATCTTCAAATCTGATGGCATAGCCTACTTCCTCCCCAAGCCTAACACCAAGCTCCTGTGCAACTCGTCTGCAAACATTAAATAAAGAGCAAGGAATCAAAATTCGATTAATTCTTCTGCAGCATAAACAAATGCACTTGCAAAGAAAGTTATCCAAATCATTAACCAACTGGTTGACTGGCAAATGGAAAAAGTCAAGAAGTAAAGAATATTTTTAATTCTATTTTTCTTTTTCTTCTAAGATTTTTCTTTCTAGGAACTTAAATTAAAGTGAAAAACGTAAATAACCAGCCAAAACTATATATAAAGAGTAATTGATTAGAAACTCTAATATTGATAGGTTCAGTTTCTTTTTTTTTTTTTTTTTAGTCTTCAACCCCTAAAAAGATTAATCATGCTCTTACAGGTTCCTTCAGTTCCTTTTCTTAGATTAGGAAAATCTGGGACCCGTAACTCTGCAATTTCTCGGCAACTAAAAGATTAAAGACCTAGACTCCCGCAATCAACCTAGTAAGCACCATTTAGAAGCACAATACCAACAAGTGACTAGAGCAAACAACTATTTCTTTTGAAATTATACCTTGCAACAGAGACGGCGGCAACTCGGCGGGGCTGAGTGACGCCAATGATTCCAGACTTGGTGTAACCTCTACGGTGTAGCATCTGAGAGAGCTGGGTGCTCTTCCCTGATCCAGTCTCTCCGATTATCACCACTACCGGATTCTCTTCCACTGTTTGTAAAATCTTCTCTTCAAATTGGACAATTGGAAGACTTGCCATGGGTGAAAGGAGGGAACCAAAAACACAGAGAGAAATTATTGCTATGGAAGTTCAAAATTATTTCTCAGCAACCTGAAGTCCGTTTTATCATGGGCCTTTTTGCGACGACCATCGCCATGCCAATACGATATCGTTTCTAACGTAATGAATTTTAAATTTTTTTTGACATTTTCAATTAAATGCTTCCAAATTTGACTGTAAGTCACGCTAATCAAGCAATTTTATTTTACCCGCGTAAAAGCATCATAAATGCATAACCGACAAAAATTTTGGAAAAACGGCTCTTTTGTCGAAATTTACTCAATGAAGCAAAAGCAATTTAGATTATAAAAAAACAAAAAGCAAATTGTACAAGCAAGTCTGCATCAATATCTGAAGAACAAAAAATCTTTACAATGGAGTAAAAGTACAAAAAAAAAAAAAATGAAAAATACATTGAGATGAAGCATTTCCCACAGCAAGCAAACTTGTCATTCATCATTCACAAATCACCTGTTTCTTGCCAAAGATTGCTTCTCTAGTCAAGAGCCTGATTCCTCTTACCCACAACTCTGCCATTTCTACTCCACCTTCACACGCAAAATGCACTTCCTTGTTCTTTGTAGTGATCACATGGAAAACTCCAGGGTCTTCAACATCAAATTTTCTCCTGCGATTCCACCGGAATTTTGAGCTTGGACCGACCTCGGCAACCCTACAAATTACATTTCTCTTGCTTGATTTTCCCCATCTTAAAACTCCAACAGTACCTTCCATCCTTAATTCTTTATAATGCGGAGATCCTTTTCCACATTTTGTATGCTTCTTGACTCGAGTCCCATCTAGAACAAGTTGTCTAGCAAGTTCATCTAATATTATATTTTCCGTTTCATTTCCATAGCCATTATTCCTGGCGAGTGAGAGTGCAGTTTCTTTTCTTGCATTTTCAATATCACAGATTGCTCCACATGAAATTAAAAGCTCGCACACTCTATTGTGGCCTCTCTTTGCGGCTAACATTAGAGGAGAGTATCCATCAGTGTCAAAAGCATTGACATCGTAACCTCTTCTAGTTAACATATGAACCAAATCAATGTCACCCCAGTGCGCTGCGCGATGTAGAGCTTGAACTCCAGCAGAATAGTTATATCCCTCTTCAATTGCATACTCAAGCATTACCCTTTCGATGACTTCACCGTGGTGGCTTGACTCTGATAGGCTGATTGCGGTTTCCCCATATTTATTCTGCAGCTTTACATTAGCCCCTGCATAGACCAGTAATCTGAAAGCTTCCACGTGACCGCTGGCAGCAGCTACCATAGCTGCAGAGAATCCATCATCATCTTGTTCATCAAGATCGATGTCCGTCCGCTCAATGAGCTTTCTTAAGGCCTTAATATCATTTGCTTGAACAACAAACATTAAGGGAGAAAATTTTGAGAGGTTGCTTGATATTACTTTCTTCCCAGCTTGAATCACATCAATCACTGCTTGCTGAAAGCCAAGAGCCCATTTAGCAGACCTTGCAATTGAGCTAGCAGACTGACCAGATGAATTGATCAATCCAAAATCAGCACCAGCTGAGGCCAGGATTTTTAGACATTCTTGTTGCTTATGTCTAGCACATATCATTAAGGCAGTTTCTCCAGAATCCGTCCTGGAGTTGAGATTGCAGCCAGCGAGCGTCAGCTCCTCAAGAACTTTGGCTGAGCCAAGCCGTGCAGCTAAATGGACGGGGCGCCACTCATTTTTAGAAGTTTTAACCGGAAGTTCTTTATTTGCACCACAGTTTAATAGCATTTCTACCGCTCTTGCATTGCCGCATAGGATGGCGTGATGGATAAGAGCCCTCCCCATGTGAAGAGTGTTAACGGGGAGATGTCGGAGGAGCATGAGCAATATAGTACCACTTGATTCAAAATACTCCACAGCACACCAGGTGACGCTATAAGCCTCATCTAATCCGGCACCAACTCGGAATTCTTCGCCACTATCCATGTCCCAAGACCAGGCTCCCAACCTCACCTTGGTGTCCATCTTGACACCGACCTGTTACCAATTCCAATTCGTTAATATTATATTTATAGTTATTGACTAGTAATTCTGCCAAAGGAAGCTTGAGAAACTCTAACTGATCAAATATCCTAGCAAGGTTATGTAAATAGCAAATGTAGAACCATCATCCAAGGTCCATCATAAATAACACATGTACCCAACGAGGACATATTCACACTTCAGGCAACAACACATCATACAACACTTCTTTGTTCCAAGTTCCCAACACCTCAGATATGTGTTTTCGTGCTATATGCCATTCAGAAATAGTTTTCTATAAGATCCGTCTTTCCGGTGATTTTTGCAAGTATTATATATCCAAATGCGTACCTGCAACAGCAATCTAACGACCGATATCTGTCGGCTAACAATGGCAGCAGCAAGCGCGTTACAGTCAACATTGGCATGCAGTGATGGCTTGGAAGAACGAAGCAGAACCCTGTCAATTGCATTGGCATCTACTCCCCACTGCCACCAAGTAAGATCGTCAAATTCAATCAGCAATTATCAATTGATGAAGCATAGAGATCTCTGAATTGAGTATAAATATGAGTGCACCTATGCAAGGCAAGGCAACCTTCACTGCAATCACAAAATAATGCTTTCTGATGAAAAGAAATTTTTCTAATTTAATCAGAATGCATTCACCAAAATTGCTCTATTTCACTATACGCTTATCCCTTTGCTAGGCTCCTAAAGATAGAATATTTGTACCTTAATTAGGGTGTCAACTACATTGGCGTACCCTCTACAGCAAGCAGAGACAAGAGCATGAACAGCAACCTGTGGGCGTATCAAGTCAGACCCCATGAGCAGCTCTGCAGGCCTGGCCAACCCCTGGTAGCTTGCCTCTAATAAAGCCTCCTCACATGCCTCCTGAGATGCTCCAGCTTTTATAAGCACCTCTAATACATCCAAATGACCCTCTCTTACTGCTGCTGTCGTGGGATAGCCTCGAAACAGTTTCTGATTCACACTGGCACCGACGCTCTGTATCAGAAAACCACATCTTGATTTAATATTTTTGTTATTTATCTTGTTTCTAGCTTGCAGAGAACCACAGATTATGAAGATTCATAAGTTCAGTGTTTCCATTCTACGATCACAACTTTGCCTAATAACCAACTAATGACATCCTTCAAAACGTAAGAGTTGAACCAATTGTTTAGCTACACTAATTACCAAAACCCTGGTTTTAAGATAAGCTATCTGATGCAGGAATTCTTCTACTGGTGAACGGGGTAATTCTGTCAGTTGGACCCGTGAAGGTGGATTCAAAATTTCAGGTTATCTGTCAGATTATGTGATCACGTATCATGCTGGCGTACAAAACTGAACCAAAGATATTAAGGGAAAATATTCTCTGTCTCACTACATGTTAGAGATTCTCTTCCTCAAAATACTGATCAGAACTGAAGCAGATTAACTCAAATCATCTTTGATTCTAAACGCTTTCGATTTTTTTAAACGAAGAAATCCTTTTAAATTAATTAATAAAATCAAATAACTAATCATTTGAAAAAAAAATTTTGAATCTCCTTAATAGCCAAACATAAGTATCCAAAAGACAAGATTAAGAATTCATTGATACTAAAGCTAAAAAGCCATAACCATAAACCATTATCAACAAACTGAGTAATGATTTTTCATTTTTAAATAGAAACTAAAGAATAAGACTCCCTTCTCCTTTCTGTTTTGACTTCCAAGTAACTTAACCCCAGAGGCCAAATCAAATGAGAGTCAGTTACGTTACCAGTAACATCCTGACGAGCGTTAAATTTCCGGCATGAGCAGCGAGGAAAAGAGCGGTCACCTCAGTCTTGAACTCCTCATACTCGACATGAACTTCATGTGGCGATTCATCTCGGAGTAAAACCTCCGTCTTCTTCGTCTTCAAGTTCACCGTCCCGATAAAGTTCACGTCCACGAAAGGATCAGCGAGACATTCACTCGCCAACTTCGAGTCATTACTATGACATGCATCAACGAGAAGCTGAGAAACTTCAGCCTGGTAATCGATTGGGAAGACCTGTTTTCCGGCACCGGAGTTGCCAAACATTTGGTTTAGTTATTGTTAGTGTCACGTACCAGGAAAGAGAAGAGTGAGAGAGAAGGGGAGCAGGCCAGCGGCAACAAGGAGGGAACGCAAGTGTTTTTATTAGGAGCGGTTTAATTTAACCACGGTAAATAATGTAGTTTGACCAGGTCGTGATTAACGTTACTTGTGATTTAAAAAAATGGGAGGAGCTTAAAAGCGGGGTCCATTCTAATAAAGTCTTAATATTTATGGTTGATGACCGGTTTAAATGTTTGGAGTTACCTTTGAATTCTAATCGGACTTTCTTGTACCCGGTTCAATCCTTTATCATGTTGAATTCAGAAATTTAAATTGCTGCACCCTCATTTTTTTTATATAGAATTCATATTTTAGATATTTTTCTTTTCCATTCTTAAGTTTATTAATAATTTTCTACACTTGTCTATGTCTAATTTTGTTTTGAACTCTGCAGGAAAAAATTAAAAAAAAAAAGGTTGTTATTATCATATAGTAAAAAAGAACAGCTTGTACTATGATATTTGTAGGATTTGTCTGATCTCGTCCTACATAAATTTCTATATACACATCACTAGAAGCCGTATTTGGCCTGCATCTCTCGTGAGATTACAAGTAATAATCCTATCAAGAATTTATTTTTTTTATCATACATGACAATCAAAATATTTAGTACCAAATTAAATATAATTACTTTATAATCTTCCAGTCATCTCACTCCGTAAAAGATTTTAAATTTCAATATCGCAGTCATAAATACCACTGAATTGCGATTGGGGATGATAAATCTAAATTAATATGAAATAAATAATTTAGATAATTAATTTATAATCGAGTTTGGACTCAAATAGCGCATCCGTAGCAGTTGAAGAATGTTTTTATTGTCGGCCTGCCATCTATAAATGTTTTCCTTGCTATGCTGGCCTGTCACTAATAATTTTCATACATATGTAATTTTCCAAATGGTATGATTGAGACCCAAATTAACTCTGCTAAAAATATGCAATTTAACGCAAGAAAAATATAGGGACACCATCTATGTTGTATTGTAAATCTCGGGCAGAGGGAGAAGGGCTTGTCTCTCCATTGTATGCGGCCCTTAAAACAAGCACAACAAACACAGAGCTCAAAGTTTAAGAACTTGAAAAGGCAATGGGCCAACACATACAGGGTGGATTTTCAGTCTCATTCTTTAGGGGCGAGCTTTGGAAAAAATCAAAAATTGAACCGAACCAAATTATTTTCGGTTTTAGTTTGAAACCTTCCATAATTTCGATTTTTGGTCTTTGGATCGATTATTCCAAAATATTTATTTTTTGAGTAAAATCGAACCATTTGACTGAACCGATGCCTATTAAATCGATCAGATTGGTTCGATTTTCAAATTTATTTTGATTTGAATCGGTACCAAATAAACTCTATTTTCGATTTTTAGTTTTTGCGGTTCAGTCGTCGGAACGGAACCGGGGGTTTGCACACTCCTATCATTCTTCATTGTCCTCTTCAATTTAGGCATTGGATCCCTCGCAGTGGCCAACTTCTCGTAGAAACTATGTAGGTCCCTTCTTGTCTTTGGCATTATATATTATACATAGAAGAAGCCTAAATCAAATGAAGCACGATGAATGTGCCCATACACAGAGTAAGTTGTCAATATGTATATATATGCTCCTAATAAAGCCACAACATTCCATGTATTTTGAGTGATAGACATATATCATTTGTTGGCTAGGGCCTAGGGGCCTAGGCCTTAATCTTCTTCTTCCTTAGAAAGAGTCCAAGCATACATGATTGTCAATTATTTGTGCATGCAATGATGGTAAACGTTTAGCTATTTGTGGTATATGGATCCAATCATATATTATTCTCATTTAATAAATATATATGATACAAATTAAGGTACTGATATTTAAAAAAAAAAAGAAGAAAATAATACTTATCGGAAATGATTTTATTGGATTAATTTAGTATATGGATAAACTCATTCGCTAAGAATAAGTAATATTTTTCATATATCCAAAATTGATTGAGATAACTCTATAATTAATTTTATTCATATTTATCCTTTTCTGTCAAGTTATATTTACATAAATTGCCTGTGTAATTTTTGAAGTATATATGAATGGAAAATAAAAAAAGAATTTAAAATTTTAAGGTTTAAAATAAGCTTTAAAAAAGTAATTATTGAAATTTAAAATATAGAATTTTTGAACAAAACGTAACTGTATATAGGTGTAATTTTTTTTTGTTTCATTGATAAAATTTGAATTTCCACGTTCACTTTCAGATAGACCTAATGCATTTAATTTTATCACAAAATGAAATATTATTTAATACTGGAAATGCCATATTACTAAAATTTAACATATAATTATATAATTCAATATTTTTTTATAAAGAAACTGAAACCAATTTTTTTTTTTTTTAATAATCAGTACAAATATCTAAAATAACTTTTCTTACTTTTGGATTGAGGTAATTACAAATTGGATCTAACAAATAAGACAAGAGAGCTACTTTCTTTTTGGGCTAAAGTTAAATTTCAGTTCATGAAGCCAAGCCCAAGAATCAAAACGCACAGTAGCATTCATTGCCGTTTTCCATCTATCGCGGCAACACGGTGATATCTCTACGTGTTAACCATGATCATCACAAGAAAGGCCCTTATGTAATCAATGTTAGAAAATCACAACCGTTCATTTTGCATAATCCAGGTCCAGGGAGTAGGGAATTCCATAGTCCATTCCCCACATTCTCAATTCATTTTCTTCTCCGTTTGCCTATCTCGATTTCGCTGAATCGCGGACTCGGAAAAGCTAATCCGTGACATTTCGCGCTATGGTATGCTATTACTCATTCCCTCTCTGTTTCTGCTTCACTGTCCTAGGGTTTTTGCAATTTCATTTCAATCCAAGTATTTTCTCTGTTTAGATCCACTTCAGTAATTTATTTGCCCTTTTAGGCTCAAGCTGTCAATCATTTTCGCAGGCTAAGCTTTTGTAGCTGAATTAAGATCAAAGCTGTAATTTGTTTGTTTATGTTCTGTGTTATGGTAATGCCTATTAATAATTTAGGGTACTTAGGAAGGAGGTATGAGTTTCGAGTTTTTTCTTTTTCTTTTTTGTTTTAGAAGAGAGTTTCTATTGTTTAACTTAGATGAATGATAGCTATGCCTC
This sequence comes from Jatropha curcas, assembly GCF_041381405.1. Taxonomy (NCBI): domain Eukaryota; kingdom Viridiplantae; phylum Streptophyta; class Magnoliopsida; order Malpighiales; family Euphorbiaceae; genus Jatropha; species Jatropha curcas. The sequence goes on along the minus strand of NC_143153.1, from coordinate 929,848 downwards.
TTAGTAATGTTTTTTAGGCTTTTAGTGGGTGGAACTTTCTGAATTTGTATTCTAAATAGAAATTATCTTACTGTTATATTTCAATCTCATTCTCATTGTTAAACTAATATATCATTTTTGGCAACGCTTAGCATTTCTGATTTTGCTTATTATCTTGTGTCCTGGTCCTTGTTTTTATTTCATTGGGGGAAAAAACTTTTTTTTTTTTTTTTTTTAAATATTTTGAGTTTTGGAGAAATAGATTAAAGCTTGTATTCTAAATGTTTTAAAATTTATTTTTGGAGCATTTTTATTGATATATAATCTTTTTCTAGGCACCCATTAGGGGCATTCTTTCCTTGCAAAGAGCTGCTATGATTCGGCGTCATAGTGATAGGCTGGACATAGGATTTAGATCATTGAGCACCCAAGCTGCAACAAATGCTGGCAGTCCACAGCCTCCCCCACCTCCCCCACCTCCGGAGAAAACCCATTTTGGTGGCTTGAAAGACGAGGATAGGATTTTTACCAACTTGTATGGGTTGCATGACCCTTTTCTCAAAGGTGCCATGAAACGGGGTGACTGGTATAGAACAAAGGACTTGGTACTTAAGGGCACTGATTGGATTGTTAATGAAGTCAAGAAATCTGGCCTCCGTGGACGTGGTGGTGCTGGTTTCCCCTCTGGTCTCAAATGGTCATTTATGCCAAAAGTATCTGATGGCCGCCCTTCCTATCTTGTGGTCAATGCTGATGAAAGTGAACCTGGAACTTGTAAAGACAGGGAAATTATGCGCCATGATCCACACAAGCTGTTAGAGGGCTGCTTAATTGCTGGTGTGGGAATGAGAGCCAGTGCTGCTTATATCTACATTAGGGGTGAATATGTTAATGAACGTAGGAACCTGGAAAGAGCAAGAAAAGAAGCTTATGAAGCCGGGTTGTTAGGAAAGAATGCATGTGGATCTGGATATGATTTTGATGTTCACATCCACTATGGTGCTGGTGCTTATATTTGTGGCGAAGAGACTGCTCTTTTGGAAAGTCTAGAAGGAAAACAAGGAAAACCAAGGCTGAAGCCTCCATTCCCAGCTAATGCAGGGTTGTATGGCTGTCCCACTACTGTCACAAATGTGGAAACAGTGGCTGTTTCTCCCACCATTTTGAGGCGTGGGCCAGAATGGTTTGCTAGTTTTGGCAGGAAGAACAATTCTGGGACAAAATTGTTTTGTGTCTCAGGTCATGTGAATAAGCCTTGCACAGTTGAAGAGGAGATGAGCATACCTCTGAAAGAGTTAATAGATAGGCACTGTGGAGGTGTTCGGGGTGGATGGGACAATCTACTTGCAGTAATACCAGGGGGTTCTTCTGTCCCATTACTTCCCAAGCACATATGTGACGATGTGCTAATGGATTACGATGCTCTCAAGGCTGTCCAGTCAGGACTGGGGACTGCAGCTGTGATTGTGATGGATAAATCTACTGATGTTGTGGATGCAATTGCAAGGCTGTCTTACTTCTACAAGCATGAGAGTTGTGGCCAGTGCACACCATGCCGGGAGGGTACTGGGTGGCTTTGGATGATCATGGAAAGATTGAAAGTTGGAAATGCAAAGCTGGAAGAGATAGATATGCTTCAAGAGGTCACAAAGCAGATTGAAGGACATACTATCTGTGCGTTGGGTGATGCTGCAGCTTGGCCGGTGCAGGGACTCATAAGGCATTTTAGGCCAGAACTTGAAAGAAGGATTAAGGAGCGTGCGGAGAGGGAGTTGTTGGAGGCTGCTGCATAAGATTTTCTATACAGGTTCCCTTTGTCTTATACTTCTAATTTCTGAAGTAGAATTCAAATAGGGTATTGCATTATGAATATCTCTGGGCTAGGGTCATTATTGTCATGAAATTTGTATGTTCTTGATAGATGCTTGTAAACTATTGCTTATGGGTTGTGAGGTTAGCTTAAATTGTTCTGATTAGATACTTATTTTGCCTGCATGATTGATGTGCAGGATCAGTACTGCCTTGTAAAATGCCTCGTGTTAATCTGTTTAGCAAGAATATTAGGTGACCATCTTTCCAGCATTGAAGAAGAAAGAGAAACAGGGATACTGTGTGGTCTAGGCTTTAATTAAAGTGCCTTAATTGTTATACCATGGACCCTTGTCAATTTTCCTTTTAGTGGGACGTGGTAACGGTGGGAGCAACTACCTTCTTACACAATCTACTTTAGATTTGTCTTTTGTTTAGTAGAGATTAACGAGATGCTTATTTTCAATCAATGTAGTGGCTCCTTTGTAGATTAAGCTCTTTTTTCATTGTGGTGAAGGATGGTAGTTGTATAAGCCTCTAAATAATTTTTAAAAAAATTGAATGCTACCCCAACATTAAATTATTAGTAGACACCATTGCATATTTAGGATCAAAGTGCTTCATGAAAAACTATTTACAAACCTTCATGAAGTTTTTAAGGAGATGTCAAACTCAAATGTAAGGATATTAGTATATTTATGATGTTTTCTACTTAAGCCTACTTAATCTGGCAAGTAAAACATCCAAAGACCCTGGATAGTTCAGACAACAGTAAACTTTTAATTTTAAAAATTTTCTGGATGAGCAATGAATGGTCTGCTTTCTTTTATGCAGGGAATGGTGGCGATGTTGGACATTGTGGAATAATTGAAGAACTACTGCTTAGTTTGGCTGTTGGTTGACTCTTGCATCATATTCTATTAGCTCTCTCTTGTTTGTTTTAAAGCTGTATCAAATATGAGTTTGAAAGCCTCAGAGAAATAATTATTTTGTCTGAGAATTAATGATTTCTTGTTAGTTCATGCATTTTAACATTTTCCCCGGCAGATTTTGAAAGGGAGAAATGGAAAAACATTGTTAATAATATCCCTATTCACTCAATCATAAGATGAACAAGTTTTTAGTTTTGTGATGAATTTATATATATTTATAGGTCGATGTTCTCTCCTTCATATTATCTTCTTGGGATGGTAATTCCAAATTGTGATCGGGTCATTTAAGCATGGATTTGAGTGAGTTCGAGCTAGACCGCAACTAATCTAAAACTAATCTTTTGCCTTCATAGGATGTGGTGTGGTTTATATCGGGAGATTCCTGGCTGATTTGCTTCTGAGCATTTGTTTGTATGTCTAGTGTTGCTGCTGGCGAGTGAGCAAACTATAGTTTCAAAAAGCTAAATTTTCTAACTTTTTTCAAACTATGGCGGAGTATTGTACAGTAACATAGTTTTTAAACTAGCTTTTAAAAATTAAAATAGCGTAAAGTTAATTCATATAACGTTTAACTTTTAGCATTTTATGAAAAACTATTTAAATAATTAACAGCTAAATGTTACTAAAACAATTAACAACTATCAAAACAATTAATTTTACTAAATATATTTTAAAGCGATTGATAAACAATTAATTTTATCGAATAAATTCTAAAGCGATTGATTTTTGAAAGAAATGCGGCTTGCCTAGATAATTTCCATTTCCTCAATGTGTTAGCATAACCACAGCAAAGAAAATGAATCCATACTTAACTCACGAATCTAGACTTAACTCTCTCCAAAAGCTAGAGCTAGGTCAAAGACGGGAAGTTTGTCCAAATCGTGTGTGTATATATCTCTTAGACTTCCTTATCCCCAAACGGACTGAATTGGGTGTTATAAGTAACTCTGGATCTGATTCTAATTGTGTTATTATGAGTCCATGATATTCTATCGTTGGACTTGAAAAGGCAGCACATTTGTGGCTCTGTCGTCGAACGCCCGCCTATTATGTCAACAAGAAGTTGGGGGAGAGTGTTATTGGCTATTCTAGTGATAACAGTCTATTTAACTACCATAGATTCATAATATCATTAAAAACATTAAATTTAAAAATTAGAGTACAGATAATTTTTTATTTTTAACTTAGAGCGTACAGATTTTTTGCCTTCTTAACAAAATGCACTTTCCAAAAATGATTAAGATGATTTACCACCTTAACTAACTTACTATCTCGTTGAAAATAGATTTTTTATTTTTAACATAATGTCTTGTTTGCATTTCGCAGGAAGAATATAATAACAAATCAAAACATGGAAAAAATGTTATTGACAGATAATATGGAAAAAACATAAACTTTTAACTTTCTTTTTTTTGGTATGACAAACGAAAAATGTTACTGACACATCAATATGTTTTGGTGACATCAAAATTGATTGATAAAAAACATAAACTTTGAAATTTTTTTTATTTTATCAATAAACCGACGGTAGCGATTTTTGTACAGAAACTATTATAAAAAATTAAATTTAGTGTACAATTGATAAAATTAAAAGAACTAATAGAAAAAAAATGTTAAAATTGGATTTTTTTTTTAATCGTTAGGCTTTATGTTTAATGCAAAATTGCTAAAATGTTTCTTTTTTTTAAGGGTGAAGATAAGTATTAATTTACTAAATAGAGGCAATAAAAATTAATAGAAATAAAGAGAAAATGGGTCGTTAGTATTACCAAATTATTAATGGGAATGCAAAATTAAAATATAAATAAAGGAATGAAAAAGAAATAAAAATTTTGTAATTCAAAAAAAAATAAATACATTATTGATATTTATATGCAACAACAAGTTGAACCCTACTCAAATTCTAGCTCTTTAACCTTTCAAAAAAAAAAAGAAATTTTCTAGCTCTTAAAAAAGAATCCTAACAGAAAATTTTCCAAAGCGCCTTTGCTTATCTATTGAATAAGCTAAAGAAATATTTTTCTTCTTCTTCATCATCATCATCCTAAAGTAAAATCCAGAAGACAATTCTAAAAAGCCAGAGAGGTTAGTCTTTACACTTTTCTTAAATTCTGAAATTTAGTCGTAGCCTTTTAGGGTGTATATAGTTGCTGTTTCAGAAGGTTGAGCGTTAGTATAATACATATATCAATGGATCAATTTACCCTATGAATGGTCTCTTATAAATTCCATTTGTTTTTATAGGAAAAAACAAACTAATCCATGGCCAGAGGAACCTTATGCTGTGTCAATGGTGATGATAGTAGCAGAATTGGAGAATGGGGCAGCCAAGGAGACATGAACCTATACAAAAGAAAATTTTCTTCTACAATTGATCAACCGATGAAGATTAACAGTATTTCTTCAGATGTATTTTTCGGCACTGATGATATGAGTGATATGAAAGAAATTAAGCATAAGGAAGAAATATTGGAGTCTTATAGAAGGGAAAGAGCAATGAAGAATGTGAGAAGAAAGAAGAGTTGGTCTGCAATCAAAAACTGTTTCGAGTTTCTGAAGAGTATAGGCAGATTTAAATGCTTTAGCTAAATTGTACTCGGTAGTCTCTGTCAGCTGCAGAGAAATATATGAAATCATTGATTTAAGTTCATTAACAATTGTTGTTAGTGTATTTCATCTGCTATGATTGTTAAGTTTCGAAAACAATACTTTTCAATTTCATCAGTTGCAAAGCCAATCAAAAAGTCCTTCCCTAGAAATCCATCTATCCTGGATGATAGATAGCCTTATTTTTGGATGTATCTATCTTCTTCTTTTCAGAATTTTATTTCCCAGATGGAAACCAGAAGAGACCTGTTTCAAGGAATTTAAAGAATGGCCATTGACCAATTCCCCTTCTATAATTTAACAGGCAAAAATTCATATTGGATAACAAGAAAAATGCCCAATTGGGCTCTGCTTCATTAATAAATTTTTCGATTCGCAAGAATATAACTCCAAAAACATTGCTGCTGCGACTATATGTAACTGTCTGGTTTTCTAGGTCTATAAACATTTGTAGAAGAGGATGCGCGAGCAAAGCAATTATCACCAAAATTCTGTTCAAGCACAGGCTACCAAAATTTGACTTTGAAATCTCATTTTTCCTGGCCAGATTCAGTAACTTGTTTCTCATCCCTGTGGCTTTCTATCTTGCTTTGCATTTCTAGTAATAGTTCCTGTTGTTCTTCTTCAGGCTCTCCTGCTTTTACTTCTGGCACAGACTTGGGCTTGCTCGTGGACTGTTGATACAAAATACCACCTAGCATGCAAATGAGAAGCCCTATGGTTCCAATGAATGATGAATGTTTATCCCAAATTACGAGATTGATAACTACTGTCAAAAGCTTGTTCACTACACCAAGAACAGTGAATCCTGTCGCTGAAATTGCCTTCCGGCAAGAAAACCCAAAGAAAGAGATGGATAAACCAAATAAGCACGATAATCCAACAGGCAAAACAACATCAAAAGTGTGCCAATCTGACTCATCAGAGATTTCATGCTTTATCTTCTTCAGTTCACCCATTATAAGCAGTTCCAAGGGAAAGAGTAGAAGGGCCTCGAGATTGTTGTACAACACAAGACCCCAGGTATTTAAACCTATAGTCATCACAACGTGCTTAATGTAAACAAAATCTACAGTCATGCTTATTAAATAAGCTAAAGCCCAACTGTAAGCTATAATCGTAAATTGGTAATCTGTCAGAACATAAAGCACACTTCCACCAAAAATGGTGGCAAGTGATAACCATGTCTTCAATGCTGGCCATGGCTGGTGTAGAAACAGGGTTTCTCCAACCGCAACAAATATGGGGACTACAGAACGGAAGACAATGAAAGTATCAACATTGGCATGGAGTAAAAGCTCACTGTTGGTAAAGAGTGAAAGGTAGAACATGATAGCTGCAGGTAGGAAACGCCACATGGTTAGACGGTCAAGTGGGTCATGTTCCAAGATTCTGAACAACCCACATACATAAACACCTGCAGCACTAGTAAAATACTGTAGAGCAGTAAGAGCTCCAGGATAAGGGAACTTCATGACAGCCCACTTGTTGATGATAGAAAGAAGAGATGCTGAAATGCAATATCCAGCAGCTATACCATAGATAGATGTTTGATGGAGTAGGGTACTGTACCAAGTTGCCTGAATTTCATTGGCAGGAGATGAGGCTCCTGAACCTTTTTGGTTCTCCCCAACTTTAGGAGCCTCCACATGATCAGACATCTGATAGAAACGGCCTAGCAGGGAGAAAAATCAAGCAGTTAGTTAAAAACCTTTTTTTTTTTTTTATGGGAAAAAACCATGATTGACTGGCGTGCAGCCAATGAAAAGAGATCATAATAGTGGGTCTACTAAAACACACTAGAGAACCCACAAGTTTTTCCTATAAACATTCAGAAAGTTTAGAGTCCACTTGAAGGCCACCTGTTGACTACAAAAAATAAAGAAAACCTTTTTTTGTTCTTGGTATTATGGCCAGCAAATATAAGGAAATGGAATTGCCCAACAAGCTCTGGATTTGATTTGCCCTTCAAATCCCATTTACTACTTTAGAAAATGTTTAGCAAATTTGTCTTTATACTGAAATACAAGGATTTCTATATGCAATTCATTATACATTCTCAATCTTTTAATCACACCCATCAGCAAAACAAAAGATGATTGAATTGAGAAACAGTTAAAAGCCACCTAAGGCAAGAGAGTCAACAAAATGCTTCACAGCTGGGTACAAATCCAACTCCAGATTCAATTTCTTCATAAACAAGAGCTAACTTGACAGAATGACATAACTGCAATTAACTTTTACCACACTTAATCATATTCTTCCCAAATTTATCATATAGATAAACCAAATACCAATGAAGCAACTTTCCACTTGATAAACAACTGACATTCACCTTAATTTGATTTTACAGTTTGCCAATCTCCAACCACTCAAACTTCTGTTCAACAAAAAAAAGAAAAGGGTATCCACACATTATACTACTACACTAAGTTAAATTCAACCACCTTCCTTGTCTAATTATTTCAGTGTTGACTAAATCACTATCAAAACCAACTCTTGCAATACTTTATTTCATCTAGTTACTTATCAAGATTTCCTAATTTCCACCTCTTTTTAAGTACGTCATTATTTCACTTAATTCAGATTCTCAAAGCAAATGATATATTATATAATAAAATCGTCATCTAATTAAAAATTATGAGACTGACGATAGCTAATTGAACTCAGATTCATGGGGGTTTACTAAATTGAAAATTAAGAGGAAATTTTCCTCTCAACTTCCATTACCATATTTTCTCGGCAAACAAACAGAATGCAGAACAAAGAACAAAAAAAAAAAAAAAGATTCGATCTTTAGAATGAAAGAAGGGAAAGGAAAAGAGAACAGGAGAGAAAACTGACTCTGGATCTTGCGATAGTGTGCTTTGTCCCGAGCTTCTCTGGCAACGAATCGACAAATATGAAATGACGTCGTTTATATGTAGTTTAGACTCTTGCGATTACCGATTTTAGTAAAAGACATTGTGATATGGGGAATTCAAGAAGTAATTAGGACGGTGGACAATGAGTAAACTGAATTAGAAATAATTGCAATTATAATAATATTAACTGATTTATATTTTATATTTTCAATATCTTAAATAAGTAAAAACACTCTCAAATTTACTACTTGGCAATTACACTTTATTACTAATTTTCTATTAATTATGTCATAAAATGAAACTTGGAGATTAACTGCACAAAATCATTAAAACGGGATATAATATGCAAAGTTCACTATATTTATACACTCTAAAATAAATATATTTTTATAGTCTAAATATTAATTAATTAATTTTTTTAATCTCTCCTTTTTGGAATAAAATGAAAATTATTTAAAAAAATAAGTTTACAATGCTTTTCTTTAAAATATCATGTATTATGTTAAATGTTTAATGATATTATATATTTGAAAAAATAAATTTTTTTGTTATTAAAATTTTAAAATTGATTTTTTTAGTTTTTTTTTTTTTTGAGAGAGTTGCATTGTTTTATGTAATGATTTAATTTAATACACATAAATTATACAAAAAAAACAAAATTTTAGAAACTTGAGTTAAAATCACATTAAAATAAATAATTACACTTAATTAGTAACACAGACTGAGCATGTGAAAATGACTCTTGGATTTGATGACTAAGTCTCAAACCGGATTAGACTTCCCTTAATAATAGCGTCCGAATACCAGTGGTTTACAAAAAAAAAAAAATTACACATGTTATAAAAGTTGAAATATTTTAAATATATAATTGTCCATGCCATTAAAATAAGAGTGACCATTGGTTGACTTAGCAATTTATTTCAAATAATTAAATATAACCAAAATTTATTTCATATACGGAAATTATATCATTATCTAGTAATCAAAAAATATTTATATTAGTGACATTCGACCATATCCCGAGGAGTATTATAAGATACAGAAACATGCTCTACACTTCACGCATTGTTGCTATTGTTTCTTCAAACTTTCACACGTTCATCTCATTTCAAGTGTCATTTTAGAAAAGTAATGAAATATTAATTTTTTTTTTTATAATATTACCCTTATTTCTTGGTATCTCCACTAAATAAATATTAACTATTTAAAAATTAATAAAAAGGATATTTGAGCTAATCACAATTAATTTTTTTCCAAAAAGAAGATTTAAATAATGTCCATTGTTATGCTCCCACTTATAGGTACCCGAAATGTCTTTGAGCACATGGGATCTTTTGACTTTGTAATGCAATTAAATCAATTATACATAGCAAGCAAAATTAATCCAAGTTGACAATCGCCTTCAACAAAAATTTTCAATAAAAATATTTTTTTTCTCTCTTCAATTCAAATTGATGGGGACCCTTTGATTCCTAACCTAATTGTTTACTTTGTTCAAGATTGAGTAGTTAATATGGGTTATTAATTATTATCCATTTAAAACTTTTGATGGGGTAAAGGCATTTAGCTTAATTTTGATTATGCAATGTTCTGAGAATCAGATCGGTCATTAAACCGATAAAGGTAAGAGTTCATTGAACTGGAAGGTTAGACCGAGTTCAATACAATTCAACTAAATTTTTTATATATAATATTTTAAAATATAATTAAAAACATAAGATTTATAAATGCTAAATAACTTTATAAAAAAGGTTAAAAAAGACTAATAACATTCAGCATCCAATCAAACTCAATCATTCAAATACTGAAACTATAATTCTATAATATTATTCACCATCCAATTCAACTAAACACTACAATTCCTATTCTCCCTCGTTAAAGGTTCAAACTTTTACTGATAATCAGACAATGCTAGAACAGATCAGTGAAGATGGTTCTCCTTTTTTTCTAAATGTAATTTTTTTTTCAAGTTTAGCTATATTCATTAACTATTTTTATAAAAACTGAACCTAGTAAAGGAATGTCATCCCACTGTCCAAACCAAATTCACAATAATCTAAAATAAACCAACATTTTGATAGATAATATGTGCATCTCAAGTGCCATCAAAAACCACAACCGAACGCCAATAACCTATACAGACATTTTCACAAACACCTACAAGACACAAGAACATCCCACAGTCCCATTCCCTTCAAGCTTTCTCTTTCGTTCTGAACTTTTGAACTAAGCTAATACAAATATTTCCATTATGTTGTAATTACTAATTATAGCAGAAACGTGCAAGAAATTACAACAAAACTTACAAAGGCTTCCAATAATGACATACAAAGCAATTCAATAAGATGAATTAGAAAGCTAACCTGAGAAACTTGATAAATGAATATGGAAATCAGTCTATCTATGACCTATATGGATAACCCCTGGTTCATAAGATGTAGAGATGGCCTTTAGAGAAGAAGAATCAGATCTTAGATTGGAGATTTTCTATGTGCTTTGAAGAAAAAACGAGCAAGAAGTTTTCGTAAAATTTTCTTTAATTTCTTTTTAAGTTGATTTATAATTAAACTGTACCAAATACTTGAACCGGTTCTCCGGTTTTTATCCGGTTCGAAGCGGTTTATAACCTTCCCGATTAAACCGATTAAACAATTGAGGAAGACTGAAAAAGAATCTTCGCGTTGAAAAATCCGGGAAGACTGAAAAACTTGATACAACGCGGTTTTTGGCTGGTTATAGTTTGGTTTAGATATGCGTCCTTACTTTTCCAATTGTTGCGATCCTTCTTCTTCGTTTTTCCGTTTCAAGGATTTCATACACAACTTTCCCATTTGTCATTAACAAAACTAAAAATATTGAAACCAAATTGCAAAAGAAATCCCAACTCAGCTCCTGCTACGTATATACTCTCTCCCTCTCTCTCTCTAAAACATAAAAGAACGATTTATTACCATCTTTATTCTTAGCTTTAGCTTCTCATTCTTTTTTGTCTTGCCTTTTACTTACAGACACAGTCTTTTCTTTCTCGATTCCTTTCCAGCTCTCAGCTACTTTTCTTGAGGTAACCCACTTGAGTAAATTCGAATTTGATTTGACAAAAGTGCAGTGTTTGCACTTTACTTTCTTGGATAATAATTGCAGCATTGCATTGGTTTAGGGAGCTTTTCTAATGGGGTTGTGGTGTTTTTTTCTGTTTTCTGTGTTTAAATTGGTTTTGTCTGGATCTGATAGTTATAATGCTTTGATGAAGTAAGTTGCTATGTCTCTTTCTGTACTTCTCTTCTTGGATTCTCGCTTGTGATGCTTACTCTTCAGTGTGCTATGAGTCTTGTTTTGATCTTTCATATGAATTGATTGCCTTTTTTACCTTGAGAAAACCATGATCAAATCAATTGAAGTGGTGTATTTATTTATTTATTTCACCTTTTGACTCTTTCTCTAATATAAATGGATTGAGTTGAGAGTTCTTTTTCCTTATTGTTAGTTTCATTTATGGCCGTCCTCTTCAAGTATATAAAAATATTTATGGTCTAAGGTTAGGTTTGCTCAATTTTCTTTTATTTAAAGCTATTCAGTGCATTAAAGGACTGAGTCATGCTAAAAAATATTGCTAGCAATTTAAATGTGAAGACCTGCCCACGTTGTTCTCTGTACCTTTCTTTGTTTTGTAAACGGAGTTTACTCTTTTTCTCTCTATTTTTGTTAATTCAACTTAACACTACTTATGCAGATTTTAATTTTTTTCGTTTGCAGATCTTTCTTACTTCTAATTTTGTAAGGTGATCACTAGCCGCATTGCAATTTGATAGGACCTCCAAGAGAAAAACCAGGATTCTCATAAAAAATGGTTCTTGGGCTAAGATCAAAGAACCGAAAAGGTACTTCAATGCAAGTTGATTACCTGATTTACATACAAGAAATCAAGCCTTGGCCTCCGTTGCAGTCTTTGAAATCTATAGAATCTGTATTGCTTCAGTGGGAGAATGGTGATCAGAATTCTGGTTCTTTCACTTCCAGTGTTGAAAATGGGAAAGTTGAATTCAGCGAGTCTTTCAGGCTTCCCGTTACTTTTTATAGGGAAGCATCCAGAAAAGGCGCTGAAAGTGACAGTTTCCAGAAGAATTACCTAGAGTTAAGCTTGTATGAACCTCGAAAGGACAAGGCAATGAAAAGTCAACTATTGGGATCAGCAGTTATAAACCTTGCAGATTACGGGATTATCAAAGATGCCACAACCATAAGCACTCCGATTAACTTCAAGAAGAGTTCTAAGAGTGCAGTACAATCAGTTCTTTATATTAATATCCAACCATTTGATGTTGATAAGAGCTTGTCCAAAGAAGTGTCACTGGATGGAAGTGAATCTGTCTCAGAAGTGACAAATGAAGGGAATGACGAGGAAACTGAGATTGCCTCGTTCACTGATGATGATGTTGATGACAATGTTTCCTCACATTCATCAAGGACTGTTTCCTCTTTGGCCTTGGGGTCTAGTAGAGGTTCACCAGGTCAAGATGAAAAGGTAGACCTTTTTGATTTTAGTAATTCCTTGCTTGATCCCCTCTCCGATGAATTGCTTTTAATGTTGACGATTATGCAGATGTGACCAGCAAATTTAGGATCTTTTCTGTTTGTACCACAAATCAAACTGGATTGAGAACTCCAGTTTAAGGATTTCACTTTTATGACTTCAATTCAACATTGAATTTTGTGACATGTACACTAATAGAAGTATTCAAAACTATGCCTTATAATTCAAATTCAATTGCCTAAACTCCTTGCAACCAAAGCTTTGAAATTTTAATATTCGGTTCTGCAGCTTTTGGTGTTATTGATTAATATTGTTTTTTATTTTTTGGCATATCTGTGAAGTATGTTTCCTTGCCGTAGAGCTATATGATACTGCATGCAGCAATAATTGCCTGCATGAGGATTTTCTACTAATTTGTAGATTGCAATATTGATCTGCTGTTGAACTGCAGCATTTACAAGGATCAACAAATGGTGACACAAGTAGGGTCATTTGGAAGCCTACTTTGCCCTCAGGTGTGCCTTCTCTGAAAGCAGGGGAGAATTCCACAGTTGAAGCTACTAAACAAATGAATGGAGCTTCATCCAACCCATCATCAATTGGTTTATTGTCCAATTTGCAGAACCCTGCAAATGCTCTTGTGGGCAAAGTTGTGTTCTCAAATGATTATATTCAGGTGGGTAAAAACTCAAACAGTGTAGGTCTTGAAGTGTCTCAAACCATTCAAGAGGCTGATATAAATGGTTGGAAAGATGACAAAAGTGGACTGGAGGTGGATGCAACTAATAGTTTACATGTTAATCTTATGGAAGATAAACAAAAAATGAAGCAGCAAGACAATGGCCAGGAGGAGGAGTTTATGGTGGAAAAGAAAAATACTTTAGAGGAAGAACAGTTAGTTGCTAAATTACCTCAAGAAGCTATGAGAAGGCAACTCAAATTAAGAAGTAACACCCTTGCATCCAACAAGATAGCAAATGGAGTGCAGGGGAATACACGCAGAGATAGACTAAAGCATCTGAAGTCTGTTCAGTTACAGTTTAATGAAGCTGAAAGTGATGAGCCCTTCAGCAATATCCAGTTCACGGAGAAGAAAAGGCAAATTGATAATCTTGAAAATGTTCATAAAGATGATTTGAATTATATACAAAGTGAAAGACTAAAACCAACAAATAAACATTCTGATTACCAAGACCACTTGATATCTGAAGTTGAAATGCCTGAGAAAGAGTCAAATGAATCTGCTGCTGAGGAGGTTCACCTTTACTCGGCTTTTGTCAAGCATGACAACTCTACAAACAAGCTCCAACAAATGGGAAAGGAAAAGGGAAACCAAAATGACGATTCTGGAGACATTCATAAAGTAGGTGAATTTACACCAGGTGATAGAGACCAAACAGAAAATAGTTCTTCTGGGAACAAAGTTGAATTGGAGTCCAAAGTCGAAATGCTTGAGGAAGAGTTGATGGAAGCTGCTGCTCTTGAGGCTGGTCTTTACTCCATTGTAGCTGAGCATGGGAGTTCTACAAACAAAGTCCATGCTCCAGCTAGGCGCCTTTCCAGGTTCTATCTTCATGCTTGCAAGGCAAGGTCACAGGCTAAGAGGGCCAGTGCAGCTAGAGCTATCATCTCAGGATTTGTTTTGGTTTCTAAAGCATGTGGAAATGATGTTCCAAGGTATGCCGGTTTTATCTAGCCCTATGAATTGAGCCTGTTAAGTTTTAGCAGATTCTAATACTAACTAATGTGGACGATGCCAATCCTGGTTTGTCAAATTAAAAACAGACAAGTCAGGAATCGTGACATTGAAACTTTGTTCCATGGTGTATGCAAGGACACCTTGTGGACTAACTAATTGAATATTTTATCTCCTTTAATCAGGTTAACTTTCTGGTTGTCAAATTCAATTATGCTGAGAGCAATTGTAAGTCAGGTTGTTGAGAAATTGCAACTTGCAGCAGCACCATCTGTCAATAAAAGTGACAGTCAACAGGGCAGGCATGAGTCCAAACCTAATGAAGGTGAGGAAACAAATGAAACCTGTAGTTCTGATGAATGGGAGGAACCTCGAACATTTATAGAAGCTTTGGAAAGAATTGAAGCTTGGATCTTCTTGCGAATTGTTGAGTCAGTTTGGTGGCAGGTCAGATCCTACTTCCTTTATGGTTTATGCAGCAAACTTTCTTAGTTCTGACAATTTTAGAATTAAATATTGAAATGTTCTCATGTTGGTTTCTGCTTCATGCACTCCAGACTCTGACTCCACATATGCAGTCCACAGTGGTGAAAGGCTCAAGCTCAAAGAAAACCCATGCTAGGAAATACGGATTGGGTGACCAAGAACAGGGGCATTTTGCTATTGATCTATGGGAAAAGGCCTTCAAGGATGCATGTGAAAGGCTTTGTCCTATTCGAGCTGGGGGGCATGAATGTGGTTGCTTGCCTGTGCTGGCTAGATTGGTATGTTTTTAATACTTCAATTTCCTTCAACACCATGCTCTACTCTTGGTGCTCTTGTTCATGGGTTGGACATGCAACCCATGTCCATATCCCTACGTTGGAGGCTCCATGTCCTAGGGAGTAGGGAACCCCTTTATTCTTCTAAACATCTCCACCATATGTTTGCTATCATGCTTTCTAGACTAGGTTGAATTAGGAATATGGCCTAGGTAAGTTTATGTGTTGAAGGATCTAGATTAACAGTATTGTGTTGAATGGGTAGGAACTGATGCTTGCTATGAACCATGCTGCTGTCCTAAAATTTCACTTTTCATTTCTCTTGCTTTTAGGTGAATGCAGTTTTCCACAAGATTGGTAATTTTTCTGTGTTCAAAGAATGCCTCACATTTGCACTAACTTCTTTCATATCTTTATTTTTAGTTTATTTCCTACAAGAACGATGGTCCCTTTCTTACACAGAGAGGTGCACTATTAATCCATTTCCTATAAGAAAAGATTGCTTACTGATCTAATGTTCCCTTATAGAAAAAGATGACATATTGGTCTATTTTCTGCTAGAAAAGCTTGCTGGTTGATGTTTCCCCATAGGAAATGCAGTATATTAATATATTTCCAGTTCTGTTTCTAGGTAATGGAGCAGTTGGTGCATAGATTAGATGTCGCCATGTTCAATGCCATTCTTCGTGAATCAGCAGATGAGATGCCAACTGATCCTGTTTCTGACCCCATTAGTGATCCAAAGGTCCTCCCAATACCGGCTGGAAAATCTAGCTTTGGAGCTGGCGCACAACTGAAAAATGCTGTGAGTAACATGCACCAAATTCCCTCTACCTGTGTGCATTTATTGACCTAGCTTCCCTGTCAAAAATCCCATCTGCCTAGAAGTCCAGAAAACATTTTCAAGAAATTCATTGCTGAGAAATTTGTCAAATGAACTAATTGTGCAGAGTAGATATTGATTATTGCTTATATCAGTGAGGGAGTCTCTTGAATATGCTTTTTGTGCTTATGGCCCTTCAAGGAGGATTGATCAAATGGTTGTTGTGATGATCTTTTAGCCAATTTCTGATGGACCCTTTTAGATAATGTGCTGTAGAAATCTGAAGGAACTGGAATCAAAAATATGAAAAACAATAAGATGCCTGCTAACGTTATACTTTACAATATATACTCCTTTCTAAGTTGATCTGGGATCACTTTTATAAGCTATGTTATGTTTCTTAGCTTTTAATACTGTTTAGGGCTTATGAATTAATTCAGAAGTCATTAACAAATCTATCCCAAGGCCATAAAATACAAAAATAAAAAACAAAATAAAGAAAAGGAAAGAAAATAAAGGAGAAGAAAAAGGAAAAGGAGATGAAATTGGTCCAAATATGTCGTTGAACTGCTAACTTAATTCTCTATTGTGGTGATAAAAGTATTTTATCTGTGTAAATGATGAATAGATTGGCTGTCTTGTTTTCCCTTGATCTAAGGATCTTCAATGTCATCATGCCTACAGGTAGGAAACTGGTCCAGATGGCTCACAGATTTATTCGGCATTGATGATAGTGACTCTCTAGGAGATATAAATGAACTTGGAAGTAACAGTCAAGAATGTGAGAGTTCATTCAAGGCTTTTCACCTCCTTCGAGCATTGAGTGATCTCATGATGCTTCCATTTGAAATGCTTGCAGATAGTTCAACAAGAAAAGAGGTAAGAGTACCCCCACTCAGACACATGAATGTAGATATATTTGATTCTCTGGTTTACTCTCCCCATGATGACATGTCCCTGTTTAAATTTGATTATTGAAGGTATGCCCTATATTTGGGGCACGGATTATCGAGAGAGTTCTTAATAATTTTGTCCCAGATGAATTCAACCCAGAGCCTATCCCAGAGGCAATTTTCGAGTCGTTGGATTCTGAGGTTAGTCCATTCTGCTGACAATTATCTGCTCCTGTATTTGGTAAACTTTTCTGCACTCCATTTTGATCACATGGGACTGCAAATTATTTGGTCAACTTGATGGATCATTTTTCATCATTGACTAGTGCAAGCAACAGCGATATTCAAGAAATTTTTTGTGACATTCTTTTCTCTTGATTTAGGACCTTGCTGAGGATGGGAAGGAGTCTATCACAAGCTTTCCATGCATTGCCAGTCCTACAATCTATTCGCCGCCTTCTGCAGCTTTGCTAACAAACATTATTGGGGAGGTGGAAACTCACACTCTGCAGAGGTGTGGATCAGCACTGCTCCGAAAATCGTATACTAGTGATGATGAGCTTGATGAATTGGATTCACCCATGACTTCTATCATTATTGACAACTCCAGAAATTCCCCCGTTCCAACAGTATCAAATTGGGCCCCAAAAGGTAATGGGGGCCGGAAAGTTGTGAGATATCAACTTCTCCGGCAAGTATGGAAGGATGGTGAATAACCTTTCATTTGCCACCCACCTCTCTCTCTCTTCCCTGCTACGTCATGTATGTATATATAAACATGTATTTTTTGTCGGCTGTTTTAAATCATTAATATTCGGAGCTGTAAATTTTGATTCCATATGAGCAGAAACAGAAAGGCATGCGTATACGGTTTCTATGCGATGTAGAGTTCTCATTCTTGTGGTGCTTCTAGTTGACAGTTGAATGGGAATAGGCCTTTATTGGGGCAAATGAAGTTTTATAAACAATGTATATTATTTATACCTTATTAATAATACTAATGCTTTGAAGATTCTGTAACCTTGAATTTAATTACAATGTTGAAAGCTGTTAAAAAAGGTATAGAGCAAGATAGATGATATATATATGGTTGGATTCAAGAATTCAGCCCTACCAGATCTTGAAAGAAGATCAAATTTGTCAATTTTCTAATAATTTGAAGTTTCTTCATGTTAAGGGTAATTATACATTGCCATCCCATCTAGTCAGTCGACTTGAACAATTCAAATCTACAACAGGAATAATTTAAATCTTCAGATACCAAACCAGAGATTTCACAGTGTAAAGGATTACAATTTATTATCATAAGAGCAATGAATTAATTTCTTCATCTTTTCTTGAATCTGACAAGAAACCAAAGAAACAGTTGCATTAGAGGCTATGATAATCTAAAAAATAACCAGAATCAGTAATTTATTGCATTGATCAGGAGATACACATAAAGTAGTCATCTAGTTTAGCTAATGGTGTATCCTGGAACTGCATTTCATATGGGTCACACAAGAACCTGTTATGACAAGGTGTAGGCAAAACAAAAACTTGTTGATGGGAATGCCGCAAGCGCACGGTGTCATAAACAAGCAATAAAGAGCGAGCAGAGTATCGTTTCCACGAGGAGTTGACTTTGAATAAATTGTGATTTTAATCATCTAGACTAATGATGTTTACATGGAATAAAAGACTCAACCACAATGTAAATATAATGCAGAAATTAAAAGAGATTAATCCAAGATATAAAAGCCTCCTGAATTTGAGTTCACCTCATCAGCTCACTATGCATTGCATTCCACATCTAAGCTAAGCTAATAACCATTAACTAGTCATCTAAGCTTAGCTAGCCCAAACACTATTAGTGCACCAAAAATCAAATCGGTTCCTTTTCTTTTTTCAACCTCAACTTGGTGTGCAATATCAAGTATCTGCGTCGCAAATGCATATGACATCAATTTTTGAAATACAGCAATACAGATAAGCAAACGGTATTGACAACTCGACAGGTGAGATAAGTAGCAAGTCATTACTTGCCCAAAAACACACACAAAAGTAAAAGGAGAAGAAGAGGAAGCAAGTGATCTTACTGCTTGGATTGTGCAACAGCAATCTGACTTCGCAATGCATCATAGTGCCCATACCCATGATACAGGACACAGATTGGATTTTCCTTGCCATACTCTTGGCCATATTCAGCTATAATTTTGAGACTTCCAGAACTTCTGTCCCGCATGTATACTGTTATTGGCATCCTATAAATGGAAAATAGAGTAATCATATGAAAATAAGAATATTTTGATGTGTTTATAAGTACTCGTATGATGTCAGAAAATTAGACATATATTGGTCAACATAAGATCATAAGAAACTAAAATCACTCGTTATTCTTCATATCTCATTAGAGTTTTGAAAAAGACCAACATGGAAAATCCTATATATCCAAATTTACTATACCAAATTAACTTCAACTTCCAATCTCAGATATCATATTTGCAGTGAGCAGCAGAACAGTGTCCATATAGATAAAATACAGATGACCCTTTAATCCAGCAAAAAATATTTGCACTTGCATAAAATATGAAATGTGAAAACAGATATACAGTGAAAGCTACACAATTTGAAATAGCAGAAAAAGGGCAACATACTTTAGAACGTGTGAGGACATTAGAAGTTCAGGCTCGCCTCCCCAAACATGTGGCTGTCTCATCTGCCCAACATATGTGTCAAAATCATCCTCAAGAAACCTGCCAAATGCAAAAATTGCTTGCTGGAAAATGCTTAGCTAGATAGTCATAGGAATCAATTGACTGATAAATAAACCTAAACTAAATTGCTAAACTCCTCAACTAATTTGTGCATAAACGAAGCTGTCCCTAAACCTATTAGTTGATGCTTTTACAATGTCATCATATAATGACACCAAAAGAGAAGGAAAAAAGAACAAGGATGCTCAAGCAAACTTACCATTCAGTATCCCTGCGCCTCTTAATAAATTCATCTGCTACCTATGCAAACCATTTGACTTTTCAGTAAAACAAAACACTAAAAGCTGAAACAACAAAAAGAAAACACATGTAGACAGGTATGTATTATTGTTCCAAAATGAGACACATGGAATCTAGGCCAAACAATAGGGAATATCTTGACCGCCCTAAACCCATCCATCCAAATCAAAAACCCTCCTTATCGTAAGTTGTTGGCATGCGTAATTGAATTCAGGACTGGAACCGTCTCAGGTACTTGGGCTCAATTTGGTGTCACAAGCCTATGGTTGGATTCATAAATAAATAAACATTTAGCATACTAATTCTGTTTAGATGTGTAAGAACCAAAAGAAAGTAATTGACTGGAAATCTTATATATGCATAGAGAACAGGAAATGATAAGCAGAGCAGAAAGTTTAAATATGACTTCTGCTCTCTTAACTCAGTATAAATTGCAATGAGTTGATGAATATATACATGTTTATGCTCAATAGCTGGCATAAATGACACTAGATTCATCAATTCGGACGAAAGACAAATAAAGCTAAATAAATTTGAAAAATTCCAAAATAAAGTTGCAATCTTCAACTTCTAAAAAACTAGGTGTATTTTGTACTTTGGCTCGAAGGTCATCCGCAAGTTCTTTCTCAAGGCTCTCACTTGGAGATGGCTTCCCTGCCCTAAGACAAGCTCCATGGACCACAGACCGGAACAAACACCTTCCATCTCCAGGTATCCCTGCACCAACCGAACGTAATAACACGCCGATCCAATTCATTAAAACAAACCCAAAAAACCTAACACAACAGTAAATCCTATTCAGCAGCATAGCATCTTCAAAGTGGAATTCAAATAATAATCCCACGAAACTCGAGCAAAAAAAGAAATGAATAAATATATAAAATTGAAGTTAAAAGAGAACCTAAGCCATAATCCATATCAATTAGCAAGCTTTTCCTTACAAAAGAGTAAAATGAATTAACAAACCCAGTAACAATAAATCAACAGAAAAAGAAAGCTAAAAGAAATGAAAAAGAAAGTATATACGGCAAGTAAAGGATGGAACAGAAAACAATCATAAGCAAAGCATCAATTTTAAATAAACCCAGAAATCCGTTTCGTCTTCTTTTGAGTAAAAACACAAACTTTGACATTGTCAACTTAATCAGAAAGCACATACAAATCTTTTGAAATTGAACTGAGTCGTTACCAAGCGCAGTTGAGTCTGATTTGCCCATTTTTTGGAACAGAAAAACACCACATCCAATAAAGTAGCTATTTCACCATTTCCATTTTATTCGACAAATGAAAGGGAGAAGAATGTTACCTGAGAGAGAGAGATTGACAACGTGAGCTGGTTGGAGTATGATAGCGAGAATCTGAGAATCGGAATTTGATGCTTTTATGCCTTTTTCATGATCTCTGTTGGCATGGAGGAAATGAGAGAAGAGAATAAGCCGTGAACGTGACTTAACGTAACTACATTTTTATGTAACTTCTGAAGTACCTACATGTTATAGAAGAAAGAAGAACCAGATTTGATCAACGGTTGTGGATTAATTTTCACATTTCACAACTTAACATTAAGTCGCTAGTACACTAGTTTAAAAATAACCATATTAACTGCCACCGATGCCATCGTAAATTTAATTAATTGATTTTCATTATATTATTACAAAGTGAGATGTAAATTGAAATCTGATAAAATATTTTGTTGTTATACAATGTTTTTAGTTTTAATTTATTTTTTTACAATTACCATAAAGTGCCAAGTTGAGAGACAAGATAAAATTATTTATAATTTGCTAAAATTTATGTCAATTATGAAAAGGCACTTTTCACGTTAAAAATCAAGAACAGAAAAAGAAATATCCTCTCTGTATATTTTATTTTTTTGATTATTACTAATAATGTTATGAGTTTTCCAGCAGATATTGAAATTCATGAGATTTCAAAAATCCGTGAAGAAATTTTCTTTGCAATAAGGATTTAGGGAGGTAAGTGACAACTTAATCTAGGTTTAATTAGATACAAATCAAAGATTATTCCATGTTGATCCTTCTTCTTTGTTTGGTACCACCCTATTGAGATTGGAAAAATATTTGCCAAGGTTCTTGAAAAAAGAAAATTCATGGTTTTTCCAAGAAAGTAATGGGTTTTCTAATTCCCAAGTTATTACCTGACAGACATATAGGATTTTGACTTTGAAATATTTCAGCTGCGATCGCATTATATTATTACATTATGTTTCATTACGATGTACCAAACATATTCAAGAATGTGCATTTTTCTTTTATTATAATGAAATTGCTGAAAGAAATTACAGCTATTTGGTGGTGTTTTTGTGATATTTGATTTTAATTCCTCAGGATTCAACAGCAACTACCAGAATGAGTTGCAGACGCCCGCCATTGCATACCTGTGCAATTTCTTTAATGGAAATAGCTGATAAAGCCTATTCAAAAGCCCAGAATTTAAATGGAGCATCTAATTCAATAACAAAGATGATTGCAAGGTTAGCCTTATTAGCTTCTCCTTATGTGTATGCATTGGAATATCAACTCTTAGTAATATTCTCCTTCTTGGATAATTGGATTTTCGCCTTTGAATCTGCGGTTGAGGCCATTTTTCCTCCATCAAAATACGCATTCAACAAGATTGATGATCTTGTCAAGGTTGCAGAAATCCTGCCAGGAAAGGTTGATGAAGCTGTGGACAAGTTTCCAATGATGATTCATCAATTTCCTTTTCTGGATTTGACCTTGATTCGTGTCATTTCTTGCTTGAATTTCTTTATATCTATATTGAGAGAATGGAGATCAGGAAATGCCAAGGAAAAAGAGATTCCTGTTGATATAAACTGTAATGAATCAGAAACTGTTCAAGAGGAGGCATTTCAGGGAATAGAATCCGAGAACCTTGATGATGGTATTCCTGAAATTAAGCAAGATTTAGGTTCAGCACAAAATGCTGGTGGAATAATTTGTCAAACATATAAAGATGCATTAAAGAAGGGAGGAGAACATCATATTAGAGATGAAAGAGAGAGCTCATCTAAATATATACTAGAGGAACGAGCTGAGGAAGAAGAAAAAAGGGATATAGATGAAGGACAGTCGACATACAAGAATGCACTAGAGAAGGAAGCGAAGGAAGAAAATGGGAATAAGGATAAAGAAGGGATGACATACAGCAATGTATTAGAAAACGAAGGGAAGAAAGAAGAAAATGAGGGTAAGGACAAAGGAAGGACAACAAGAAAGAAAGGAAAGAGAAGGAATGGTGGAAAAGAGAGAAGAGAATTTGATGTTAGGAAGGAAGAGAATGGGGATGGAGGGAAAAAGAAGAACATAGAAAAGAAAAAAGATGTTGTGAAAATGGAAATCGAGGAAGGAAGAACAAAGAAGAAGATAGAAAAGAAAGAAGATAGTGCTAAAGAGATTAAAAACACAAAGGAAAGCAAGGCAAATATATAGGATACTGGAGGAAGAAAAGAGACCATAGAAAAGCAAGAAGAGAGTGCAGATAAGTAGACTGAAAAAACAAGCTCGAGTATGGAAGAAAGTGGGTAAAATGGGATAGAAATTCTGATAAAACGGAGGAAAAGTCTAGCAAGGGTCATCGGATTTTAGAGTTACTTGAATCTACTTGGCCTATTAAACCCAGAAATAGAGAACAAAGCTCCTTCTAACGCAGAGCTGTCATATAAATGGTGAATGAAAGCAGCTTGTGACAGTCTTGTATTTCATACAACATCTTGGCCTAACATGGTTGAAGAATTTGTAGATAGTTTAGTATAATTATCCAATGTAAAAAATGTTGAAAGCTAGGTTCTGAACATTAATATATCATATATATATATATAAGCCTCATTGCCTGCAGATGTTTTTTTTTTCTGAGATAAGTGCTCAAGTAGCGATATGATATTTCTAATCTAATATAAACAGATATATACCGAGTTTGAATCTTTGTTTGGTGCCACTCATGTGTTGGATTGTGTTCTTGGACTTAATATGTGCAGAAAGTTTGAATTGTTACGAGTTTTACAAGAAAAAGGATCCCTCTTTCATATTTACATGTCGGTGTCATTTATCCATCGACACTATATGCCTCTATTTCCCAGAAATACCATTATAATTTGCCATTTGTTCATTACAAGTCAACAGAAAGTCTAGAGTTTCAATAGATAAAAAAAGACTTTGATGTTCCAATTCAAATCTCCCCAGCGCACATGATTATATGGAAATTACTAATTAGATTACAATCTCTCAAATTTTTTTTATTAATTTAATTTCAAGATTATGGAATTGCTCAAGTTATTATACTCTATTAGCAATAAATTTTAACCTTTCATTTGCTTATATACTTCATTTTTCTCAAAATATAAGCCGTTTTAAGATTGTTATTTTATTCCAAAAATATGATTCGTTTTGAATATTATAGGGAATAATAAATGATGTTTTACTAATATTATGCTTACTTAATATCAGATAAAATAATTATTTTTACAAGTTACCTTGGTTTTGAGATAAAGAATAATTTGTTAAAATTATACTTG